>NC_068939.1:183277552-183615052 GCF_016801865.2 Culex pipiens pallens
TTCTTTGGACATGGGGAAAGCTCCCAAATAAAAAAAAATGTACGAAATTTGCTGACTTCGTAGAGATATGCTCATATCTAGGATTTTTTTAGGGGTCCTATAAACTATTGTGTTTCATCTGTTTATATGACCTTTTTAAAAAGAACTCTACATATTTATTTAAGAGGTTAACTTTTGATCCAGACTCAGCGAAATCATTTTCAAGGAATGAAAAAAAATCTAATGGTAGTATGAACACGCGAAATGCGGCCAGCCCTACTGCGTTGTGTTTACTGCGGAAACATTCTGTTAACGGATCACATTTCACAGAATCTACTGGGGAGGAAGGATGTGTGGACATGCCGTAAGTGATGAGCTTTTCCGAAATAAATAAATAAAAAATGAGTTTAACATCTAAACGACCAAACTCGTCAAAAATGGGGTAGTTTCTATACGAATTCCCGCTTATTCTCGAGCTTGGGAGCTGGTAAAACTTTTAATTGTAGGAAATTTCGTTAATATTTTAAAACCAGGGTTATATTGTCCTTCTTGCTATTAAGTAACAAATCACTAAATTCAACGATGATCAGAAACATCGGCGTGATGTGTGATTATTACACAGCAAAACTGGGTACAAAGAGTATCGAAAATAGCTGTCCCCATTTGACCAAATTGACGATGGCTAACCGTTTTTTTTGCTGTGCAAGCTCACTAAATATTGAGTCATACTAAAATTGTTAGCGAAACGAAAACTGTAAAACCCCCATTGGCATAGCTAATTAAATTAAATACCCGGACAGACACGGCACTTTCATACAAATGTCGATCACACTTACCGTTCAGCGGTTTCGTTTCGTGCTAGCGCGTATCGTTTCTGGATACAAACAGTCGCCGGTTAGGTGAGTGACTTTCACGCACGAGATTTTCCGCAATAACACAAATTTTCCTGCGTGAGATTTACCAGGATAATCCACTCATGACTAGGGTTAGTGAAATTTCACGATTTCGCGGACAGCGTGAAATCCGCGAAATTTGGCTTTTTCCGCGAAATCCCGTGAAATTTTATGTTTTTGTGAAAATGTAACGATATTTCATAAAATAACTTATCAAACTCAAAAAAAAAAATAAAAATAATGTTATGAACTACTGTAGAATTAAGCGAGTGAATACCCTGGTTTTATTACTAATATAGGGTTAATGATTTTTGACGGTTTCGTAGACGGCGTGAAATTCGTGAAATTTATCAATTTTATTGAATCATTGAATGCAAATATGGGCAAAAAAAAAGTGTAAATATTGGAATAACAAGCCATAGTTTCAACATTTGCATGGAAAAAGTGTTTTAAAATGCATTTACACTAGTTCAGTAGTTTTGCAATCATTAGTTTTCAAAAAATGTAAGATTTGACGAAAACAAAAATTTTAGCAAAAAAAAAAACATTTTGCGATAGTTGAAAATTTTTAATAATTCGAAAGATTTTTAAATCAACCCAAACATTCTTAAAATGATCCCAAAAATTCTAAAAATGGAATGAAAAACGCAGGGGAATGAATTTTAAATTTATTTCAGCTGATCCATTGAAATTTTTAAGTCTTTCGAAAAAAAAATTGTTGTCCCCTGATTTTTCAGGCCAACTTCGTAGGGTGGGGGAGGGGGGTAGACAAAAACTTTTAATAAAATTTGTACAAGCCTAACGACTTAATAAATATTTCATCCAAATAGAAAAGAAATTTTATTAGTTTTCAATTAAAAAGCTTGATTATATATGTGTGTCAAGTTGATATGAACCATTTGAAGAAATGTTGAGATTTTTGAGTTTTTTAGAAACTAACAAAATTTAGTAATATTTTCATTCGCTGTATTAAAAATTTTAGTGCTATTTTATTTGAAAGGTATAGTTTTGAAAGCAATTAAAAGAATCAAGCTTTGATTTATTCAAAATAAAATTAAGAGTATTTTTTAATCTATGGAATCATATTTTAAAAACATAACAATTTTTTTTTGGGCCTGTTAAATTTAAACGATATTTGTTTATTTGGGTGGATGATTCCCGTGAAAGTTAAAAAATACTACTTCTCATTTAGAATAAAAATTTCGATTTTGTTAAAAATTATATTATTTTTGCAAAATGTTTATAAATTTAGTTTTTGAAAAATGAGCTAAAACCCTTAAAAATATGTTTAAAAAAATTATGGCTAAATGACGCAGAAAATTCAATTTATTTTACTCATTTTGACTGGACAAATCTAGCTTTGATATGAAATTCAATAAAATGTTAAATGATATAACAGAAGCAAATTAGCGAAAACATTTGAGCTTTGTTAGTCGAATATTAAAAGAGCAGTTCAGTAAATGAGAATACGCGTGCCCTACATTTTGTTTCAAAATATATATAGAGCCCATCCAATAACCAGGAGGATTTTTTTTTTGAAAATTGGAAGAATTTTTTTGTCGCATTCAAATTTAGTAAAGATTTTTTTACATAATAATACATAATGAAGCATAAAAAGTAGTTTCTGTGATTTAAACATAGGATTTTCAGAGTTATTTTAACATTTTTCAAGTTCCGCGAAATTTGCGTGAAATTTGGTGTTTTGAAATTGAGGTCCCCGTGAAATTTGCAATTTTCGAGCGTGAAAAATCACTAAGCCTACTCATGACGTTCGTACCCCCCTCTCCCCACAACCGAAAAAAGGACCACGGATTTCACTAGACTTCACTCACAAAGGCTTCGAAATTTTGACGGAAAAGCGTGACGTAGCACTTTTTGGTCGCTCTTTGGTCGACCGACTCGCCGAAATTGGAGCAACTGAATTACCTCAGAGGTCAGGGCAAGGGATGTGACGGCGGCGGTTCTCTTGCGCCAGACGGCGACGCGAGTTCGCCGATGCTGCTAGACAGCCAGCAACTCTCCGGAGGGCGATGGTTCTTCTTCCTTAGTTTTCCTTGACAAATGCTTCCTCTTCTTGGGCCCGACGACGAACGAATTTTTCAGTAGCCACTCCACAGAAGTTTCTGCTTCTTTCTTCTGCCTGTCAAAATCAATACTCTCAGTGACTCACTCTCCCGGTCGCAGCAGAATGGTCGCTGTTGTGGTAGTTTCGATTGTTTAATTTTCCCCAAAAATTGATAAAATTGATGGTCACTTGAATCGCTTCATGACTACGCTGCTGGCCTTCTGGAACGGATCGCACTATCGCAGAGGACAACACAACACTCAAATTCCATCCCGATACCAGTATTGTGTAACCATTCTTTGTCGCTGCTTTTCGTTGGACGCCGTCGTCGTCGTCGGCGTCATCATCCTCGGCGAGGTTTCAGACACACACTGCGAGAACACTACTCTGTGAGTACAAACTACGGTTCAGGCTGGCTGCTGGCGGATGCAGAGAGAAAAACCGGTATGAATAATGTGCACCTCTATAGGAGCCGATTCGGGCAGGATTCACAATTTGGCATTGTAACGAAGCGAACGAGCGAGTAGCGACGTTACCGATGACCCAAATTTTCCTTTTGCTTTCTTGTGCCATACATCGCGGTATATATATCATTCCAAAAATAAGGTACAAACCAGACAGTATCCAAAAGGAGCTGAAGAAATCAATTAATATTCCCATTTTTTTTTGTTCAGTCCTGATTCGATAGTTATTAAATTAAATTTAATTAGCATAGAATTAGTGTCTGTCCATAGTTGCTACTCCGTTATTGACCAGGACCTCCAAAAATTACTCCATGGAACACAAATGAAATGTAGGAACCAATCATAACCACTTCCCAACTTTCAAGGGCCGCTGGCCACGACCAGTGGTAAGATCACGGGGAAGTGGATAGGAATGTTAGTCCGATTTTTGCATGGTTCAGACCGCTAATTTTATGCATTCTAGGTATTTGACTCCGACATACAATGTAAGCGAAGCACTAGTTATGCTTGCCAATTCTATGCATTTTGAAAGCTTTTTTAAAGCATTGATTTGTTTGATAGTGAAACTATCTTGCAAATGACAGATATGTACAAATGAAGGTAGGTCTAGGAGGTCTAACTAAAAAGTTCGTTTTTCGAGTGATTTTATAGCCTTTCCTCGGTAAAGTGAGGAAGGCAAAAATGTACGTGAAAATTTGTGATTTTTCTAAGAAAGATATTTTATCAATATTCCAAAACATTCCAAAATGGCTTAATTTAGCAAATAAAGGTTTTCTTAAGTGATGGTTTGGAATGTTTTGATAAAATTTTAAAAATTCAGAAAAGTACCAGACACATTCTGCCGTGAAGTAACAACGCGTTTGACGATTATTTTTTCAGTGTTTCGGCTATCAGAAATTTTTTTGACTCTCAGAAATTTGAAATCAAAAACACCTTAATATTTTAACATATTCTGAAAGTACGTTAAATTTGCCATAAACATCTGCTTTGGGTTTACGATTTGACGTTTTGATTTCTGTTCTACGAGCGAATATGTAGCGTGACGTGACGTTGGAGAATTTTGTTGTTTCGATATTTTTTGGAAAAGGCTGTGATCAACATAAGTTAGAATTTTCTCATGTTTTTAACGCACAGTTGACTGCTGAATCGAATGCCGTCATTGGGTTTAGAGAAAAAGTAAAGCTGATTTTCTGCACCAGTTTTATATTTCGTGCCGTTACAATGCAGACTTTTACAAAAAATAATGTTTTTCTTGCGTTGTAACGTCACGGAAATTCTCAACGCTGTATCTCTGCGAAAAAAGGAGCTTTTCGTTCTATCAAGCTGTATTTGACGGGAAATTTATCCTATTTTCAGGATATAAATCAACTTTGGAAAAATGGTTCCTGACCACCGGAGATATTTCGGGTTTCAGGTGATTTCTGCTGATTGAGGTGCTTGAAAATAAGATATTTCGGTTTATTGCAGTTAATATTTCACTTGCGTCAAATGAAGGGTTTATAAATCTTTGAAAGTTTGTAAAAGTTGGTTTTAGAAGCCGTAAACTAAATAGAATCCAATCACAACATCTATTTTGCCTTCAAATCAAGTTTTAAAGTTATCGCAATGGTATACTAGCCCGGAGAATGTGTCACTAGATAGTAAGTTAAAGACATAACCGGGGGGGGGGGGGCGGGGGGGGGGGGGGGGGGGGGGGCAGAATGGTCCGCCTAAGTAAAATGCACCAAAAACTATAGAAAAACATAAAAATTTATGAATTCAGTGTAGTAGGCTTATGCTTTGGGATGTTCCCTTCAATGTTGTGTACTTGGTTGATTTAAACTTTTAGCTTAAAACTATTTTTGAGCCACTTAAAAAAAAAAGTTTTTTCGACTACTTTTCCAGGGTGCGGGGCAGAATGGGCCACCTTAGATAACAAGCCATTTTGTCTAATAAAACGTTGAAGGGAGATAATAAATGACTTAAGGGACCTTTCTAACATAGTTTCCATGAAGTTAGACCACTTTTATGAAAATAGTCACTTACCAAAACAAACATTTTTGAAAATAGTTTTAATATGTTGAAATAAGACACGATTTTTACAAATAAGCAATAACAACTAAAAAATCAACAAATGTTGCATTAAACGTGATTTGTGAACCTACCAGGAGCGACATAATCCATTTAACCAAAATTTAATAACTTTTGATTGTTTTTATTAGGCAGGAAAAGGGTGGTCAATTCTGCCCCCAAGTGGATTTTAATTTAACACTTCCACCACCAAGCCTCTACAATGATTTGAAGGTTCCGTTGTTGTTTGATTATTTGCGTAATAGCTCCTGGTAACATTATAAGCATTGAACAAACTTTTTCAAACAATCTATCTTTCGAGAAAGCTTATTTAAGAACCTCGAAACAAATAACATTTGCGTGGTTTTGTCAATAATTTACATTTTTGCTCATAATTAAAAAAAATACAATGAATTGAAACGTCGTTTTCGGTATGGTGATGTTATTTGACGTCCTTTATAAGACCCTTGCCTTACAGTTGGTCTAAATCCATTCTAAAGCCCAAAAACCAAGGGTGGCCCATTCTGCCCCCCTGCCCCTACAGATCAAGCACACCCCGTTGCAGTGCTGCTTTATTTTTTTGCATTTTCTGTTGTTTCTAGTAGTGGTTAGTTTACAAACTTGGTACATGATTTTTACGTCCGAGTAAGGGAAACGCAATTCTGATTATAAATTTTAAGGAAATCTTGAAATTCTCGTCTGTGTTTGAGAAGATCACGTTTTGCTTGAAAATTTGAAGCAGCTTGAAAACATTTTGAAACATTGCATGGTTTCAATAGCCAAAACCAACATACAAAAAAGTTTTCAATTTTGAGATTCAAAAAGACTTATAACTCATTGAACTATGGACTACCTTTGTGCCTAGATCGCAACTTTTTCAAAGAAAAACAAATGCCTTTCATCGGTCATTCATTCCTTTTCATTGTTTTACTGTTTTCGGTAACATGAGATGCAAATGATGTCCACTGCACTGTTGTTGGTAGTAGAACCTGTAAAACCCCACACTTCTTTCATACAACGACGAGTGGCTGGCGCTTAATTTCCACACACTATCCAAGCAAAAATAAGCAAAAAGAGGAGCAGAATGAGAACGTCGTCGTGGGTCGCGACTTCAACACACTCAAGCAGACTGGATGACCAACGTGTGTGTGTGTGCGCGCGTTTGTTTTGTGTTTTAGTGCATTCTGTAAGGTCGAATGTTTTTATTAAATTCTTCCTTTTTCGATTTTGTGTGTTTCTTCTTTTCTCGCGTGTGTGCGCGATTTTAATGGATTTTTTTTCCTACACTGCCTGTGTTGTGTTTTTGTTTCGTTTTCGAGGTGTGTTGCGGTGCTGCTGCTCTGTGTGTATAATCTTTCAAGGGGGGCTGTTTCTTCTTTGGTTTGCACTTTTTTTTCGCGAAGGTTTTCACTGCTGGCTCAATAAAATGCCCGACGTTCTTCACGCACTGATAATTTTGCGCTTTTCCAAGAGTGCACTATTTTTCCGACTTTGTTTGCGCGATACTAAATAACCGTTTTGCAGCAGACGTTTGAAGGAGAAAATTTTGCAATGGGAGCCCTGGCTAGCGAAATCGCAATTTTTACGTGTTTGAACACGAAATTTTCCTTATGGGCACGGGTTTTCTTCAGGAGGGGAAATAACTATTTCCAAAAAGCTAGTTGTTTTGGAAATTCCTTCCAAACATTTTCCTTGTTTAAGTCAAAATTTCAAAAGCAAAACCAATCGAAGTAGCCACCTCCATCGTCGTCGAATTAAAGATGGATGTTGGCAAAAAGCAAAAGGAAAAAAAAAGTATCCCCACTTTTAAAATGCAATTTTCACCTGTTTCACACGCGTAACTACTTCGCAAAACACCACAAAATGATTCCCGCGAACGCGTCGTGCAACTTTTCACCAAAATTAACCTTCTCAAAAGCACTTTTCCGACGAATTTTCGCGATTTTCAACCATGCAACTACGCGTCGAACGAAAAACGTCTGCTGAACAACACAAAGTACTTCTACTTCTGTTGGCCTGACTCTGGCTGTGACCTGCAGCAGGCTGTGTTGGTGTGTGGGCCCTGTGCTGTTTGTACTTTTTTCAATGAATTGCACAAAAATCTCGCTCCGTCCCATTCATGCGCGCCGTGCCATCTTGCTCGCACGGCCGCAAACGGCTGATCGGAGCTGGTTGTGTGCGTGAGGGCGCAAAATGAAAACAAAGCACGGTTGCCAACACGACGAATGTGAAAACATGATCGGGAACGGCCGAAAGTGACGACACAAAATGTTTGATTCACGAAACTCTTGATAAAATAAATCGGATTTAATTTAAATAAGGCTTTCTAGTCAGAAATTTACAACAGCGGCCAAAAGTGACGGCACAAGATTTCTGATTCACGAAACATCTCATTTAAAAATCTGATTTATTTTTAATAGCTGATCCGCGAGCTGGTCTGAAACCATTCCAAGATTACAGGCCAAATTACAGACCTCGAAAAATATCAATTTAGATAATCAACAAGATCGATCTTGTTGTGTTTAAAATCAATGGTGGCGATCAAAATAATGAAATAAATAAGAGAAATTCATTTTCTAAAAAAAAATGCAAGCACAATTTCCAAAACAATGATGCATAAATTTTCACAAAAATGCTTCAGGCTAGACTTCGGGCATGACGTTTGCTTCTGCCTAAAATTTTCAAGATACATATTATTTTTGTATTTTGCAGTTTTTCTATTCAAAGCTAGGTTTTAGCCAGTGTTTTCCAAAGTGGGTACGGTACGGGGCCTGACAAGTTTCCGAAATGGCCATGGGCCCCATCATTGATCTACGGAAGGTTGGGCCTGGGCTAAAATTGTTTGAGAATCCATAATTTGTTTTCTTTTTTTTAAAGAGTTATAATTGGGTCCAAGAGTCTTAATTTTTTTGTAATTGGGTACTAAAGCCCTATGTCAATTTTTTGTACAACGGTAAAAAACACGATTAAAAATCATTTCTGATCACTTTTTTTCATTTTAATGCAAAAAAAAAAAATGATAAGACAACATTTTTTTGATGGATCAACTATGGTCCCCTTGGAATAAGCTGTCAAGTAGGAGCTTTTCTGTCAAGAAGGACCGAGAGGTTATTTTTTTCTAATTGATTTAAAAATCCATTTTAAACTCTTTGTGGTCGTACAAAGGGTCATTGTACTCAGAAAAATAAGCTTTATCGCTGTAAACAATAATAACAGCAATCTAAGCTTCAATTCAGGACCCAATTTGTGTTGTTTATTTGCCAATGTCGCCCAGGACTGAATAACTACCTATCGTTTTTTTTTGCTTTTCAACCTCATTCAACCTGCACTGGGGGTGGCATAAACTTTGGAAAATATTTGCGACAGCCCAACTCCACTAAAAAAAATCAAAAATATTATTTTTTACTATATTTTTGAAATTTGTTTTTTAAGCGATTTTTTTTTTCGATGCGTCGGAAAAATTCTTTTCTATCGTTGGTAAACAGCTCGAACATTTTGAAGTTGATATCGACAAACGCTTAAGTTTCGTCAAGGTATGCTAGATGAGGGTTCCCTAAACACGCTCCAATGCTCCAATCGACAAAATTGAATTTTAGTGAATTCCCTGCTAATAAATCATCGGGATTTTCTGATCTGTGATCGAGTTTCGTCCCGCCCGTGTGGATCAATCGGACCGCGCACTGGACTCACAATCCAGAGGTCCCGGTTCGAATCCCGCGGCGGGCGCTCTAAAATTCTTTGTGTAAATATGGGTATTCGGCGCCGTCGCTCCGTGCCATACTTTCATACACTTAGGAGCCCAGGGCGGCGAAGTCCTTGCAGATAAAAAGGAAGACACTAGTGGTTGGTACTAGCAATGGTGGCCGACAGCTATAAAGTCAACTTCGTTTCGTCGATCGAGTTTCGTGTCGTAGCCATTTTTCAACCTTTGGGGACAAGATGAGATTTTTTGATACCCGGTGGTGCTCGTCTTAATTACTGTCTCTGGACAGCTGCCCTCCGAAGACTTTTTAGTTTACTTTTTGGACTTGTAAATTTTTCTCGACTCGTTTAGCAAAGCAGAATGAACAAAAGTTAATGTACTTTTGTACTTTTGACTATTGTAGATAAATTTAAATTTACAAGGACAGGACAAATCTAGGAACAAATCCTTTTTATTTTTAAACAGGGTGACACCTCAGATGTAAACAAGCTGCCTATCCCTTTCTTACTCAATGTTTACTCTCATTAGAGCAAATGGGATAGACTATTTGTTTTTATCTACGGTCTCGCTCTATTGTAAAATGAATCCGGAAATTTTCAACTTCACTTCTGTTTGTACACGAGAAGAAGGTTTGCTGCTAGGGCACAAACGTGATCCAAAGATCGCACTTTCTTACTCTAGCGCAGGCAAACTGCAGTCTTTCTGTCCCTTCTGGACAGCTGATAATTGCTCGCAGGAGCGAAAAGGCATTTCTCTCCCCGATCGTACTTGATCACGGGACCCTCAACAGCAGCAGCAGAATTAGTATTATTCAGATCCCAATAAACTACCAACCGGGTAACAACGCGTCTTTTCGAACGGAATAAAGTTGATATAGTGTTCGCGCAGCTTTGTTCGTTTTATTCGCGTTTTTAAAGTGTCCGAAGAAACAGGTGAAAGAGCGAACAACTTCAACAATAAAAGTTTTAGTTTTAATCCAACTAGTATTTATTTACAGTTATTTATGATAAATGTCTGCCTGTGTGGATCAATCGAACCGCGCACTGGACTCACAATCCAGAGGTCGCCGGTTCGAATCCCGAGGCGTACGCAAAAAAAAAATTCTAAGTGTAAATATAGGTATTCGGTGCCCTCTCCCCGTGCCCATACCTTCACACTTAGGAGACCCGGGAGGCGGAGTCTTGTCGCAAAAAGAACGATACACGCCTGTGGATCCGTTGACGAAACCGCAAGGTTTAAGAGGGCCACATTATAAGGTGTTACGTCGATTCCGATTCGTTATGATAAAAGTAGATTGCTTTTTGTGTTACAGTTTTTTGAAAATCCATTTATTGCAATAAAAGTGGAAAGGGGAAAGAGTTTTAGGGAATCACAGAGCTTATACATGAAAACCTTTATAAAAAAAGTCTGGAAATATGCGTGAACTTTTATTCATAAAAAATCCTTCATGACCATCACCGCTCCCGTTGTTTGGTACGGCTGGGAACACTGCGCAGCCCAGCTGAAAGTCACGCGTGCACCTGACAGCTGTTAAATATTTACAAACAAATCTCGCTCTTGTTCAGTTCCTTGCCAAACCTTTGCCCGTCGTGTTCAAATCGGTGCTTATCGTAACGAAAAGTTATCGGATTTCCTAACGTTAAATACAACCTTGGAAACTGCATTCCCTCGCGTCGTGAACAACAATTTTGCTCAATCACTCCGCCTCGCACCGCCATGTCCGTGACGGAAAAGGACCTGTACCGGGACACTCCCGTGCGCTATTTGGGTGAGTGTCGTCCAAAGTGGCGCCAAAATTATTACATCATCCATATGTGGGGAATCGGTTTAATTAGGTTTTATCATTGATTTGATTGATTATTTTGCTGTTGTTGTGTGTTTCAGGTTACGCAAACGAAGTCGGTGAGGCGTTCCGGCCGATCATCAAGAAGATTTTCGTGCACGCATCTTATGCGGTTTCGATCGGTTACGTTCTGGCCGATACGGCGGACAAATCGCGGAAACAGTATGCGGTAAGTTGAGGAAGGAATTTATGTATTGATTAGAATTGTTTATGGGAGTAATTGTAATTGTAGAAACCGGAAGCCCTCGGTGGTGGACCACGTGGGGCCGCAATCGCAACCGGTGACACCCTGCTCTGGCAAATGTTTGCCTCGGTGATTATTCCAGGGTTCACCATCAATCGGTAATTTAGCGTTTTTTTATAATTGTTTGTTTAGTTTTTCTCACGTTGATGCAAACTTTTAGAATTTGTTGGATCTCGAAAAAGGCTCTCTCGGCGGGGAAACTGAAGGGTCCGCTTCGCAAGTGGGGACCCACGGCGATCGGACTGCTGGCCATTCCGTTCATCATTCACCCGATCGACCACGGAGTGGACTACGTGATGGATGAAACATACCGAAAGTATGTGAAGTAGTGTCTTCGAAGCACACTCAAACAGATTGCCAAACAAACGTAGTCAATTAATTTGCAGTTTTTGTTCTGTATTGCTCTTTACAACTTGCACAGTTAGTCTCGAACGCATAAATGACATTCTTTCAGGTATTTTACCACTGTTGTAGCAATAGAAATTAAGAAATATACTTTATTCGCGGGACGGAACATGATTTCGGATGAAAATCGCTGTGATATAGACCGATATTGCAGGTGTACTCTGGTGCTAGAAACACTTTCACGCGGAACAATAAATCACAACGTTGCTCTTACTGTTAAGATATGCGTGCTTAGTTGTTGGAAAGAAATTCCCCGCTGATTAGATTACTCATAGAAGGGAAATGTCGAACCGCCCTTCCGATTAATGGGATTTTTTCGCATTCGCAAAACGTTCTCGATCCAGCCGGCTGCCTGCTGCAATCGTGAACCGATAAAAACTTTGACCTGCCGCGGCAGGTTCTTGATCGGGTTGACCTCGTCGGCGAAGTGGACGGTGGCCGGTTGCGGTTTCTGGGGCACCTGGAACTAAAAAACTTAAATTATTACCTATTCACATGAATCGATAAAATTACACAGATGGTTTACAACACTATTGTAGAAAACATTAAATTCTCGATCTCTTGCACCTTCTCGTTGTTTTCGCTCGCGCCGCCTGGCAAACAGAGGCCGCAGCGTGACGAAATAAAGCAGCTCGGCCAGAGATATGAGTGAAAAGCCCATAAAGAGGCCGAGCAATCCGCCAATGTTCGATACGAAATCGGTAAATCCAACCAGTTCACCCTTGGTGAAGCTTCGGAAGTAAGTTTCAGTGAAGTAGATGTACAAAAGGGCGATGTTTTCTCTAAAATAAAGATGATTAAATTAAGGAGAACTTGTAGACTGAACTACTAACCTTGCATAGGCATCCGTCTGAGTGATAAGCTTCTCATTGATCTTAAACTTTCCGATGCACAAATTGGCCGACGTGATCTCCATAGAATAGCTGATCTCGAAGCATCCGGGCAAACAGGAACATCTCAAGCTCGTGTTCGCGGTAAACGCAATCGACGCCTTAATCTCCTCGTAACACGCGGCATCGGCTTTGCGGCAAATCTTCACATCCTCTTGAACCTTCGGCATGTAGTAAAGCACGCAACCGCAAAACTCCAGAATAAGCCTCGCCTCGCACTCCATCTCACAGTTGTTCCTCGAATAGGTCCGAAAGTAGGACAGATTCGCTTCGTTCGCAAAGACACACTGCCGTTGGTCCTGGGAAACCTTTCGGATCAAATAGGACGCGTCGCTAATCTTTGGCTTCACCACAACACGACTTTCAGTGCCAACCCGCACATAGCTGGCGTACTCGGCCATCTTGGGAGTTTCCGTTGGGTTGTGCAGCAACAGCTTAAACCCGGAAGAGCTGGTCGACGAGCAAAAGTAGTCACTCACGTTGGCGTCCAGCACGACCGCCAAACCCATCGTCACCCCCGGTCCCGCAATTGGCCGAGGAAAGCTATTGTTCTTCATAACACCAACATATCCACCCTCCGGAATCCACTCGATCGGTTCGAACGGACTGCCCACGCTCGAATCCGTATCCGAGGCCGCGTCATAATTCCGTAGCATAAACGACTGATCCACGCTGTTGAACGTACAGCACAGTCCTTCGTCCGTCAGCACCGGTGAAAACATGTGCATGCACTTTTGAACCTTCTGCGCGTAACGACACGAAACGATCATCCTGTGACACGGCTGTGTCGCATTCAGCAGCAGCCCCTTCACAACGCTCCACTTCCCCTGGAAATTGTTCGTAACGTTAAACTCCCCGTCCAGCGAGCAAATGCTCTCCAGCAGCGATTGCTCCTGGCTGTTGGGGGCCATCCGTTCGGCCGCGGCGCGTCTCGCCTGATTCATGTTGCAGATCGTTACGGCCGGAAAGGGAATGTCCCGGATGTGGGTGGCGATCGGATTCAGGCCGATTATGATGGGGTTCGATTGCCACTTTTGGTACACGCTGGTGATGAAGTAGATCGACAGCATCGACACCAGCACGAACGACACGGAAAAGTAGAGCCTGGTGGGAGAGAGCTTTCAATAACTGTTCTAGTTTGGGATAATTTCAAAACGAATCACCGCTCAAAAAGGGACAAACTAATTGTTCCAATGTATCTCAATCCGTGAATTGTGGTGTTCAAGCAGTATTCTTGGAAATTTTCCATCAAAGAAACTCCCTTTGATTTCTCTGTAAAATCAACAAAAATAACTAAGAATAACTTCAACGAAATTACATCAACAACAGGATAGCAAACCCTTTTCCGGACCAATCATACGACCCGGTACATTGACGAAAGCCTTCCGAGGGCGACCAACGCTTGGAGCCCACATGTCTGGAATAAAAGAGAGCAACTTACTATGAATACAAAAACAGCATGTCAACTGATTTTTTTTAAAGCTTGCTCAAAATTGGAAAAAAAACTATTTTTTCTGTTGAACTTACTGCAATTTTAGTTGAATTCATAAATTGGTAAGTGCTAAATCGTGAACGTTGATTACATATTTACAAATAGTGTATTTCAACTAGTATTTTAATTATTTTGAAAATTTTGAATGTTTCTTCAACATTCACTTCACTTTTAATATTGAGGAATATGAGAAAATGTACCAGGCAATGAAATACTCAAATCTGACTTTTATAATTTTATTTTATATTATTTATAACTGTGAGAAAATTTAAAAAAAAGTTTTGGTTGTGATCGGCCCGAAAAATCAGGGGGCAAACAATTTTTTTTTCACACAACAAGAATTCTAGAATTTTTAAAAAAATCGATGTACAGTACCGCAAAAAGATTTTTCTTCGCAAAAATTGTTGTTTTCGTCAAATCTAGAGCGTCCAATTTCCCGGGGTTACAAATTTCCCGGGAAACGGGAAATTTTCAGCAAATTTCCCGGGAAATCCCGGGAATTCCCGGGAAATTTTAAATTTATTGAAAATTGTTATGATCTTGGTATTAATTAATATTATGCAACAAAATTGTATAGGCCATCAACATTAATGGTTTGAATAAGTGTGAAGATCAATTAACAGCTTGACTGCATGTAAAAAATCATTCAACTACAAGAAAATGTATTTTGGTATTTTTTGATGAGAAATTTTAAAATTGCCGCTGTGACCAGTTTATTGAAATGAGCGAAAAAAAACATGCAGAAATTATGTTTTTCATGACAAATCGTCAGTTGTGTGCTAGCTTGTGACAACGACCATTTAGTACTTTTCGAGAAAATCGATTTTTAAAGTTTGTTGGTAAATAATTTCAAAATTATTAATGATAGACCCAAACTTTTTGAAGCAATCGGTTCGTATACTATCGCTTAACAAACGCTCCAAGTTTCAACTAATTTGGTTACACCAGTTAAAAGATACAGTAAATTATGTAAACAAAAATCTGAAAAGCACGTGTCACAAGTGTGTTTCGAAAGTAAAATTGTACTACGTGTCACAAGTGTGCACAGAATTTCCATACAAACTAAAATAGGCTTAAATCAATAGTTTAACCGACTTAATCAGTATGTTTTCAAAAACAAAAGGTTGCATTGCCTTTAGAAAGTATGTGTGTACATAAATTTGTGAAAAACAAGAAAAAAATTCCACATTTTCCAACAACATGTATGACGTGTCACAAGTGTGCACAATCATTTTGATGATAAATTGGTCTATGTCACAAGTATGTATTGCGATATCCGGGAAACGGAAGCGAGTTTCCAAAATCGGGTTAAAGCATCTTATAGTGTTTGTTAGGTATAGCAAAACGTCATCTTTAACTCATTTTCGACCAAAATGGTCTATGTCACAAGATAGCATACAGCTGACGAAATATTGGTTTCAAACTTGAACAAATGGTAAAGCTTTTTAGTGTTGGTTTTACTCCAAACAACCCAATGTTTTCAAATATTTGAAGCAAGCTTTGAATATATTTTTGCATTTTTTGAGAACAAACAATAGAAAGTAATTTTTCAATGATTTTTTTTGTATTATTATGCAACTTGATTTAAATTATACGATGAATTAACATCATTCCACAAAAAGTCTTCTATTTTATCACATTTAACCCTCTAACACCTGTAGTTGCACCAGTGCTCCATAATTCTTTTACTTCAAATTTTAATTTCTTTAGAACTAGGTACTCAACCAATTGAATTAATTCACCAATTCGATTTTCATCTCATTTGATCATGGTAAACAAAAACGTAAAAACATCTCAATTTTAATTTGGAGGTAAGGAGTTAATATTGTTTTGATGAAATAACATCAATATGTTAAAAGCTTACCTAATTGTAATAATTTAATACTCATAAAGCAAAATCTATTCCCAGTTGCTTCAAAAATTAATATTATCAGAAATAATTCTGATATCATAATTTCTGATAATCTGATTAATTATATATAAACCAAACAATACATTTAATTGAACAAAATCATGTTGAGTTTGTTCATTTATTATTTTTTCAGAGCATTTTAAAAAAATAGTTCCAAAAATTTAAGAAAATGTATACTTCCGCTTGAATTTCGGGAATTCCCGGGAAATTTACAAATTTCCCGGGAAACGGGAAATATTTTTTTTCGGGAAATCCCGGGAATTCCCGGGAAATTTTTTCCCGGGACGGGAAATTGGACGCTCTAGTCAAATCTTACATTTTTTGAAAATTAATGACTGCAAAACAACTGAACTAGTGTAAAACGCATTTGAAAACACTTTTTTCATTCATATGTTGAGGCTTTGGCATGTTGTTTAAATTGTTATATTTTAAAGGTTTTTAAAGTATAAAAAGTATAAAAAGTATTTGAAGTATTTAAGTCATTTAAAGTATTTAAAGTATTTGAAGTATTTAAAGTACTTAAAGTATTTAAAGTATTTAAAGTATTTAAAGTATTTAAAGTATTTAAAGTATTTAAAGTATTTAAAGTATTTAAAGTATTTAAAGTATTTAAAGTATTTAAAGTATTTAAAGTATTTAAAGTATTTAAAGTATTTAAAGTATTTAAAGTATTTAAAGTATTTAAAGTATTTAAAGTATTTAAAGTATTTAAAGTATTTAAAGTATTTAAAGTATTTAAAGTATTTAAAGTATTTAAAGTATTTAAAGCATTTAAAGTATTTAAAGTATTTAAAGTATTTAAAGTATTTAAAGTATTTAAAGTATTTAAAGTATTTAAAGTATTTAAAGTATTTAAAGTATTTAAAGTATTTAAAGTATTTAAAGTATTTAAAGTATTTAAAGTATTTAAAGTATTTAAAGTATTTGAAGTAAATCTTCTCAGTCGACAAAGCAAAAAAAAAATCGACTATTTTATATTTCCAAGTCAATACACTCGAACTGCACCAACCATCAGGAGAAAAGCCAACGATTTTCGCACAATCAGAAAATGGGTGAAACTCCATGCATCGGCAATCAATCGTTGCCCTCTCCCCTTTTTTCCTTCTCTTTTACCTAAGCTGTTCTATTTTTCAGTCCAACTCCCAATAACACTTTTTGTGATTGAATCTAACGGAAGCTTTTCTGGGCTGTGATTCTTCTAGCTGTGGGAACTTATAGGGTAATTGGGTAATTTTTAAATACTTTTTTAAACTAAACAAGTTTTTTTTTAAATTTTGATAATTCTTTGTTAGAATTCCGATTACAACTAAACTCTATCGAAATATTTTACGTCACCCTTTCAAAAAGGTACTTATCATAGACAGTAAAGTACACATTCACATTCAGTATCGTTCGACTTCTGTCTGTCGGTCCTGTTTGCCACCCCTTGACTCTCCTCCATGTAGCACTTGGAAGGCAAAAGAACGAATCCCAAGAGCAAAGATAAAAGCTTCTGGAGAAAGCCCGAGCGAGCGCGCGAAAAGTGATTAAAATTTAATTTTCAATTTGCTCCATATGTCCTTTGTGGAGCAATCATTCGAGACCGGGGAGGTGGCATTTTCTAAGAGTCTGTGCACAGTTAAAACTTTGTTAGGAAAGTCCATTGATTTTTTTCTTATGGAAAAGACTCACAAAATTTGTAATAATAGCCAAAATTTTGTTTTGTGCTGTCCTGACAAATGTCGCAATCGCAATGGTGCTTTTTTGCCTTTAGAAATAAGATGCCGAAAGCATCATCGTTTGCTGAGGAAAGGGAAATTTTGGTCCCAAGGGTGTCTGGCGGGGCAAAAGTTTGTAATTCGGTGATGTAAATGGAACGGAAGCGTAACATCGTTTATCCCTCTGTCTCATATTATTTCAGAAATTTTTTCTTTAAGATTTCGTAATGATAAAAAACAAACACATTTTGAGTTGAAAGAGTTCCACTGAAAATCTTAAAATTAATTTGCTTTAAAAAATATTATTATAAATCTATCTATAAGTTGAAAACACGAACCCTACAGGGTTACCCGGAGAAGCTTTTAAAAGTTTAACAAGTCGAAAGCATTATCCACAATTATGAGTTCTTCCGAGAGTTCACTTTATTCGTGTGATTACTTCTTTCCCACTTATGATCCGATTAAATTATTAAGCTGATGATGGCCGAATCAAACTGGGGGTGAAAATGAACTAAGTCGTTAAAGATTTCAGCAAGCTTGACTCTAATTAGAATCTCAAATTCATGCTCTCAACAGATTTCAATGTAGGCACCAAGTAAGAGTTTGATCAAATATAAATCCATCGTGCTAAAAAAAAAGTACTCTGGCGCTTTTTTAAATGAGATTTCGAACGCAACAGTTCATTTTTAATTAATCCTGGATATGTTTGCGAAATCGTGTTCGCATATGAAAAAAATATGCATAAATTGTGGTTCCTCGTTGAGCGTTACTTTCGGTTCACTGAGAATTTTCGGTGGAAGTAATAATCTCCAACGAGTGTATTTTAATCCTTTACAGTTGGTTGAGCTGAAAAATGGTATAATTTTATCACAACTGTTGTTACCGTGGTGTAACTGAGCTCTATAAATTCGCCGATAATTTTTAACTGTTCGGAAATAAGCTTTTCGATGTTTAATAAACTATTGATTTCGTTTCTTATTTTCCAAGCTAATTAAAACTAAAAATTAACCTTGAACGGTAATTTTAATCATCATCATGTTACATAAACTGAACGAACATTTGCTCCAGCTGAATCCCTTTTTCACACATTCCGCATGCAAAATTTACTCACTTCCTTGCAGATTCTTTTTTTTTATAATCCAGAGTTTTTTCCACACACTCTTGCGGTTCTCGGCAGCTTATATTCCGCTTACACCCGGAGTCCCGGAGTTCCTTCCGCTTGACGGGTGATCCGGTCTGCAACTGCACCGTTTCCGTGCCGAGGATGTCGCTTTTATTTTATGCATCTGACCCCTTCTACTGCCCGGTTCCGCCACCCCTTGTGTCATCTGGGCTGGTTCTGGGTGGTCAAGTTTACCAAGCTCCACGTTTGTGTGCCTAGGTCTACACACGATAGATAGATGCACACGTTTTGGAATGGAATTACAGAAGGACTGAGAATTTTTGTCATTTATATTAAAATTCACGTAATTAGAAAAAATACAAAAATTAAAGCATTTTTTGTTCTTTATTCGTTTGTTTTCTTAATGGTGACAATGGCATCCACGGATTTTTTTTTAAATTTTAGTCTCTTTTTCTTTAAATTGAAGTTAAATTTGATATTACAGTCCAGACTCGATTATCCGAAGTTTCGATTATCCGAAGATCCATTATCCGAAGGTTTGTATGGAACTTCGGATAATCGAATCATGACCAAAAACATATTTTCTCTATATTTTTTTATTTTCTTTTTTTAAACAAGAATTCTTTGACTCCAATTTAGTCAAATTTGAATTTTTGATTGCCTTTTAAATTACATTACATTTTAAATTTAAATTTTGACCGAGCCACGTAGCCCAGTGGTAACGCTTCCGCCTCGTAAGCGGTAGATCGGGGTTCAAATCCCGGCTCGGACCAACACAACTGGTGATCTTTTCCCTTCTGGAATCGATTGCTTAGTAAAGGGAAGGTAGTGTATCGTCACAAACTGGACCTTACCACGACACCTTAGGGAGGCGACCTATGGAATGTTAACATTAAGTTGAGAATGAAACTGCCACTGAATCCGCTTTGTAAATGCCGGCCCCGATACTCTTCAAGGGTGTTCCGCTCAGGAACTGGGAAAGATTTACTTTTTACTTTTTTTTAAATTACAAAAAGCATTTTTCAATAAGTTATCATCGCCATTTTGGCCGTCGTATTGGATTTAAATTTTTAAATCATTTTAGAGTAGTTTATGGGTCATACTTAAGCTCGACCATCAAAAATAGGACAACGAAAAAAAATAGTTTTTCGTGATTCGATTATCCGAAATGAAATTTTCCGAGGCCTTCGGATAATCGTTTAGGACTATATTTCTAGAGTTTTTTAATAAGTTCTATAATCATATGAATGACAATAGCTTAAAAAGATCCTATTGAAAAAAAACTCTTGATTTGTTTATTTTTTAGAAACATGGAAAAATGTTTGCAACGGCCTTATGCTACTATCAAACAATTACAAAATTTCTATAAATTTATGGAAATATTTTTTTCCTGTTTTTAAAATCACATAAGTGGGTAAAACTTGAGATGGGGTTGCCAGATCTTCGAAATTTTAGATTTGTTTGGAAGGTTTTTTGATTACCTATCCAACGATGGTCCGGAATCCGGATCCGGACAGAGTTATCATACAGAGATATCTGGATCCAACAAAGTACAACAATATCACTTAAGTGGTCATAACTTGAGACAGGGTTGCCAGATGTTCGATTTTTTAGACTCCTTGGAAGGTCTCTCGATCACTTATCCAATTATGGGTCTGATGATGGATCTAAAGTGTTCCGACTATTTCTTATATGTGGTACAAATAATCGAAATTTGAAAAGCTCAATTTGATTAAAAATGCAAGAATACACGAGTATTGCATAAACTTACTTTTTTTTTAAATGAAAATTTGTTTTGTTAGCAATCTTTTTTTTTATACAATTTTCATGTGACTTGTTTTGAAGGAAATAAAAAAATGATGTTTTCAAATTTTCAAAAAAAATTAAATGCTTATTTTCGAACAAAGTACCATACACGTTTTGAGACTTTTTCACATTTACAAAGTTTAATCAACGCCTCACTGTACACCGGCCGAGGTGGCGTGTGAAAAATGGAGAGAGTCCTGCCACGGATGCTTGTGCTATCTGTCGGGTGGTGTGGTGGCTTTACACACTGCTGCGGTGAGGTTTGTGTATGCAAAACGGATGAGTGGTGGCAGGGGCTTGGGGCTTGCCCAGAACATGTGAAGTTTATCCTTTCCGGTGTGACGTTGCATTCTGTGGTAGGGGGTAGGGATGGTAATTCTCGTTTATTTTTGCATTTTGTTGAATTAAATTTACTGAAATGCATGAAGTATCATCGTTACGGGCTCGAAACGAGGCTCTAGGACACACATTTCTTTTTGCTCTCCTCTGTAAGCCACCGACCACCGCGTGACATTGGGCATTCGTGCGGAATGATGACGCAAACGCGTTTGAAAATCAAGGGAGGTTGGTCGGGGTTGGGGGAAAAGGGTTTTATCTTTTGATGAGCTTGTGTGCATTTTTTGTAGTCATTTTCTGGTCCCGTTTGAATAAGTCGTACGAATGTTATGTTGGATTCATCAGGGTAGAAGCTGAAAATGTAATTAACGTGGTTTGAATGGAGCGCAGCGCCCCCTGAATGGGATGGCATTTTTTCAGATGGTTCTGATCACGAGAACACGAGGATGTGTGACGGGCTTACAAAGAGACGTTTTTAATTAAATTACCCACTGAATGCAAGAATGTAGGAAAATGTTGCAGTTTTTCAAAAGCGGCACTAATGGATTCTTTGAAATGCTCATTAGCTTTTTTTTATTGTTCATGAAAGCTTGATTTTCTATCCAAATGAATTGAGTTAAGCATTTGAATGATTCTCTAGCGGGGACTTAATATGGTTTTATTTAAATTTATGTGAAATTTAGCAAAATTAAACAAATTAAACCTTTAAAAACTTCTGCAAGCTTTTGTTATAACCAGTAAAAATCTGGGTTGAAAAGTCGATACACTGCACTTGAGCGCATCAATGTCCCATATGAATTTTCATCGCTGTTAGGTTATTGATGCAGTTTGGTTCAAAATCGTGTGCTCTTTTAGAAAAGCCTGCAACATCCAGTACTTTGTTCTAGAAATCAGGAGGAAATCAAATTCTTTCGCGAAAACTCAACACACAGCCTTCTGTGTGGGACAAACTTCAAATGCGTTTTTCTCAGCTTGCTATTTTACATATGGGACATTTATGCGAACATGGGCAGTACAGATATTTGATAATATTAGCTAACTTCAAAAATATTTTGAGAATTTTGAAATAACTAGTGACATTTAAAACAACAACAAAATTACTCGATTTTAGTCCTGTTAGAGGCGATTTTAAAATCATGAAAAAAAATTCAAGGGTTACTATTTGTTCTAAGATATTATCGAATGAGTAATGGGAAATAAATTGATAACCTTAAAAAAATATTTGTTTGATAAATTGTGTGTAATTCTTAAAGTAATTATCAAATTACTCTAAATGTGTTATCAAATTTATAAAATTTTGTATGTTTTTCTAAAAATTCTTGTATAATTTCAATGTTTTATTAAGATCACATTTTTTCCCCTAATTCAAAATAAAGCATAAACAATGTTTTCAAGTACTTCAATTATCCAATTAAAGAAAAAAAAAAAATCAAAATTAAATCATAATATTGCCTGCCGAAACAAGGCAGAAAAATTCCAAGCTCTCAGTGAGCTGATGATGAAGTACATCTACAACGGATAAGCTGCCTTGTGCAGCGAAGTTTTTCGACGTCAATAGACAAAACATACTGTGATTTAGTTTTAAGCTTTTCTATTTCTATCCTTTTCCTTAGCAAATCTAGAAGGTTTTTTTTTTAAATTTTTCCTTCTCTTGCCAAATCCATTGTTAGAATATCCAATTACATCAAAATGAATTATAGTTCAAATCATAGTTGAAAGGAACTCCTAAACTCTATTAGGTTATAAGAAATACGGAATTGTAAATTGATTATTTACTAATAAAATAAATTGAATTGAATAAATCATAATATACAGTCCAGACTCGATTATCCGAAGTTTCGATTACCCGAAGTTCTATTATCTGAAGGTTTGTATGGGACTTCGGATAATCGAATCATGTTTTTTTTTATTTTTTTTTATTTTCTTTTCTTAAACATCAAATTTGAGTTTTGCGACCCCAATTTAGTCAAATTTGAAAAGTTGATTACCTTTTAAATAAAAAAAAACATTTTTAAAAATTTATTCGTCTCCATTCCATATCACTTAAGCGTAGCTTAGGGGTCATACTTAAGCTCGACAGTCAAAAATAATACAACAATTTTTTTTTGTGATTCGATTATCCGAAGTGAAATTTTCCCAAGACCTTCGGATAGTCGAGTCTGGAATGTATTTTCATAAAATCAGAGAATTGCTCAATTAATAAGATTTTTTTTTCAAATAAATTCTCTTGAATTATGTTTTTAAATTGTTTCAAAACTATTTTTGGTTGGTTTCCTTTTTAAATTTGCAATAAGGATTTTTTTATATTTATATTCTTAAAAAATAAGTTTAAAATTTATCAAAATTATTGTACCTCTTTAAAAGTTAATATTTTTCAATATTTAGTGAAGCCAGTTTTAGTGATGGCTCAATATGATGTGTAATAAATCATGGAAGAAATTTTGAGATGCTTTTGCTTTTATAAATTAAGTCCTGTCACCTTGTTAAACATGCAACGACCTCATGGGGACCATACTTGGGACATTATCGCACGCGGTTGACACATTTCGCCGGACACCGCTGGGTGGGGTTGATTTGGTGATGACCCTGGCCATATATATTCTCGGGTGTCAAAACTCACCTCCACCTGCATCGTTCTGTCATCCTTGTGTATCACAAGCGCACTATAGCTCATTGAGTACGGTAGGCTGAAAAGTGGCATTTTGCATCATCAGTTGCAGGATTAGGGTTACCATATTTTTTTAATCAATTTTGAAATCTCAATTCAAAAAGTAAAAATTTTAGTTCTTTAAAATTGAATAAATTTGTAGCTACAAAACTGTCAACCCTATTACAACAGGAAACACGTGCACGGGTCATGTGTATGTGTGCTCTCCCGTGTTCGTGGCGGTTCGTGAACACGTAATTATCCTGAACACGGATGCGGATGCTGGCTTGCGGCCGCTTCCCCGCCACCATCAGCCACGGAACGTCGTCCCACTCACACAGTCCCAAGTGAAATGACACTCTGGAATTAAGTTTAAAAAACGACCCCTGCACGTATGCAAACGAGGTCTCTCGCGTGGCCAAGCCAGGGGGTGACATGAATTGGCGCCACTTTTACTCTTCTTGCTACTTGATGTGATACCCACCCACCTCACCACACCACATGGTTGCATGGCTCTGCACTCTTGAGCTGACCTTTTTGTCACACATGCATTGTTTAACGATGTTATCGTTTACGGTGGTTTAGTGGGCTCTAATGAGGGGGGAGGAATAATTTATGCACTGTCTTTTTTCATTTTATTTAGTTTTTGCTCTTGTGGTGGTGGCCGTTTGAAGAGCAATTACATCGCCACACGAGAGCCCTGGAAAATTTATCACAAGTGGCACTTTGATGCCACCGCGCGATATGAAATATTGGAGTTATGTTGTGATCAGCTTCGAAAGAATACTTCATTGAGACTCATTTAGAGGTAATTGATTTGAATTACGACAGATAAGCACGCTGGATGGAGCTGGTTAGAGCGGGCGATGAGAGAGGGTTTTTTTTTGCCTAATCGTCGAGGTGGCACAACAAAAGATCATCTGTAATTAAGACCATATTTTATGTGTTATCTTGATGGGTTTACTTCATTTTTGCGTTAACTTTGATTGATTGGTCTCTTGGAACAGACTTTGTTGGGTGCATGCTATTGTGAGTGTACACTGGACACCGTTTATGAGTTAAATCGCTGTCGTGAAATCATGATTGGAGTGTTGTTGCTGGTAATGGATATTGTGAAGTACCGATGATGTGAGAAAGTTCATATTAGGTAGGGCGGTTCAAGATTTAGTCGATGCCGTCAAATACAAGCATCATTTTAATGCTAACAGAACTCGATTGGTATTACAGTCCAGACTCGATTATCCAAAGGTTTTTATGGGACTTCTGATAATCGAATCACGAACAAAATTTTTATTTTAGTGTTTTGTTTTTTTTTGTTTTAAGCATTAAATTCGATTTCTACGACCCCATTTTAGTCAAATTTGAATAGTTGATTGACTATTAAATTAATACAATGTATTTTTTCAATATTTCGTCACCGCCATCTTGGATTTAAAAACTATAAATCACTTTATCGTAGTTTAGGCGTCATACTTCAGCTCGACAATCAAAAATAAGACAACGTATTTTCTTTTTTTTGTGATTCGATATCCGAAGTGAAATTTTTCCGAGGCCTTCGGATAATCGAGTCTGGACTGTAAAATCTTGAATTGTTAGCAAAATTAATTGCAAACCCGGTTTAACCTTATCGTCCAATTTAATACTTTACAAAGAAAACCCCTAGGTCAATTTTCAATGTGAAAAAACTTTATGAAAAAAGTACAGTCCAGACTCGATTATCCGAAGTTTCGATTATCCGAAGGTTTGTATGGGACTTCGGATAATCGAATCACGATAAAAAAATGTTTTTCTTATTTTTTTTATTTTCTTACTTTAAACATCAAATTCGAGTTCTGCGACCCCATTTTAGTCGAATTTAAATGGTTGATTGCACACGGAGAGACCGGCCAGGGCAAATCTAAGAAATTCTTGGTTAATTTAACTAAAAGTATGGGTTAATTTTTTACACAGCTTTTTTTCAACAATCGATTGTTGATTTTGTTAACTCGAAATTGCTGACCACCAGTAGGTAAAATTAACTAAAAAAATAGTTAGAATTGCCATTTTTGTTGGTTAAATGACCGAAAAAAAATTCTAGCAGTCGACTGCTAGAATTTTTTTTTCAGAAAATTAACTATTTTTTTTTTGTTTTCAGCTGAAATATTGTTGAATATTCTGTAAAAAACAGGCTGGACAATATTTTTCAACTATGTTTTAACATTTTTTTCCGTTGTATCAACTGAAATATTTTTGCATGCAGCAAATTATTAGTGGTTTGTAACAAAACATTTCTTATTTAAACATAATTTATGTTAGTGTCTATATATATTTTCTTTAATTATTCAACGATACAGGCTGGGCCGAATTTCTAGCTATATTTTTAACAAATGTCTTGCTTGAATACAGAAAAATATTCGTACATGTAGTCAGTAATTAGCTGTTGTTAGCAATATTTTTATTGAATTTGCAGTTAATTTTGTAATAATGCCTCACAAATTATTTTGTTGTACTTGTATTATTTGTATTTTTTTAATTGTTGTTATAAAACATGTTAAGTTTGATTAATGTTTTAAAAAAATATAATAAAAAAAGCATTTTACAAATTTTGTTAAAAATGTTCAAAAAAGATGTTTAATTTCTCGTAAATTCCTTAAAAGTAGAAACCGAGTAAAATTTTCACCAAGTTTTAAGCTTATATTTTTATTATGTTGTATACAATTAAGTGTTGTATTCACTTACCATCACTGTGAAATCATCCGATAAGTCGTCATCATCTACAACGGTCTCATGTTTAGTTATTTTTCTTGTGGTTGGACACACAATTTACACCAAGGCGAACCTTTTGCTGCAAATAGACATATGAAATTTATTATTAATATAATAAAAAAAAATTAATTTCGGCTCTAAACTGATAAAAGGAACGTAAATAAATGTAAAAGAAATATCAATAATGCTACTTACCAAGTTTGCACTAATTTAACAACTACTTTTGGCAACACACTTTCATTGCATTTGATTCAATTTATTCAACGTACTCCGATTCCTGAAAACAATATTTTGAGTTTTACTTACCAGTTTATTGAGCAGTCTTTTTCAACAGCATTTTTAAAATATTAATATCTTCTTTTGTATATCTTTTATAAATTTTATTTTTTTTAGACATTTCCCACCATTGAATTTTTATTTTGATATAATTTGTACGCATTTCCATGTATTTTATGGTTGATGATTCTGAAAAAATAATGGTTCATTTAAATTGTATCCATCGTAATTGTTGTGTAAAATTAAACCCATACTTATTTAGATTAACCAACATTTTGTTAAATTTGCCCGTGCAAGTATTGTCGTGTAAGAGTTGGCCCGCCTCTTCC
The DNA here is from genome assembly GCF_016801865.2 of Culex pipiens pallens. Lineage (NCBI taxonomy): Eukaryota > Metazoa > Arthropoda > Insecta > Diptera > Culicidae > Culex > Culex pipiens. The sequence goes on from NC_068939.1 coordinate 183,304,451, forward strand.
TTCCACTGCCCCTCTCTTTCCTTCAAACATTATCATAAAGTCCCCTCGCATCAGAGGTCCCCATTGCGAATGTCCTCGTCTTGCTCTTCATAGTTTATCACCTGCAAAGAAATCATCAACAAACTTACTAACCAATTCCACCTTCACAGTTGCAGCAGTGTGCACTTCGATTTGCCGATTCAACTTAGCCAAATAGTGTGATTTTCACCTTTCACATCCTCTTACTTCACAATTAACAACACAAACTCAACAAATCGACCGCTCTCGTTTGAATCCTGACTTCAAATGACAGACGTAAACAAACCCAAGTTCATCTTTTAAATATTCAACCAATTGTTAATTATATTCAACCAACAAAATTTTTGATTTTCCTAAAACCAAAGCTAACAGTCGAGCACGTTCATTCGAGTTCGGGAAATCTGTTAGCTTTTTGCCTCTAGCATTTTCAACAAACAGGTTATTAAATTATTACTGAATTTTAGTTATTTTAACGGAATATTGGCAGTAACAAGTACGTTTTTGTTAAAATTTACGAAAGTAAAATCAACAATTTTAATTGTTGAAATTTCTGGGCACAGTCTCTCCGTGCATGTAAAATAAAAAAAAGCATTTTTTTTTTCAATGTTTTATCATTCCCTTTTTGGCCACCACCTTGGATTTAAAAATTCTAAATCACATTAGAGTAGTTTGATGGTCATACGAAAGCTCAACAATCAAAAATAAGACAATGAAAAAAAAATGTTTTTTTCGTGATTCGATTATCCGAAGTTTTGATTATCCGAAGTGAAATTTTGCCAAAGCCTTCGGATAATCGAGTTTGGACTGTAATTCAAACGAAAAATATTGATACGGCAATTTTTGATTTGGTTGAACACTAGGGTGGTTCACGATTAGGGTGATTTTGAAAATCTAACTTTTCAGGAATATTTTTGGGATATGTTTGTCTTTTAAAGTTTTGTGGGGCTTGGCAATCCAAGAAAATTTGTCGAAAACATCAAAATTTTATCTCGTAAACTACGCCTTTTACGATCAAATTTTTAGAAAGCATCTGAGCAAATCTTCAGTTTAAGTTTTAGAGAAAAGTGAGATATAATTCATTTGAAAATGTCTAATTTTCAAAGGCAAAGTATATGGGACCACCCTAACGAAATTCGAAAATTGTCCAACTATATGTTTTTTCTATCTCTGAATCTGCCTTCAGAACTGAGACAAAATGTCAAAATATAATTTTTTTTGTCATATTTAAGGTTTTTATGATAATTTTACATAAAAAAAATAAAGGTCGAAAATGGGTCAAAAGCGTATTTTAAAACTAAAAGTGAAAAAAATAATAATATTGGGGGCATAAAAGTGTTAGTTTTTTTTTAACCAAGGTCCTTGAACAATGCCCTATTAAAAGCAACCAAATGAAAGTATTTTGCTCTCATAGGTGAGCAATTCTCTCCTAAAACCGGAAATGTTTTTTTTTGTATTTTTTGATTTGGCTAAAACTTTGTGGGAGCCATCGGCAAATTTTTTTCCGTGTACCTATTTTTTCTCAATAGTCCTCAACAATACAAACTTTGCAGTAGAAATTTTTTTTATCTTTATTTTTGTTTAATATTAAAAAAAAAAATAATCTTTTGGAGCCACTGCACAAGATGATGCAATATTTTTTGCCTGAGTTTTGATTTATTCGCTTCGCATGGAGACGGTTATTTCAGCGGATTGCAGCCTGGATTTCGCCATGTGTACGTGATGATTTCTCTAGCTCAGGCTGCTTAGGAAATGATTTTTGGAAATAAAACCAACTCCACCAGAACAGATATTGAACACCATAACAGCTATCCATTACAGGCCGCTCCCACCGCTTATAAGGGACAAAGATAGGGATTCGGATGACGGGAAGTGTTTATATTTCACTTTTTTAAGGGGATAAGGGGAAATCTCCAAGTAAGTTTCGCTTGGAGTGGGGCGGTTTTTATAGGTAATAGTTTTATTCTCAAGGTAAATTCATAAATTGGAAAAGCAACATTTGATCAAATTGTTGAAAATATCAACAACAGTAAATATTAAAAAATAAATCAAAATCCTTTATTCTAGAAATTTGTGCTGAAAACGTGTTTAAATAATTTCGATAGTTTAAGCAAAAAAAACAGCAAAACAAATATTTTTATCAAGCAATCTAAATACCTTAAAAGGCTCCAATATTCTCTTCAAATCGCTACAATTTTGTGAGTCGACTTCTTTTCGTCGATTAGTGTTGCTTATGCTGGCTACAAATCAGAGTGCTTTATCACTGATAGCCCCATCACTCACTCACTCAACTCATCCGACCAATTTCTTGATTAACAAGCCGTAAATGACGCTATAGTCTGGACAGACTAGCTCCAAGCCAAGCCGAGTTCCTTATCAATTCTGTCAAACTGCCTGTCCTCCGTGTACATGTGTGTGTGTGCTTGTATAGTTGGCGCAGATAGCTGCAGCTGTTCGAGGCGGCGACATTGTCGACACGAGACGCTCGTACGGCTCAGTGCAGTGGCAAAGTTCGACCCGGAATGAGGTCGACACTGGTGGTGGCGCTGGTCCTGCTGTGCAGCGGAGTCCTGGCCGTCAAGCGGGAGGGACTCTTCGCGCTGACGGTGATCCATCTGAACGACTTTCACGCCCGGTTCGAGGAAACGAACGTCCTGTCGACGAGGTGTAACCCGGCGGAGGGGGAACGGTGTATTGGCGGTTACGCTAGGGTGGTGGGAGCGGTGCGGGATCTTCAGGAGCGGTACAAGGAGCTGAATCCGGTTTACTTGAATGCTGGAGATAATTTTCAGGGGACGTTTTGGTACACGCTGCTGCGATGGAACGTGACGAGCTATTTTATGAATCTGCTTCCGGCTGATGCGGTTACGCTGGGGAATCACGAGTTTGACCATGGGATTGATGGAGTGGTGCCGTTTTTGGAGGCGCTCAAGTCGCCGGTGGTGGTGGCGAACATTGACGACAGTGAGGAACCGAAGATGCAGGGAAAGTATCGGAAGTCGGTGGTGATCGAGCGTGGAGGTAGGAAGATCGGTATTATTGGAGTGATTCACCATTTGACGAATACGCTGAGTATGACGGAAAAGCTGAAGTTTTTGGACGAGATTGCGATTATTAACGCCGAAGCGGCTCGATTGAAGGCAAATGGAGTGACGATTGTGGTGGTGCTGTCGCACTGTGGAATTACAATTGATCGAAAAATTGCAGCTGGATGTGACGAGGTAGATTTGGTAGTTGGAGGTCATTCGCACACGTTTCTTTACAACGGATCAACTAGCGGGCTACCTGACGTTGCTGAGGATAGCTACCCGGTGGTTGTGGAGCGGGCTGGTGGACGCAAGGGTTTGGTGGTACAGGCATCGTGTTTTACGAAGTTTGTTGGACGTATTACGCTGTACTTTGACGATGCTGGAACTCTGGTGGAGTGGGAAGGAAATCCGGTGTACCTGGATGAATCAGTCCCGAAGGATGAGCAGATCATGCGTGAGTTGATTCCATGGAGAGAAGAGGTCGATGTTCTGGCAAATCGCCACGTAGGATCTTCGCGAGTGATTCTGTCGAAAGCAGAGTGTCGTACCGGAGAGTGTAACTTTGGCAATTTCGTAGCGGATGCCTTCGTAGATTACTACGCTAGTCGAGCTGAGAGTCCAGACGAGTGGACCTATGTATCGATCGGTATCACGAACGACGGAGGAATGCGGACCTCGCTGAAAAGTGGTAGCTTAACCTACGATGATTTGGTTACAGCGGTACCTTACGAGAATACGGTCGACACCTTCGATCTCAAAGGCCAATATCTGCTGGAAGCCTTAGAGTACAGTGCCAGTCGGTTCAAAACGGCTGACGTTCTACAAATCTCAGGAATCCGCGTAGTCTACAACACTACCCGTCCCGCAGGTCAACGTGTGGTATCCGCGGACGTTCGATGTCGCGTGTGCAAGGTACCCAGGTATGAACCACTTGACCCGAACGCAACCTATCGTGTGGCCGTAGCCGCGTGGATCGGTAACGGAGGCAACGGGTACAGCATGTTTGTCAACAACCGCTCGAACGTTCGCGTGGGACCGCTAGACATCGTTGTCCTCGAAGCCTACGTTGCCAAGATGAGCCCGGTTATGCAGGGAACGGACGGGAGAATTCGCGTCGTAACATAAATTAAACCTATTGCCATTACCTAACAACGAATAAATTATTGATGTTGCTTATCCACCAGAACGCAGAGATAAAACTTTTTTCTTTATTGAGGAGGGGCCAACAGCATGCCAACCAACCCATCGCTAAAGGTCAGAAAGAAAGTTTTCCTTGTCGTCGTCAACGGCGAAGCTACGAAGCTAATAATCTTTAGGCTTTATCATTTTATCCCCGCTGTCATCGTTAGCGAACACGCCGAGATAAAAAGGGCTGGTATACCTTTTACCATCTCCATCAAATTTCCATCAGAGGCAGAAGCAAATTAAAGTTCAATCAACCTTCCGGCAGGTCGCTAAATCTGCGTCGCAACCAAGCCATCCGCCCGTATCGATCTGCAACAAATTAATTAATACCGGTGGCTTTGTTCTCCGCTCGCGTACTAGGAAGTTCACATCCAAATTTTTCCAAGGATTCTCGGAACAGGCACTTCTTGCAGCTTCTGTTTCTGGTTCAGCTTTGCCCTTTTGCGACGATTCACAACCTGTCGAATTCGGCGAATCTGTCGCGCGGGAGGGTAATTTAATTAACGCACACAACCCAAATTGATTGGTGCACGGTTCACGGAGTGGCCGCCCGATGACTGGGAAGCGACGACTTTGATGGTGTCTTAGTATACTTAAAACGATCGATTAGGTTGTCAGAGGCATGATTTGCTTTGGTGGGGTGGGAAGCTTTTGAATTTAAAATGAAGTTGGGTAATTATAGGCTGAGTGTATAATTAGATTTTGCGGTACTCTTGAGAATTGAGAGAGACTATTTATCGAGTGGCTGAAATCTGGAAGCTGAATTTTGGAATCTTGATCACGCTATACATATTTAATTCATACTAAAACATACTGCCAAAAACTTCGAAAAGTATGACAAATGAAAATTTAGTCATCCAAGATCAAGATTGAAGTTTTTTTTTTAATTGGCTGGATGCAAAATATTTGCGAAGAGCATTAAACTATTATCTGGAACTTAGAACAACGATTAGTGTTTGCTTTTTTTATTTAACTTAAATTTCTATTTGACCAAACAAGCAATAAAAAAATGGTATCGAAATATTCAAAACTAGTATTTCAAGAACGGGTTTTACTATCGATTTGGAGGTTTCGGCAAAATTGATAAAAATACTAGTTATTCTGTTACAATACAAATTTTATTTACAGGTTTTGTTCCTCGGTCCTGGTCGAGGTCGGTGTGAGGAACGTTGGGCTGAGGAGAAGGAAAAAAACAAATAACAGACACAGAAATTATTATTTAAAGAAAAACAGAAACCCTTTTTTAAAACATGGTAAATATCAATAAGTTCATGAAAGTATTTTTTTTCCTTATAATATTAAAAAAAAAAAACAATATGTTGTCATAACTTTACATTCGATTGTATAAATTTATTTTGATGAAAATTTATATTTTCTGCAAAAGATATTTTCTTTCTCCAGATATTTTGGGAAAAAAATGATAAAATTAAAAAAAACTTGCATTGACCTACTCAGAAAAAATAAACATCCATGTAGGTAGAAGTTAGGATCATGCTAAACCAGCTCTGAAAATGTTTTATTTTAAGAAAAGAACAGAAATTTCCCATGAAACTTTGAAGGTTTCACTTAAGCTTCTTGAGAAACAGCCTCCAAGAGCGAATCTAGCAGAAACAACCTTCTCTTATTGTTTTCAGTTGATTGCTTCTATATTTCCAATGAAGGTTGTATTTTTTTAAAAGAAATGTTTGCTGCAGCCCTTGTTCACCCCATAATTTTGAAGGCCGAGAATATAATAGATAACCCGTTTCCAAGAAAACAATATAAAAATGTTTTTTTTTTCGAACTAATGATGTAATTTTTTTTTATTTGGTCATAGAGAAAGTATTCACAAAGTTTCAGCTAAATAAAAATTTAAAAAGCAAAGCAATCCACTTTAACGACCTCCGGGTCTTTAGTGGTCTCTGTTGCAGATTTCTGATCATTTCTAGGCGTCCGAAGGTTATGTGTTTGTGAGTCACCCAAAACCTCTTTTACGCAAATGGACCGACGTTTTACTTCCCCATCCGATAGAGGCGTGATCCGGCAAATCTCGTCTCGAAAAATGCTCGAAATAAAAATTTATAAAAATCAAATTTATTGTAAATTTTGATAGTTGAGAGAATTGCTCATACATGAATTGTATAAGTTTTATTTTTTATGTCTCAAACATTTAACTTCAAATCGTTATTGATATCGTTCCCCCAATTAAACAAACTCATTTCAAATCCAATAAACTTTGTCGTAAACTTCTTTTTACAACTCAATTGCAATAAAAATCTCAAAACACTTAGCGACAAAGCGCTCCTCCGGCTTCAGTTACGTGCTCCGGAGGAAGGGCAATCTGGCTGGAAAGAACTTTTCTCCAATGCTTTGCGATGCTGTCTGGTTCACTTCCAGAGCTACAATGTTAAATGGCTTCAGGTGCACCTGGGGACATGCTCGGTACATCACTTTCTGTTGTTTTCCATTGTGCTCTTTGATTGTGGTCCCCCCCTCCCTTATAATACCGAGCTCTTTTGGTTTCTCTTTCCAATCAGTGTCAAACCACGAAGACGAGTAAGCGGTTTTGGCTGGAGTACAAAAACCTTGTAGAAAATTCGAGAAATGCGAAACAAATAATCCTACAATATTTTTGAAATATGTTTTGAACTATTTTGTAGCTTAAACATGCGTTTAATTAAAAAAAAAACTGTAAATTTTGACTAATTTTAATCTGAATTGCTCAACTGTGCACGATACTGATAACAAATCTCTCTCTCGTCAGAGGGTGGTTGGTTGGTTCGGGGGTGGAGTGGGTGTTATTCGATATTGGAGAGCTTTTTTCTCGCGCGTAGACAAACGGTGAGAACAATGGCACTTCTCTTTCTCAATTTCTCACTCTCTCTCTCTGTTTGGGAGGGTAACAACAACCCGAAGAGACATGGGGCGCGCTTTCTATTTTGTTGCCTGAAACAAAACAACGAGCGCGGAGTGTGTGGAGCTGCAGCCGTGATTATCGAAAGTTGCTCGCACGTGCGATTTACCTCAACCACCCCCGATTCCCCGTTGGCGCTGTGTCCAACAGGTCTCGAGAGTAACTTTTGGTAGGAGCTTAGCATAACTTTTTTGCTGGTATCAATTTTATTCATTTTTGATGAGACTTTCTTCCAAATACAAAAATAAATTTTAAAAATAAAAAGACCTTTAGGTTTAAAAACATAAGTGCCCTACAATATTATCAACTCGATGCAATTCATTATATTAACCGAAATATCAATTTTACATCTTGGTTCTCAGAGATTTTTAATTCTATTTATATTCCAACTATTTCTTTTTGTTATGTGCCGCTTGGTAACAGAAGATTTTTTTGAAGTAATGAAACAAAACTAGGGAAAAATTTGGGCAAAAAACTTAGAGAGGTCGAAACGCCCAAAATATTAAAATATAAAATCAAACAAATAATTTTGAAAATTCGGTTGACGGAACGGTTATTGCATTTCTGACAGTTACTGGTATCCAGATTTTTTTTTCAGAATTCAGGTGGGATTTAAAAAAAATCTTAAATATCTTTAACTTTTGTCGGGTTAACATTTTCAAACAGGTTTTAACCATTTTTCATCAATCAGCCATATTATAACTAGTGTCAAGGAGCAAACGCCTCGGATTGTAGTTAATTCAAAATGTTACTTTTTCATTTTAGATTGAAAAAAAAGTTGCTTTCTTCAACAATTTCATTGAATTTTTTATAGGTTTTTGAAAATCTTTGTTTTTTTTATGAGGCCATTTTGGATCATTTTTTTTCATACAGGTCTCCATACTATTTTTCGGGCATTTCATATAAATAGGCATGCGAATAATCGAAATTCTGTATCTCAACATTTTTTTGATTATGTCCTATAAACATATGAAAGACAAGAGCTTATCGGACCTTTTAAAAAAAAAAAACTCTGGGCCATTGGTAAAGTTGTAGTTTATGATCAGGGTCGTTCAGAAAAAAATCTGATACAGTAAATCCAATTTTTTTATTTCACTATTGATAACTAAAAATTTGGATTCGCAAAAAATATGTTTTTACTTTCGAGATTTGTATATGTTTCGAGAATAAAAAGTAATATTTTGGGTCAGATTTTAGGTTGATACAAAATCTGATACCGAAGATATTAATTTAAAAAAATATGATTTTTGCAAAATATCTTAAATATGGTCATTCAACTTTTCATAAATCATTTTTTAATGCAAATCAAATTTGCAACGAAAATGACAAGTTTTGGTTAAATTTTTAATGTCTTAAAATAAAATTATTGTCAGTTAAAATATTTTAATTTTTATTAAATCAACCTCAAATTAAAAAAAACTAAATATGTGTTTTCACCCTTTATAATTTTTAGACTTGATTTGGAAATTTTGGGAATATTTTGTCAAAGGAGCAAAAAAATTAACATGAGCTTCATTAACTGACATTAAATTCGAGCCAAAAGTTTTCAAGATATCATTAGTTGAAAGTAGGGCTGCAAGTTACAATCGAAGATGACAACTATTGGTTAAAATTTGCAATGGCATTACAAAAAACTATTGTGAAATGTTTTGATCTTTCCAAATTAAATATTTTCAAAATTTTCCAATCAGGTATAAATGTCCGATATAAAAACCCGATTTAATCCCACCTGGGGTGAGATAGAGCCTTTCTTACAAAAGGAAGATAACGGCAGTTGCATTAATTAATCAATTCAAAACTCAACATGATTTTTTTCATAAAACTGAAAAGCGCTGGTTTTTGCCTCATTTGCCATGGCCGGGTATAAGCTGTGCTCGCACACAAGCATTTTCAATTTTTTAAATCAGAACAAATTATTTGTGAGGCAGAGAATTAGCTCACAATTTGCGAAGTTCCTAATGTTTTATGCCTATCGCCAAATTGTTCGTATTCTCTGAGTGTTTTTTGCACTTTTCAAAATATCAAGATTTAACGAGAAAACAAAATAATTCCGTCTTGCTCCAGAGCGTTAAAGTGGTTACAAAATAACTGTCAGAAAGTGTTTCCACACCCGAGAAGTTGCCGTGTTGTAAATGATGTAACGGTAAAGCCGCATAAATGTTTTTGAAAGCTATGAAACGCCTACTGAAATTCACTAAACTGACATTTAGGCGTTAGGCAAACCTGTGAGCTTTTAATAAGCAAGCCAGAAAATGATGTAGTATGCATTTAGGAGTTTTTGGGATTGGGAAGCATACTGCGACTGAGCGCTCGGTGAGACTTCACTACGACAAACGCAAACGTACCGAATGAACCACCTTGACTCATACGCTGGGTTCATTGCCGACGAGCCGATACGATGAACCAAAATACAGAATGAGCAAAACAAAAAAGAAAGGCAAAAGAATGAGCATGGGGCTTCAGAACGGATAGCTGCTTGCGTCTAGTTTGCGTTCACTGAAGCTTAGCATAGATAATCATGATAGGCGATGTGTGATGAACGAGCAATCGATAAAGCAACTTGCACTAAAAGGGGGTAATCTAGTATCAAAACTCTATACGCGCCAGCATCACGCGCCAGCATTGCTCGCGTCTGCATGTGAAGCTCAACTTGACAACTTGTCGACGAGGCGTCGAAAATCGATCGTCCATGATTTTTTGCAGATTTTTCGAATGAATATTTCTCGAGAAATGATTTGGGAACGAAGCTTGATTTGGCGTCGGAGCCAAAAGCAAACCCTATACCTTTCTTTAGTAAGAAAGGCAAAAATGGAAATTTTCTAAAATCTGAACGGTAAATCCGAATGAGGTCAAATTTGTGTCAGAACCTCGATTGTGGTCTAGATTATGATATGGAGAAAAAAATTTAGATAAAATGCCAAAGGAATAGTTTTGGCATTTGGTGAAAATTGGCTTTTACCTTTTTTAGGGGTTTTTCCCCCTCAGAGTGAATTAGTCCACAAGCTGTAAATCAAGAACCACATTACCGACATGGATGAAAATTTGGGAGGATGTAGGGCTCGAAAAATGCAATTTTTTGGATAAATAAACGATTTCAATACTTCAATTTTCGACCGAATTTTCATTTGAAAACCGCCTGATTTGGTGAAAACACACTCCGAGTCCCCATAAAAAATGGATAAATTCAAATTTGGTATGGAACTGGTTCAGGTTCAGCACATCCCCTTTCAAATGCGCCCAAGAGAGCTTAAATCCATAATGTGGGCTCTGAGAAACCCCCTACCACAAAATTGAGCACTTTTTTACCACACACGGACCGCACGCGTGCTCTACGTTAAAATGAGCGCCAAAATTCAGATATTGGAGATAAATCAATTCTGTCATTGTCAAACGATCGGGCGTCGAAAATCGATCGTCCATGATTTTTTGCAGATTTTTCGAATGAATATTTCTCGAGAAATGATTTGGGAACCAAGCTTGATTTGGCGTCGGAGCCAAAAGCAAACCCTATACCTTTCTTTAGTAAGAAAGGCAAAAAAGTGTTGTTTACCCTTTTTAAATGTTGACTTGATTTGGGAACATCCATAAACCACGTGAACACTTTTTTGGAAATCTCAAACCTTCCCCCTCTAGTGGACAACTGTCCATACAAATAAATATCTTTTTTGTATGGAGCGTGGACCGCGAAGTTTTTTTTTTGCTTTTTTAAATTAAGTCTGTAATAACCTACTGAAAAATTGCAATCAATCAATCAATCAATCAATTGATTATTTGATTCTACACATTGAATTCAGTTAGAACCACCCCAAATTCCGACCTCTCCTCAAATCTCACCTCTCATCGCCTTTATATCTCTTCTCTCCCTCTCTGGTCGGTCCGTCGTCGTCTCTCTCTTGAGCCCCCAAACAACTCCAGCATGTGCTTTTTGCCGACTCTGACCAAGTCATCGCCGTGGACTGCCAGAGTCAAGACTCCGTAGCCAACGTGAAACTCAATCCGCGCCCGATCCATCAGTATTCCGTCGACCGCTGCCCGTGGTGCACCACAACACCCAGTGAGTTGTTCGTGTTGAAAGCTTAGTCCAGTTTCCTGGCGGTCCCAGTGAGTGTAAGTCGGCTTCGTGGTCGTCAGCTGTGTTGTTCCGGCTTCTTGGCCACAACAGTAGAGTCGAGACAAGCCAAAACCAGTTCAGTCGATCGGCAGCAGTTTCACTTCCCCAATCGAGGGGCAACGAGTGTGTGGGGTACCTCTACCTCTAGTAGTGTCTCGTGGTTTTGGGGTCCACACACAGCTTCACGCGTGTACCTGTTCGGCGCGAAGGAGATTGTTGCATTCCAAGTAGAGTGGACTGTCGAGGCGAATTTGTTTTTTTCTTGTCTTGTCTTCTGAGTAACTCGGATATTTGGACGGCGATAAAGTGTGTGTTTATTTGTGTGTGAGAGGGAGAAATCGGGGATATGTTTTAAGAAGTTTAACCGAATATCGACAAACAAGGAAAAAACACACCATTAACTTGTAGCGTGTTGTGAATGGTCAATTTTTGGCAACGAAGGAAGAAATCAGCAAGTGTTGTTCGTGTCAGCTAACGGATGATTGTTTGTGAAAATCGAGTCACTTGACACGATTAAAACATAATTAGGACAACAAGAGTGATTCATTCAAGAGTGTAAAATCCAATTGAGAAACTCACCACACCGTCAAAATAGTCAGGAAGCACCAATTTCAATTTGAGCTGGAAGGACACCGCAACGAGATTGAATTTCGGAATCAATTAATTTAATTGACATCGAAGTTCGGATCAGCTTCGGGTGTCCGACCCCAGCTCGATTCAGATTTGCTTCCTTCTGTACTAAGCTGTGGTGTGTGAGTGTTTGTGTGTGCGTTACGGAAACCGTAACACGTACTATCGACACGGTTGGCAAAGACGATCCAACAGCAGATTCTGAGGAAGGAAGGCAGAATTGGGTAGCTCTCGGTTTAAATCCAATTTTGCTTCCGGTGATTAAATTTCTATGCTCACCAACAACAGCAGGATCGAGCTCACACACACAGGACTCTAGAGGTAAGTTGGGATTGTGTAGGCACTAACGGGAAATGAGCCAAGTCCTTGTTTTGGAATTGTGAGGGGCAGCACAGCCTGCAACATACCACTCAATTAGGAAGAGCATATTGTGTGTGTGTGCTTTTGTTTCGCATAATGTGAAAAGATGTGCAATGGAACACGCAAACGAAAACTTTATGGAAATTTATCGCACAACAAAGAAGGTTTTATCAGACGGGTCATCTCGGTTTATCTTGCTCGTACTTTTTTTTCTGGGAAGTTGTTGCCAAAGCCACACAAGATAAATATTTATTTCTCGGGGAGCGGTTCTATCTGAGAAGGGAGAGAACGATTCGAACTTTAGAATGCAGTAAAGTTTGCATGAATTCTGGTCTGACTTAGTTCTAGATTGTACAGCTCGGTTATAAAGTTTTAAGTCCAGGCGTCCAACAAATTCCAAACAGCAGTTCTACTTTTCAGCACTTGTATCGAAAAGAAGTACTTTTCAGGTACTGTTCTGATTTGAACGGTGAATTGACTTAGGAGAATTGACATGAACTTTTGAAAAATGCAAAAAAAAAATGTTGTATGCAGCTCGTTACAAAACTTGTTTTTTAAAGCACTCGTCGTATTTATCCAACTATGTGAACCTCGTTGGATAAATGTACGACTCGTCAGGAAAAAAAAACTTTTTTTTTAGAATTTCTTCTGTATATTTTTAATCAGGCAAGTTTAAAATTGATTTACATTTTTGTTCCTTTTGACTGTGGTAATAAAAAAAGATTTCCATAAATTATTTTTCTAAATAATGAATCGAAAAGCAAAAGCAATATTTTTTCACAAGATTTTAGAAGCAGCTGTTTTTTTGAATTATATTTTGTTTTAATTTTCTGTTTATCCTAGAGGTGGGCAAAAAAAGAGCGAGCCGCTCAAAGAGCCAATTCACTGAAAAGAGCGAAAGAACCGTGGCACACAAAAAAGAATCGCGATTCTTTTTAAACTTCGGTCTTTTGAAAGAACTGCCCCAAAATGGCATGATTTTTGTAATGAATATAATTTATTGAATTTCCAAAAAAAAAGAGTATTAAATTTGTTTTTGAGAATTGAAAATTGAATTTCAAATATTTCACTGCTTATAAAAATTAATCCCCAAAAGTAAATGATTTTTAAAACAACATGAAAAAAACCTTTCACTTTACAACTGATTGTACAGTCATCCCACATAATCGGAACACCCACAAATTTCGAACACTTTTGTGATAATTTGTCCATAGCGCACAAAATGCATCTTTTCTGGTGACCCTACACTATTTTTACATTCTCTGGCTACTTCACAAGTAAAAGTATTACTTTCAAAACAAAAAAACTGCATTTCGAGACTATTTTATTCAAAGCAGCAAAACACTGCCTCCAAATTGCCTGTTCCATAATTGTGGAATGTATTGTACCTCCCACAATTGTGGAACACCTGAATTTAACAGATATTTTCACGAAAGAAGTTATCAGACCATTCATAAAACATTACTTAGCTTGAGTTTCACTTGCTTCAGTGTCTGAAGTCATTATTTTGTAAAAAATAATTACTCCTGGAGTGAACCAAAGTTTGTTTACATTCGTCGTTAGAAAAAAGTGTTCCGAATTTGTGGATTGCAAGGGTCAATGTTTTTGTTTAAAAATTTTATATCAAACGTAAAAATTTACAGGCGGTCAATACATCAATCGAAAGTTCACAAGAAAAGCTTTCACATGATGGTAAAAGTAAATCATTATGTTCAATTATCGATTTACTATGATTTTTTGAAGGTTGGCCGATCTGTAAACTGTTCCGATTATGAGGGATGACTGTACATTAAAGTATTACCGGAATACAAAATTAAGCATTTCAAATTGCATAATTTGTAAAACATTACCAAAAATCTAATGAATAGAAAAAAATAAATCCTTTTGTCCGATTAAACTTAAGCGTTTATAGACTTTATCAATTAAATCAGAATGTAGTTCAATTCTTGCAGAAATAAACGCAATTTTAAAATAAATAGCAATTTTTTCAACATCCTAGATTTAAATTTAGATGCCATTACTCGAATGTTTAGGTTCGAGTAGAAATCACAAAGACCTATGGTTTTCAAGGGCATCTTCTCGTTTTCAGTTTTAATTTTTTTATCAAATAATTTGTTTAAGTCCAATGGGAAATAATTTATAAAAATCCCACGATTCTAAAAAAAACTTACTCATCCAAATTTTGAAAAAGAGCTGAAAGAGCCGTTCAAAAAAGCGGCTCTTTTTAATGAGCGAACGAAAATGCGCGGCTCCTAAAAAAGAGCGGTTTTGCCCTCCTCTAGTTTATTCTATTCTACATTCTATTCAGGGTGGTTATCAATGTTATTAATTTTTAGCATCAAAATATCAAGTTTTAATTATTAAGAATTTTTATGCCCCAGGAATTTTGAAGAATGTTTTCAAGGGACAAAAACTATCAAACATATTTATAATTGCATTTTAATTTTGAGTTCATGATATGGACAATCTAGAAACAAATATGTTTACTTTTTTTGGTAGTATTTGGCCTATTCTACCACCTAATATAATTACATTTTGCCTTTCTTATTTTTTTTACGTTTTTACAGTCACTTTTTCATTTTTTTTTCAATTTTTTGCATGTTTTTCACATTTTCTGCTATAGAATGGCACCAACTTCATTTAAATTGCAAAAAATACGTAGAGGCATAGTCTGGGACACTACAAATATTACTGCATACTTCTTTTTACTGAAAATATAGGAAATGTTAGTAAAAAACACAGCCAAAGTTGACCTCTAAAAAAATACATTTTTAAAAACATTGGCAAAGTCACAGTAAACAAGTTAAACTTCCAACCCTGAAATTTTCTAAAATTTTAAGAGTTCTTCTTTCCAATGCTTTTTAAAGATCCAAAATCGGTTGGAAAAATGATTTTTGGCGATTTTTTAGATCGAAGCCCGTCTAAAGGCGGGGTTAGGTTGTAGAGGGTTAAACAGGGGCAGCCCTTATAAAAGTTGTTTCGGGTTAATTTTCAAAACAATTTTTTTAAGAATTCAAAAAAAGATTTTCAGTTTTGATTGCTAGCAATTTAGCTGTTTTTTGAGTTGCTTTGTGCGCTTCGGTTTTTTCAGTGAATTATATTTGCAGAATATCTTCAAGATCGTTAACTCATAACTAAATCCAATTTTACACTACATGGCAGCTTAAATTAATATTTTTTTGACTAAGTATGTATTAAATGTGAGTTAGAATAAAATCTTTAGCATTGATTCTAAAGTGAGACCTTTATTTTGTAATAAATCATTTATTAACTCAAAAATGTTTGCACAGTCAATTTTTTTTTTTGCAATTTTAGCAAATTAAATCCCATTTGAATTTGATCGATTTTTCAACAACTGATGGTTCCATTTATCAGATACATTTTTGTTGGTCATAAAATGACTAATAAGAAGCTCAATAAAAACAGTCACTGACTTTTTCCATTTGCTGTTTGCTTTACGTTACTCTTAGTTGTAGCTAGGGATTTAAAACAAAACCACCAAAAGTGTTTGACCATTTATTGATAATTACATTAAAAAGAACATTTCTAGAGTTTTTTTTTATTAGGTCCTATAAACATATGAAAGACAATAGTTTATTGTCCATTTCAAAAAAAAAAAAAAACTCTGGATTTTAATCAAGAACGTAGTGGTATTAAATTTTCTTTATGGGCGGTATTATGTTCTTGTCACATCTGGAATATGCTGAAACCGGCAGTTCTTCAAATAAGTTTAAATCGGTAGGAGAGCTTCATTCATATAAAATTCATGCACATTTTCTGTGCACATAAAAAAACTTGTTATGCACAGTTGGAGGATACATAAAAGTGGAGAATGTTCAACAACAGTCACACTGCTGCCAACGAATGTCATTCGCGCTCCCCCTAGCAGAAGAAAAGCGTTTTTACGATGCATTAGAAACTGCATGGTGCATGCAGTTGTTTTTTTTTTCTTCTTCCGAGAATCACGATGAAATGCCAGTGTGACTACATTGCTCGACAATAAGCCGCTGAGCTCAGCAGCAGCATCATCTCCACAGTTGTGTCGTCCTTTTGTACCATGACCCAGCAATGGCGACGATGACGACCAGGACCAGACACAACTCGACAAATCGGCTAAAAGTCATGGCTTCCTGTTTATCCTTTTTGCTGCCTTTTCAACTGTATATTCTTTTGTCACCAACAATCCCCCCCCCCTGCTTGCCCCAGGACAAGGCTGCGGCATCTCGACATCACGAGCTGTTCCGTCCCGTAATAAACGACTTTCCGATTGTGCCGAGATTGTCGTCTTTTAGTGGCGGGCTCACCCCCTTTCATCCTCTCCCGGACTCCTTCGGCGCAATAGAAGAGGCGACGTGGTCAATATTGGGTTACTTTCAGCGCCGACACCCCACAAGGCTGAAAGCTGTTCCTCGGCGATGACGGTATCTCCTCAGCATCGATATTTCAACCCCTTTCATCCTGGCTGGGAGGACTCGAAGCAAAACCCCATTACGGAATCGGTCAGACTGGGAAAGGATCAAGCAAGAAGATGAAGATGCTGAAGAAAGCTTAGGAAAGAGGAACGAACCGTGGCGAAAGCGACAATCACCTCAAATACTTTATCTAAAGTGGATGATGACGTTATGGGTTGGCAATATGGAAAAGGTCGCCGCTGACAGGAGCCGTGAGTCGATAGTTTCGTTATATTGCTGGACACACTCGACTCGAAAGCACATTAAAGAATATAAATGGGGTTTGGAAGATTGAAAGCTGCAAAGATCTTACGGGAGAAATGGAGCGTCAAGAATGAAAAATAAATAAAAATAACTCACGAGTGTCCTCTAAGCTATTTCAAAATTTAAACAGAAACAGAATATCGATTCGGGTCATCGCGAGTATTGGAAACGTTCGTGCTCTGGTTCATTTCGTGCATGAAAAGTCATCCCCCACCCAACCAGACAGAATTCGTCTCCTGCATCGCAAATGCACACACACGTTCGAAAGCAGACTCATCGAAATGGAAAGAAAATCGAATTACTTTGAAATTTCACTTCGAGCGTAGGAAAAACGGGTTGGAAACCGAGAGGATGCGTTCCTGGAATAGACGAAAGCTGACTATTCTGGAGAAGAATCAAGTCGATTTATCAACTTTATGATTATTCGATTCTTTTGATGTAGTATATAAGGCCATTTTTTAACCTAAGATTTGCCAAACTATCTATTTCTGAGTATTTTGAAATTTCGCTAATTTTAATGCTGCTCCTGGATTTTTTTAGCTTTACGTTTTAGAAACTCTTTTTAAGGATATCAAAAAAAGTTTTGTTTTTTTACTTTCAATATTTTTTTTAAAAATACTACTTTTTTTAATTCAAATCAAATTTTCTTGAACGGCGAAAATTGCCTTTTTTAAATAAAAAAGTCCAATTAAAAAAAAAATAAAAAAATTAAAAATAAATACTAATTAAAAATATTTTCATGATTTAACAAAAATCATGCACGCTTGTGGCGTGAAGCCAATTTAAATTTTTGATGCCATTTCCAACCTTCAACATTACCTCAAAAAAAAAAAAAAAAAAAAAAAAACGTTGACACAAAAATGCTAAAAATTCAAATTTTCTTTAAAATATATTGTCGAAAAAAAAAATCAATTCTAAACTATTCAGAATACATTGTTGACGCTTATTTCAACATTTCGAATAAAATAATTGGACTTTTTGATTTTTTCGATGTTGTCCATTTTGTAATACAGTCATCAAGAATTCTTAGGAACTTCGAAAAATCGAATAACATGAAAAAAAAAACTATTTTCCCACTTTTAATAATAAATTCGAGTGCACTTTAATGATTTTGCATTTTCTAATTATTTCATAACCGCCATTTTGGGCACCATCTTGGGTTTTAAAGTTCCAAATCACTTAACAGCACTTTTGGGGTCATATTCAAGCTCCCACGACGACCCAAAATAAGTCAACGAATTTTAGGGTTTCGATTATCCGGAGTAGAATTCTGCAGGAATTCGGCTAATTGAGTGTGGACTGTATTTTTGAAAATACTTAATCGAAAAATTCAAAAATTACCATTATATTTGGTGAAAAAAAATTGTTCATAAATAATGAGTACGGATTCTGGAAAACATTAAACAAAACTACGAATACCCAATTGTTAATTTTACAAATCTCGGTTTAGTTTTCAAGAAGATTTAAATTGACGCATTTGAAGGACATGAACCTTCTCAAGCATGTTTGCAATTGTTTTTTTGTGTAAATAGATAAAAATGGGGTTTATTTACAGAATCATTTAATGATTCTTGTGAAGGTACTTTTGAAGACTAATCCGAGAAGTGTAAGCATGCAGTTGAAATCGGAAACAATGTTTTCAAGTAATAAAATTTACTTTAGTTATTTTGGGATTCAATTTTTCACGCCCTCTTTTATGTATTTATTCCTTTTAAGAATGCGGAAAACTTTTGACTGATTCGGTCGTTAAGGCCATCAAATGATAGTTACAGCTTGTTTATATTTTAATACCTAATTTGGTTGTTGAAATATCGTTCTATATGATGGACAACAAAGAACTTTACAACCGAATTACGTAAAATTTTACCAAAATGGGTATTTTTCAGTTGATATTGTATTTCAACATTCCAGTTTGAAAGGGTGTTAACCTCTTTGTTTAAAAACCACTAACTGGTGACACAGTGAACTAGCTTCAATTGAACGGTGAGCTACTCCTTAACAATCCCAGTCAAACAGGTTGACCACAGTCGGTTGACACTCTGAAGGACCATCCTACACCCGGAAGGTATTAAGGTAAACTGGGCAATCATACACAGAGTGCGTAAGGCTGGGTGTTCGAGAAAACATAACATTGTTCGAGCTCTACATAGTGTTTGAACTAATATTTTCAGACAAAATATTAAAGAAAAACACTTGACTTTGGCGTTCTCGCAACCTGTTCATTGATTTTATATTATGACCACGGTACTGAGGTGTAATACCAATAGAGGTAAACTGGTTTGGGTTGTGATTATCTGCTGCTTGCAATAAGTTTAGTAATAACGCTTTAAACAGCAACGCACCGAGAAGCTTACTGTTCCACTCATACATAAGCACATCTTTTGAAACATATACAGAGATTTTTTTTGTAAGCGTTACCCCGGCAAATCAACCAGTCCTAAGGTAGCGCGCGGCCAGCGAAGCAAAATATAATAAATTCTTAATGAAACGGCGAGAGCAACACATTCGCAAGGCTACTTTGCGCTGATTTGCCGACTGTCGAGTTGAGCCGGGTACTAAAACCGCGAACCAAGCCGAGCAGGTATTGGCTACCAAACCTTAAACTCGAAGCAGCAAAGCTCAGCTAAACTGGAACTAACGCTGTTAGAGAGATCTTGCGTGTTCGACCAATCAACCTGAAGTTACGACCTAACCTAACCTCAACCGACTGCGTACCGAATAGGTTTACAGCGTTGAAGAAGTATTAAGTGTTAATACTCGATCAAACCAACATCATCCTTGTTGAAGTAGCAGTCACAATGGTCACCGACCAGTGCATTGTGTCGACAATCAATCCATGTGGGATTCTGGCAGCGATGATAAATGATCTTAATGGGCAGAACAAGAAAAAAAAGAGAGGTGAACATCGTGTCGTTTGGGGTGGATTAGTAACCTACCCCGAGGGGGAGAGACCCCCCGACGGAAATGCTTTATTACCTCCGGTTTTTGGCCGTTCGAATGACGCCACCAACGCACCGGAGGGACCCTCGGTTGCGACTGCTGAAAAGGATGGTTTTAATTAACAACCCGAGGGCACAGATAACAGACGTAACTGTTCAAGATTCGCGCCAAAATCGGAATTCTACACTCGATGAAGCTGTCGACGTCTGTTCTCTGTGGCCAGGCCAAACGGACTATGACGGGACACGGTCCGTCGTTTGGAAGACTAATAAGTTACGATTTGTTACGAGAGTGAATTCGGGGCGCAGATTTGGGTCCCCGGTGGACATCAAACAATGTCAGCCAGGTAATCCCTGGGCAAATTATTGACCCGGACACGGAAGAGATTAATCGCAACGAGGAAAGATTTGGAAGGTCGTTTGCGAATGGGAAGGTTTTTAGATTCAGTGGAAACTGGAAATTGAAACAACGAGTTTATTAAATTTTTTACTAGTTTTTCTGGTGTTCAAGTAAAATTTGCATATTTCAAACGAATTTCTCACTAAAAATTCTTATCCGCTCGATCCCCAAAAAAAAAACAAACCAGACTTTCCCAAAACGCATTCCAAACTGTATCCCCGTGCACGTGTTCCGAACACGTTCGTTGCAATTTGGTTATCCCGCAGTGAGCCGCAGCAGCATCATACCTGTGTGCAAAATTCAAGCAGAATTTGCTCGCACAAAAAGCTTGGTTCCAGATCTTCCTTTGGTCCGGTGAGGCTATTCTTTCGTTCCGTTCGCAAATCCTCAATGGAGTGCTTTGTTGACGCACGTAGATTTTCTACGTTTCGAGAAAACCGTTTTTTTAGTTATTGATCATTACTAATCAATAACAAGGATTATGATTTTCAAAAAATCGGAATTTGGTACATTAATCCAACATAAAGTACCATGCGTTTCCGGCAAAATGTACACTTTTCTTTTGCAACGAGATTGATTCGGCCGTTCCAAAGATATAACTTTTTCAATTAAAATGGGTTTTGCGAAAATTTTCTAAAAAACACATTTTTTGACCACCCAATTTTGGATAGGAGCACCCTAATTGCCAAACAAAACGAAAGGTCAAATAATTTTGGCCAAGAAACATCTATGCCAAATTTGTGTCAAATCGGAGCACAATTGCTCTGGATCCTGCTGGTTTGACGGGGAATCGCTCTCTTTGCAATTCTTCATACAAGTTTTGGCAATATTCAAAAATTCAAAAACCAAGCATGGTTACGCCCTATTGAGAAGTTATTGCGGAGTTGTAGATATTGTTGAGAAGAATTTAAAAAAAAAGTTTTCTTAATTTTGCCTTCCTCACTGAGGTAAGGCTATAATCCTGCTCGAAAAATGAACTTTTGAAAAACAGCTCGTAGACCTATATTCATGTATAGCATGTGCACATGCTGATCCGATTTGATTCAAACAAGTTGCATTCGAACCGTTTTGGTGCCCCATACTGCACTATTGAATTGTTTGAAGATCCGATAAGTAGTTCAAAAGTTATGTATAAAAAAGTGTCAGAGTTTACACTTTGAGTCACTTATCTATATGAAACTATGTCCGGATCCATCATCCGACCCATCGTTGGTTAGGTAATCAAAAGACATTTCCAACGAGTCCAAAACATTGAAGATCTGGCAACCCTGTCTCAAGTTATGACCACTTAAGTGATATTTATGAGCTTTTTTGAAGCCGGATCTCACTTAAATGTATGTAAACTATGTCCGGATCCACCATCCGACCCATCGTTAGTTAGGTAATCAAAAGACCTTTCCAACGAGTCCAAAACATTGAAGATTTGGCAACCCTGTCTCGAGATATGACCACTTAAGTGATATTTATGTACTTTTTTGATGCCGGATCTCACTTAAATGCATGTAAACTCTGTCCGGATCCATCATTCGACCCATCTTTGGTTAGGTAATGAGTCTTTCCAATGAGTCCATAACATGGAAGATCTGGCAACCCTGTCTCAAATTATGACCGCTTAAGTGATATTTGTGTATTTCGTTTTATTGAAAAATAGATGGAATTTGAGTCACAAACCCATCATATTACTAAATGTTGTTAAAAAGTTAGGAAGGCTCCAACCACATAGGTGGATTAAGTTAGTTTTTATTTTAGATTTTTTTAAATAACAAAAAATGCCATATTTTGATTTTTCACTCGGCCGCAAGCTCATTTTTTTTAAATTCCGTTTTTTGCTAATCGTCAAAACTAATTCTCTATTATCGACCTTTAAAAAAAGATTAATACACAATTTCCTTTTTATTTAAAAAGTTTTCAAGTTGTAGCCTCCTAAAAGTGACTTTATTGTTTGTAGAAGTCATGACCATGCTTGCAGTTCTCTAATAAATTTTAGAACAAGTGATATTTTCTGATTCTTAAAGCAAAACATATTTAAAAATGTTGAAATCATGTCCAAGATGTGAAAAGGGTCTTAAACCTTTTTGTAATCTTTTCCAAATGTTATGGTTGATTCAATTATTTGAATTATTACTAATTCAAAGTTGAATTTATTGCTTTCAAAGAGTTGCTAAGATATCGTCACCTGAAAATTGAACACAATTTTTGACGCTCACAAAGTATTTTTTCCTTTCCTCCTCTGCAATCTTAACATAAATATTTTCCAATGTATTTGAAAAAAGGCGGAACACAATGTGGCATCCGTGTGCTTTGTTTAAAAGAATAGTTGTTTGAAGTTTGAAGATTAATCTATATATATAAAAAATTTCGACGGTTTTGTTCGAACGCGAATCAGTTCAATACGGAGCGTCGGATCGAGGTGCTCTTTGTTGCGTTGAGTTCGTATAAGCCCAAGGAAGGTTTATACGCGAACTAATTGACACTTTGGCCACTCTGGATCCGATTTCGGAACATCGGCAAATTGTATGGAAAAAGTTACGTAAAATCAAATTTGATCACAGGAGGCTGAATAGGCAAAACGTCAACAGACGAAAAAAAAAAGGCAGAACGAAGTTTGTCGGGTAAGGCTTGTTTATTATAAAAAATCTGTTTTTTTTCGACGTTAATTCGATACATACAAATTGTATGTTGACGCAATTTTGTAAGGACAGCATTTTTCTACGACGATTACTTCGCACTTATTTGGAAATTGGGAACTAAAACAAAATTTCAAACGTTTAATGGACATAGGGGAACTATACCCTTTCTCAGTCTATTTCTATTATCGGCCTATCAGCACTTTGATCATGAATTACAGCTTTCATAAAGTGTTTTTGACTGATTCAAAGTATTAAATAACTCAAATAAATGTGAGCAAGCAACTCTCCATTGTTGATACATCTGGAAATGTTGATTTAATAGCGGAAAAAGGCATAAGTGAGGAGAATTGGTCGAACGGCTTAGAGTGATTAAAATGGGTATATTTCCCCTACATCGGTTCCACGTCACATTAGCAGGATCCAAATCAAGTGTTTTTTTTTGCAAATATCGTCGAAAACTTTTTTAAATTGTATGTACGGGTCAATTCATCAATTATTCTGGCTAACGAATACTTTTGATTTTGAACCTGCTAGTTTGATATGGAATCGTTGAACACCGGCAGGGTTGTGAGGTTGTCAGATAAATCTGGGAATGCCAGATTTTCAAGTGTCAGCCAAGTTAAAGATTAATCATTATCTGTGTCAGATTTTTACAGTATTTGCCAGACTTTCTACTAATTAAGAACATTTTTTATTAAATATAATCGAAAATAAAAAAGATAAAAATATTTATTTTATGAAAATTCAATCTTTTTGAGGACAAAACATAAATTAAAATATCTGAATCCTCGAACTTTTGAGTTCATTCATATCCTCTCTCCCCTTCCCTATTCTAAATTGTAAGATTTATTCAGATTTTATTTCGGTACTTGACCAGATTTTTTTCTATTTTGACCTGGTAATCCTGAACACCGGTGTGGCAAACCTGTCCTGATCAAAGAAATGTATAACAAAAGACAGGATGCCATTTTTTAAATATCTTAGAATCAAAACTGAGTTTTGAGGATCTGTAATATGGAATGCAGTAAAAGTAGCTTATAAAACTACTTTTTTTTTGCAAAATCAACATGTGTTTAGGAAGCACAACCACGACGAAATGTGCACGTTCGCTTGGTGAAGGTTTTCAGCCGCAATATAGGTTTCCTCCCAGCAAGGCCCGGTGCACGAATGTTGACAAGGATTTGAGTCAGCTGTGCTATCATCCGGATTGTGAGCTTTGTGCTTTTGAGAATATTTGAGGAATCCGGTATCGGTAGATTTCTTGGGTTATGGTGAAATTTAATGTGGTGAAATTTCCTTTAAAAGAATTATATTTTTTTCAAGCATTTTTATTTTTGATATTATCACATCCTTACAGTTCACGGCCTAAAACTTTCTTTTACAAGTAAATAACTCGCAAAACCCCTCACAATGCCATGAAATCTGGAAATTGCCTTCCAGTAGGCACGCTCCACCGATGGAACGGTCACGATAAGTCCCCCCGGAAAGGACCACAATCTCTGACATTCCCTGGCTGATGCCTGTGACAACGCACACATTCCACCACACAAGGGTGACTTTATCTCCGGTGCCTTCTGTCTTTTGGGTCCGTTAGTCCAACCCAGGCCAGATGGTCTGTTTGATCACACGGCTATGGCACCGGGGCCCGGCGTATTTGCCTTTGATGATTTATGCCCGGAGATGATAGATACGGTTTAATTTTGTGATAATAGGATGTAAAACTGGTTTGTTTATTCGTTTTACGAGCTCGAAACACGTGACAGTGGAAATTTTGAGCAGCAAATTTTAGGGAAGCATTAGAATTAGTCCCCCACACAGCTGGTACATAAGTTTAGATTATCAAGGAACCGGGAAACTCCCGCACGAGTTATGTGCGGAAAAGAGTTTTTCAATTTACTCAGTGTCCTTTTTATCCCCAACCGGCTCACAATCTGGTTTTCATCTCGGAAGACCTCCTCCTCCTCCCGGTAGAGTTGCGGCGAAAAAAGTCCCTCTCGGGCAACAATGTGGCTAGTGTTGAATATGGTTCTGTTTTGTGCGACGTAAAGTTTTTAATTAATGTAAATTAACTGTCAAAAAGTTGGACCCCCCAACGTTGCAGGCTGGCACCTTTCCAACCCGTTTCCTCCAGGTGGTTTTGGCGCGGGTTACGGTCTCTCGCTAAGATCCGGTCCGGCTGGAGCTCATGGTAAACTTCTATCCTGTATCCGGGAACTTTTGCTGGACGGTTACGATCGGGCTCGAGGTAGAACAGAGAGTAGTTTTGGTTCTTTTTGTCGGAAACGGAAACAAATGCTGCTCTAGGGTGCTTCATTTCTTAAATTTATTTAGTGAAGTTTCACAAAGTTTGGTTTTAATAAGTGGCTATAGCTCGGCAGTTTTTAAAATAAATGTAAGTACCATTATATGTTGAAACGTGGTTTCGAGCTTGAACGATTTGGACACAGCTTTCTCTTTCATTAAAATGGTGTTATCTGTATTCCAAATAACAAAAAGGTACAAAAATTTAAAGAAAATCTGATGGTTAAGTCAAGAATTGAACTTGTATTTGCAACAATGATGACTTAATTTTGGATTTAGTTATATCAATCGAATTCAAAGTATCATGCTTCCGATTTATTTTTATTTTTCCAAAAATCATATTTTAGAAATCTGTAGCTCCTTTCTATTTCAACGTGGCGAGCTGAAATCAATTCAGCCATTTCGGAGATTTTATTTTTGAAAAATGTTATTTTTGCGGAAATTGTCAAAACGTCATTTTGGACCACCCTAATCGACAAACAAAAATTTCGGGACTAATTTTTTTGGACAAAGAATTCTGACGCCAAATTTGAGCCAAATCGGAACACTTTTGATTTGGAATTGCTGTTTAAAAACTGAAATGTGCAGTTCTGGCCTTTTTCGATTTTTTTTTTGCGAATGTAATTTTTGAATTTGATAATTTTTGCAATACTTTGCCATCGATGTCCATTAGCGTGTCCCAAAAAAACACGAAGTCGAGGAATTCAATGTGCTCAGTTCTCAAATGATAGAAAATCATGTTAGAAACAACTCTCTCATACATGTTCGGAAAAATCGTTTACCACGTTCCCTGGGCATTTTTTTGAAAAAAGTCAGTTTTTTCGACAATTTCACAAAATCTGCTGAGAAAAAATGGAAAATTTTAAAATTTCAAATAGCCTATACCGTTAAATGATGGTCTGTGGTCCAATAAACAAGTTAATGTATCGATTTGGCCTTTTAAAACCTTGTTTCCACTTTCCCGGTAGCTTTTATGTCGAAAAATACGAGTTTTTGCTTTACTTTTTTTCAATCTTTTCCCTCGGTATTGAACACAAAAATTTCTTCATATGTGAGAATACATGCATCTTGTAGGAAATTTTCCGCCGAAGATTTTCGTCTAAGCAACTTTGAAGTTTCATCAACTCTGAGCTGAGATATTCCAGTTTTTGTGAAGAAAGAATATTGAATATTTGAAAATGTTGATATTAATCATCATTGGCATACAATATTAAGAATAATTTAAGCCTAATTTGAAGTGTGGCTGTATTGCATCTGTATTTAAACATGATTGGTTCATCCTTCAATACTAAGGGCCACCTGATGTTGTTTTCGCATGGCACACTACGTGCTAAATCAATGAATTACTTTTAGCAAATAACTCATATTTAGAGCATTTTGCATTTAAACCAATCGATGCACGTTTGCTGTGTTTCCATGGATACAAATAAACAAATAACAAATATAAGGTTCGATTGTACGCATTTCCGTGATCTGAACCACAACGTAACGTTTACACTCCCTTCTTATAACTCCTGTTGATAAATCCGATGTTCAGGTAAATTAAAAATAACACTAAGTATTTGGAATTTATTCTATAGGGATCCATCCATTAATCACGTAGACATTTTTTTTAAATCTCAGCTCCCTCTCCTTCTCGTGGTCAATTGTCCATAAAAAAAACTTTTTTGTATGGAGCGTGGACAATTGCCAACCCCGTACAATCGAACCATATATTCCGATGCCTCTGTGCTCTCTTGTACTTAGCTTACTGGTTTTCCTATCTAGTTAGCATAAGAGAGCACAGATGCATCGATTTGTTATTTGTTTATTTGTATCCATGGAAACACAGCAAACGTGCATCGATTGGTTTAAATGCAAAATGCTCTAAATATGAGTTATTTGCTAAAAGTAATTCATTGATTTAGCACGTAGTGTGCCATGAGAAAACAACACCAGGTGGCCCTTAGTATTGAAGGATGAACCAATCATGTTTAAAAACAGATGCAATACAGCCGCACTTCAAATTAGGCTTAAATTATTCTTAATATTGTATGCAAATGATGATTAATATCAACATTTTCAAATATTCAATATTCTTTCTTCACAAAAACTGGAATATCTCAGCTCAGAGTTGATGAAACTTCAAAGTTGCTTAGACGAAAATCTTCGGCGGAAAATTTCCTACAAGATGCATGTATTCTCACATATGAAGAAATTTTTGTGTTCAATACCGAGGGAAAAGATTGAAAAAAAGTAAAGCAAAAACTCGTATTTTTCGACATAAAAGCTACCGGGAAAGTGGAAACAAGGTTTTAAAAGGCCAAATCGATACATTAACTTGTTTATTGGACCACAGACCATCATTTAATGGTATAGGTTATTTGAAATTTTAAAATTTTCCATTTTTTCTAAGCAGATTTTGTGAAATTGTCGAAAAAACTGACTTTTTCAAAAAAATGCCCAGGGAACGTGGTAAACGATTTTTCCGAACATGTATGAGAGAGTTGTTTCTAACATGATTTTCTATCATTTGAGAACTGAGCACATTGAATTCCGCGACTTCGTGTTTTTTTGGGACACGCTAATGTCCATGTTCAGAAAAGCAATTTTTGCGCTTTTTAGACGGGAAAAAACAATTTAAAAATTCTATAAATATTACAAAAAAAAAAACTCAAATTTTCATTTTTGCCTCCCTCACCTCTATGAGGAAAGGCTTTAAAATCACTTGAAAAATGAACTTCTTTATTCGACCTCGTAGACCCACCTTCACGTACACATATCGACTCAGAATCAAATTCTGAACAAATGTCTGTGTTATGTTGTTATGAAGTTAAGAAAATTACTTTAAAAGATATGCTAAAAAAACGATTTTAGCTAAACTTCGGAAGATTGTAAAACGGGTGGTTTTTGTAAGAAAACCCGTCATGCTATAAATTTTTAGAAAGGTTTTCAAAAGACCTATCAAAAGTTAGGTGTTATTTATACACTTTTAGAGGTTGGATCTCACATATTTTGATGAAAAAGTTGTCCGGATCTATCATGCGACCTATCTTTGGATTGGTAATCGATCTTTCCAAAGAGTCCAAAAGAATGAAAATCTGACAACCCTTTCATAAGTTATAAGTACTTTAGTGTTTTTAATTACACTTTTTTTGAGGCCAGATCTCAGATATTTTGATAAAATTCAGTGTTATTTATACATGTTTATGAGGCTGTGTACTGTATTCACTTTATGAATGTTAGGAAGACACCAATCACCTAAAGGTGGATTAAGTAACGTTTTTAAATTGAAATTTTGATGACGGGACCATCCACAAACCACGTGGAGCCTTTTTTGGAAATCTTTACCACGCCCCCCCCCCCCCATTGTAGACAATTTCCATACAAATAAAAATATTTTTGCATGGAGCGTGGACAACCGCCAACCCCCCCCCCCCCGCAAGGTGTCGACGTGGTTTATGGATGGTCCCTGAACAGTTTCCATGATCTTGGCGATTAGTTTTAAGCAGTTCGGTTTAATATTTAAAAAACTGTTTTAATACATTTTCTTGAGTGTTATTTTGATAGAAAATGCCAATTTTAAAAATGTAAAGCAATTTCAGCTCAGTTTATTTCTTTAGTTTATCGACTAACAGTAGTTTTGTAAGTGCAGTACAGAGTTTTGGGGGATCCTTTCAGCTGTGTATACAGAAAAGGAAACAGAAAACAGGAAAACAACTCGCAAAAAACCTGTCACTATAAAAATGCAAAGCTTGTCCTAAAAGTTTCCTGAATCGAAAATTTAAATCAGACATCAATGAAATAAAATAAATATCACAGGTGAAAATATTAAACAGAATTGAGATCAGAAATTATTTTGGTTTATTTTAAATATTACATTTATATTGCAAAATTACTGTAATATGTGGCCTTCTAAGAATTTTATTTAGTCTCTAAAAACTTCATATCTACACCCAAAGGAAAAATATATCTCAAAATCTGCAACAGTGGATTTGCTGCAGAAAATGTCACATTTTATAACATTTTTTGCAGCAAGCCCGTAGATCATTTTTGCCCGCGTGTAAACATGTCAGCGATCTGCAGTTCTCACCAACACATATAATGCTGGCCCGTCCCCGAGCAACACTCCAAAGAGAAGGATATGTTGGTGATCTTTCACTCACATTTCATCAAGCGTCCATGGCGCGGTGGTAGCGTGTCGGATCAATAATCAAGAAGTTGGTGGTTCGATTCTCGTTCTGTTAAGGGTTTTTTTTGTGAAATACAACCAAAAAGCCGTCGGTAATGTCGATAATTGTCGGTAACGGGCAAAAATGTCATACCCCTATATCGCAAAAAAATGCATGAGGACAGTTTTCATGCAGATTCTGATATACTTTCATGCCGCCATGCATCACAATCATGCGACCGCCGTTTGGTTGTATACATTTATTTCGTATTTTATGTTAGATTCATGATATTTTGTTGTTCTTTAAATAATTTTAAATGGAAATCTATTAACAAATTATTTTCTAGGAATACCCAAGCAATGAAACCTCCTAACGCACCGTCGGGTTACTTTTCAGAAGCCACTTTTCGGTGTGTACCTTCCAAAAAAGGAAAAATTTGATTAGCAGGGAAGATGCTGGTTGCTGCTGCTGTCTGCAGGTGCGCATTCCGGGAAAAGAGTTTCTGAGGGGGGTTGACACGGACAGAATATGTGTCTCGCTCCTCCTAAATTGGAAAAGTTTTTGAAGCTCGTTTCATTTCTCTGCGAGAGTTTATCTGTTTGACATTCGTTCGGTTACACCGCGGTTGCAAGGGTACTGACTATTCTAGGAAGTTATTTGTAAGTGTGAGAGTGTGTTTTTGAGGGAAGTTTGTAATTGCATACAACTGTTAATTTTGGAAGTTTTGATGTAATTTATCATGTAGGTGTTTCTTATTTCAACATGATTTGATTTTCATTTAAAATTTCTTCAGATTACACAACATTCATCAATCATCTCGTACACGTGGAAGTGGTCAGCAATAAAACCAAGTTACAACATTCCGAAAAGCGATGAGTAAACGAAACTTTTCGTCCCATATTGCATCTTTCTCCTGCTCGACGAGATGTTCCGGCGACCACAAGCCGAACCGATTTGTCATCATAAATCACGCGAAATTCGTTTGGGTGGATGCATGTGTGTGTGTGTGTGTTCGCGCCACCTCCTCTTCTTCTTCGAACTTTCTCTCCGAACGTCGTCGCCGGCGACGATCACCGGTAAAACTTTTACACAATCTCCGCGTGTGTCGTACTGGATATGTTGTATCGCTGTGTTTGCTGGGGGAAACACAAACACACACGCTAAAACAATCTCACCCACATTGCGATATCCATCAACTTCAAGAGGGCGATACGCCCCTCGGCTGGACCTTTCGGGACAAGTTTTTGGCGACCAACTGGGGGGCGCTTTATTTGGTTTCGGCTGTTGTTTTGGGTCACTGTCAAGAGTCACTTGCCCGCAGACCCGACTAACTGACTGTGAATGGGGTGTCCCTCCCGGAATCGGTTTCTGTTTGCCTGCACAGCAGAAATTCATACGCGGCGACGGTCGAGACGGTTTTATTAACACATCGAGCTTTCGCTTTCATCGGTTGGTCTGTTTGTTTGAACTTTTCAAACTATTTTAACGCCGTTGTTGAGCTTGTTGTGGTGGTCGTGACAATTGGCTTCTGTGGTGTGAGCTTGTGAGTGGTTTATCAACCTGTTAAAAGGAATTACTTTTTTTTAAATTTTGCACCAAATTTCCAATGTATTTGTAGATCTGAAGATCTGGCAACCCTGTCTCGAGTTATGACTACTTAAGTTATATTTATATTTATCCATCATTCGACCTATCTAGGTAGGTAATCGCAAAACTTTCCAAATGCGTCCAAAAATTCGAAGATTTGGCAACCCTGCCTCAAGTTATGATCACTTGTATTATATACATTTTCAGACCAGATACTAGCTGGACCAAGTTGGTTCCTCCCAAAATTACACCTACTAAACTTACACAATTTTTACTGTGAAGGTTCATCAAATTTCTTATGAATATGCCTTGAGAGACTCTAAATAACATAATTGATCAATATATGACCACTACATTGGGTAATACCCCACAAATCCAATTCATTAGGGTCCTTAAGTTCTATGTTAATTTGTATGTACAACGGTTAAAAACACGATTAAAAACCATTTCTGATCACTTTTTTTGGTTTTAATGCAAAAAATAAATAAATTGACTAGACAACACTTTTTATTTGGATCAACTATGGACTCGAGCTGTCAAGTAGGACCTTTTCTGTCAAGAAGAGCCACGATGTTAATTTTTTTAAATTAATTTAAATCCAAAAGCTTCTTCGTTGTGAACAAATATCACAAATTTAAGCTTAATTTTAGGACCCATTTTTAACCTAAACTTAGTTGTAAATAAAGTTAGTAAATAAAGTTGTGTCAAGTGTCAAGCTCTAATGAAACCAAGCTTGACTTAAACAAGACCTAAGACAAGTGCAAACAAAAAGTCCCCCTTCAGAGTTCGACGGTGACCGCGTTCAAACAAAACAAAAGAGAAAGGTATGACCAAAGATAATAAAAAAAGCTATCAATTAAATTAGCTACGCGGGGTTTTAAACACTCGCAAAAAAGATTTAATATAATAAAAAAACAACCAGTACACTACCAGCTCATGAAATCAGCGCAACACACAAAAGAAGCTTTTTGTTGAACGCCTTTTGGGCGCGCACGCGTCGATCAACTTTGATTTGGGAAGGTTCCCGCTGACAGCGCTATGACAGCTGGGCGAAGGCAACGTCGAAAAACGCCAGCGCAAAAATGCCGCGAAACTTCACAAAACCGATACGGGCAATTTCGATTTTTGAGCCGCGTGCTTTTTTTTGCGTATGTGTGTGTTTGATGGCAACTTTCGAATGCAGCGTCAATGTGCTGCCTGCCGCTTTTGTTGTTGTTTTTTGTTTCGTGGTGAGCTTTTATGACGTCCAGTGAGAAGGGTTGACGCATCCGGTGGCGTCGGATTTTTAGGTTGCGAAATCTGCGAATCAGGGGAAACGATGGCCGCTTCGCGCCAATTTGCATAACAGTAGGAAATTTCACACGTTGGCGGCTGTTACAATTGAAGATGGACGTGTTGATCAATTCCAGATTAGCTGGCTGATTGGAGATCAATGACGTTGAGATTTTCGAGGGAAAGGGGTTAAAATCACAGAGAAGCTTTTAGAAACACAAGAGAAGCTTTTTGTTGAGCACCTTTTGGGCGCAACATGACGAACATTAAAATAAACAAGGGCGTCTATGTAATTTGACCCAACACCTGCTACATTTTTTCACCTAACCATTTTAAATTGGATTCAAAACTAAATCACGTGCCCCCCTCATTTTCACGTTTAACAGGTGTGAAATGTCTAAATAAATCGAAATGTTGTTTGCCAAATGAAATTGAACATCACCTTCCATAAACTGTTCCAAACCCGCAACCGCTTCCTTTCGGTAGCCTCCAGACAGAGATAATAGCCTTAAAGGAGGAAGCAGTACGCCTTCGCAGGTTCATCTTCTCCAGCGTGTAGCTTCCAGTCCCAGAAGTAGCTTCCAGTGTAACTTTGCTCGGTGCAAAACCGCGACATAGCGAGCACCGCAACCGAAAACTTATATCCTCTTATGGCGTAACAGCCATCTACACAAACATATTTTCCCTTACTCTGGAAGCTGGATCTAACGTCGACGTTGGAAAAAACGAAATTGCATGCGGCAATGTCGGGGATGAACGTCTACATAAACCGCTCAGAAAGGGTTTAAGATGGGGAATAGTGGGAGATATTGTCATTTCGAATTTTTAATATTTTAAGAAAAACATTTAATGTTCATTGGAGTTGTAGTTCTAAGCGATGGTGGAACTGCACTGTGAAAATTATTGCCAACACATTGCGTTAGCCCACTGTGCAGTGATCTCATACGGACGTTAAAGTTTCACCAACTTTATGCAAACTTTATCGGTTGTATGAAGCTAAAGTTAAGCCACGATGCTTTGTTAGAATTTAGACAATATTAAACAATACTAAAATACTAAAATGCTAAAATACTAAAATACTAAAATACTAAAATACGCCTGAAATAACTTAAATAAAATGACAAAACCAATTTATTGCAACCCTGCCTTCAAATGGCAATTAACGCCGAGAAAATAAAAGTGTCGTCGTCTTGGATGCACCTGATGAGCACACTTCTGCTGCACCGAGACGCTGCACTTTCCATCTCGAAGGTGATAATGAAGAAAGTTAACTAAATTTGCTCACATTATCGATGAATGCCGGTCTGATGGATGAGGAGGGAAACTTTCTTAGGTCGGGGGAAAAAGGGCTCTTGTGTTTGATGAAATTTTATCCTCCTCTGCCGTTAAAGTGTCTGGTTGCTTGTTTACCTTTAGGTTGAACATCAAGCAAAGAAGGATAATGGGGGAGCACGAAAAAAGTAAAATTAAGGAGCAGCCCATCGCAAATCAACTCAACAGCCTTCTCATCTTTCTGTGCCTTTTCTGTGTGGGCCGGCGGCTTCAGGTTCAAGAGCTTTTTTTTCTGCTGCCTCCCTTCTCGTAATGTATTGACGTATATTTATCCTGTGCAAAGCTGACTTTGGGAGGTTTTTATTTATTCAAAGAGATGTACCGCAGCAGGTGCTTCATCGAATTACAGCCGACGTAATTTGATTAGCCTGCCAACCGAGATTCCTCGAAAGAACGCACCATTTGGTTGTTGCCACTCTGGGAGGACGTAAATCTTTGTTGAAGTGTTTCAGAACTGATTCTTTCAGGCATTCTGATTAAACGAAGTTTAAACAAAAGGTCTAACTTGGAAAGCTTCGTATTCTAGGGTTTCGTAGAAATCTCTCAACTGAATCTAAATCAAGAGCTTACACGATGGTTCGTCAAAATGCATTAAATAAAAATCCACAAAAAAGCCCGTGGCATCGAGAGGACAAAAAGTTAAAAGCTCTCATCGTTTTTTTCCTAACACGACCCAGTGGAATTTTCCAAATGTTCACACAACACGACATCTCGTCACACCACTGCAATATGTATGAAACCAGAAACGCAAGTTCAAAGGAGAGCAAAACAAAAAATATATATTCCAAGAACAAAACACAAAAAAATGAACGGTGTTTTTCCCGAAATTCGAAACCTGTGCAGGAAAATGTCTGTCGGAAGCATTCTGCGTACACGGAAAACAGACAGATAAAAATACCGAAGGGTGTGTGTACAATTACTCGCTCTGATTGATTTTGAAGGCATTTCCCTCGTTGAATCGGCTGCTGGGGGGACAAGCTTTCTTCTTCGCCCACTCCATGGTGTTGACGGAAAAAGTGCGAAAGTTATGCGATCATAAAACTTGATTTCGTGATTGATTTTTTTGCTTTTTATTGGATCTGTTATTTCGGTATTGTGCGCGGAGGCCTCTTGAGAGAGAGGATGTTCGATGGTGTTTGCGACCTTGTTGAATTGGAGGATTTATTTTTTGCAGTCTGCGAAATCGGACATAACATTTGAGAGGGGTTTCAGCAGTATTTAATCTTTTTGCTCACAAAGTTATAACAGCATTTTAACAGACCTTTTCGCAATGTTACTTCCGAGCCATATCGCCCAGAAGAGCGCGCGCGTGAGGAAGCATGATTTCAAAAGTAAAGATTGTATTGCAAAAACGCAATGAACGGAACGGATCCGGAATAAGGCAGGAAAAAATAAAACATCATCCATCGTGTGCTCCTTCCGTCCATCCTGCTGGGTACGGGTTGAGGCAAGAAAGTCGATTATTAGTCAATCAATTCAGCAAACAGTTTAACTTTTTTAGTTCACAATTACGGCCTGACAATCACTCGATAACGAGAGAAGACCTTTTTTCGTACGGAAATCAAATAACTGGATTGTTAGCTTGTGTGTCTGCTGCGTTTGAACTTTTTAGACTGTATTTTAGAAAGTTGCGAAAAAAAACTTACACAGTGAAAACAAATCAGCCTTCCTACTAGTCGAAATCGGCTCGAAAAATGAAGGAACGAAAACTTTTTTTTTTCAAAATACTTCAATCATTTTTCGCGATTGGAATCATTTTTAGCCTGTACGGGTTTATTCAAAAAAACATTTTAATTATAATAAATTTTCGGAAAGATTTTTTTTGTTTTGTCACATCTCACATTTTTTTTAAATTAATGATTGCAAATAAACTGAAGTATTGAAATTGTAGCTTGTAACGAAAAAAATACCAAAATGACCAAATGGCCAAATTGACCAAAATGTAAAAAACGATCAAAATGACTCAAAATGGCAAAAACGATAAAAAAGACCAAAAAAACCAAAACGAAAAAATGGCCAAATCGACTAAAATGACCAAAATGGCTAAATCGACCAAAATGGTCAAAACGACCAAAATTGACAAAACGATCAAAATGACCAGAATGACCAGAATGATCAAAATGGCCAAATCGGCCAAAATGACCAAAACGACCAAAATGGCCAAATCAACCAAAATGACCAAAATGGCCAACACGATCAAAATGGCCAAAATGGCCAAAACGATCAAATAGCCAAATCGACCAAAATGGCCAAAACGACAAAAATGGCCAAAACGACCAAAATGGTCAAAACGACCAAAATTGCCAAATCGACCAAAATGGCCAAAACGACCAAAATAGCTAAAACGATCAGAACGTTAAAAACGATCAAAATGGCCAAAACGACCAAAATAGCAAAAACGACCAAAAATGGCAAAAACGATCAAAATGACCAAAACGCAAAAATGACCAAAATAACAAAAATGGCCAAACGACCAAAATAGCCAAAACGACCAAAACGAAAAAATATCAAAATGGCCAATCGACCAAAATGACCTAAATGACCAAATCGAAAAAAATGGCCAAATCGACCAAAACTATCAAAATGGTTAAATCGACCAAAATGGTCAACAACCAAAATTGCCATAACGATCAAAATGACCAGAATGATCAAAATGGGCTAATAGACCAAAATGGCCAAAACGATCAAAATGGCCAAAATGACCATAATGGCTAAAACGACCAAAATGGCCAAATCGACAAAATGACCAAAGTGACCAAAACGACCAAAATGGCTAAAACGACCAAAATATCCAAAACGATCAAAATGGCCAAAACATAAAAAATGACCAAAACG
The DNA here is from genome assembly GCF_016801865.2 of Culex pipiens pallens. Classification (NCBI taxonomy): domain Eukaryota; kingdom Metazoa; phylum Arthropoda; class Insecta; order Diptera; family Culicidae; genus Culex; species Culex pipiens. Next base: position 183,340,836 of record NC_068939.1, read on the forward strand.
ACCAAAATAGCCAAAACGACCAAAACGAAAAAAATACCAAAATTACCAAAATGGCCAAATCGACCAAAATGACCAAAACGAAAAAAATGGCAAAATCGACCAAATTACCAAAATTGCTAAATCGACCAAAATGGTCAAAACGACCAAAATTGCCAAAACGATCAAAATGACCAGAATGACCAGAATGATCAAAATGGCCAAATGAGCCAAAATGACCAAAACGACCAAAATGGCCAATTCGACCAAAATGACCAAAATGGCCAACACGATCAAAATGGCAAAAATGAAAAAAACGATCAAAATGGCCAAATCGACCAAAATGGTCAAAACGACCAAAATTGCCAAATCGACCAAAATGGTCAAAACGACCAAAATTGCCAAATCGACCAAAATTGTCAAAACGAACAAAAATGGCTAAAACGATCAAAATGGTCAAAACGATCAAAATGGCCAAAACGACCAAAATGGCAAAAACGACCAAAATGGCCAAATCGACCAAAATGACCAAAATGGCCAAAACGATCAAATGGCCAAAATGTAAAAAACGATCAAAATGGTCAAAACGACCAAAATGGCCAAAACGATCAAAATTGCGAAATCGACACCAATGACCAAAACGACCAAAATTCCAAAATGGCCAAAACGAACAAAAATGGCTAAAACGATCAAAAAATGGTCAAAACGATCAAAATGGCCAAAACAACCAAAATGTCAAAAACGATTAAAATAACCAAAACGTAAGAATTACAAAAAAAAACCAAAATGGCAAAAATGACCAAATCGACCAAAATGGCAAAAACGATCAAAATGACCAAAATGACCAAAACAAAAAAAAAATTCAAATCGCCTAAAATGGTCAAAACGACCAAAATTGCCTAAACGACCAAAATGACCAAAATGGCTAAAACGATCAAAATGGCCAAATCGACAAAATGACCAAAACGACCAAAATGGCCAAAACGATCAAAATTACGAAATCGACACCAATGACCAAAATTCCAAAATAGCCAAAACGACATCGACCAAAATCCACCCAAATAACTTCTGTTCTCAGGTAGTCAACCGACCACAAATTCTTTCAAACTCGAGCTCAAAATTTAAATTAAGCTAATTGATCGAACTGCGACAGGGTTAAAGGGAGTGCGCCGTGTTCATCGTTACTCAATTACTTACCAACCAGCCAGCCAGTGTCGTGCTTTAATTCGAAACGCCCCGGAGGCAGCAACCTCCTTAATGCAAACAACGTCGTCGTCGACGATGACTTCAACTGGCTCAAAGAAAGCACGAGCGACATCCGGATAAGTCGCCGGATCCTCCCACTTCACTTCTCCGACTTGGGTTTGGGGTAGAAACTAATTTGCATAAGATAATCATTTGAATGCTCTCAAGTGCCGTTGTTTTAAGAGCCAGAAAGTGAGTCCCCGGCCAGGGCCGAGATAACGAGTCCCCACGCCGGTCCCTCGGAGATGATGATGCTGTTGGAGGAATGAGTGAATAAATACTCGGCGCGATTCGGTGTGAATTGCATCCAGGTACGGTTTGCTGAAAAGGGTGAATTATTTACAGTTTACTCAGTGGTTTCCATTTGCGAGGTGGAATCGCAATTTCTGTTTGCATTACAGCATCCAAGATTTATGCAGAACCCATTTGCGAGCTCCTGAGTTCCACCCTGGCTTCCCAGACTCAGGCAATAGCGATATTCAATTTGCGAGTTCATCTGAATATTGGAAAAGATCTGCGGCAAAAGCAGGAAATCTTCCGGTCGCCGAGCACAGCTCCCCTAATTCAATAATTTACCACTGGACTCGAATTTTAATGAAAGGACAGCCTCGGCAATGTGGCCTGAGCCGGTCGAATTTTTTGTGGTCGTTGTTATTCAGGAGGCTCCACACCAGCGATTCGTTAGTGGCCGCATCCACCGTAATCGAATAGAGAAAGAGCCGGAAAAAGGGGCACTCAAGGCGAAGGGCGTATCTTATTTTCGGTGTGGCAACACACTTGACCAGAATAGGGAGGGAAGGCACGGAAAGAAATGTGTGTTTATTGGTATTGAGCAATCTTGGGTAATTTCTTCGTTTTCTTAAGCACTCAGTTTTAGCCTGATTAAAAGTTGTCAAGTAGAATGGCTCTGTTGCCAAAGAGTTTTCGAAGAGCAAAAACAAAAAATTTCAACACATTTTTTATTATGAAAGTTTTCTTCGTGCATCCTCGCCTAACTTCTGTGGGAAAGTGCCAACGCCTGACCGGAAACTCAAATCGAGAGGGCGGTGGAAAATAAACACTCGTGTGAGAGCGTAAAAAACGGCGGAAGGAAGTGACTGAGAATAGTGATGGGTACAAATCCCACCGGCGGCGGCAGAGTTGAAATGGTTCACGATTTTTTCTCTCCCCCCAACCATGATGTCCTTTTTTGTGCCCTTCGTTGGCTAGGTTACTCCTTCCAGGATCCGTATAATAATCGGGTCGCTGTACATTTCCTGTTCCGGTAGCTTTGCTGAATAGCGGTCCAATAAAAGTCCCCGGAAGACGACGAAGAGTTCGGAGGGGAAAAGTTATTCGCCCAAACCCCGGACGCTCTAACAAGTCGAATAAACAGGCTTCGTTTATGGTCGAGAGGAAGAAAAAAAACACTCAATAAAAGTGATAACAAACCTGATATACATCCCCATAAAAGGAGGCAAATATTTATTTGCATGGAGACGCCTGGTCAGCCATATCGTTCACCTTCCTTCCCAAATCAAATGTTTTTCTTTCGCATTGAGAAGAAATTCTACTCTGAACTCCGGCTTGTAGTTTTTGCTTTCTCTCTCTAGTTCAACTCTAGTTATTGCTTCCCCCTCAGGGGGGAAAACGGTTCGGTATCCTTTTTCGCATTCTTACTCTTCTTTTTTTTCGCTCTGATCTTATTATTGAATGTACACGTCGCCTTGGCGCACAAACACGGAACCGGGAAGAGTATAGAACCAGAGAGTGTATTTTGCTATTCAATATTTATTTATGTACCCGCTTGGGCGCCTTTCTTTCAGGAAGATCCACTGAACCAACAATGGCCACACGTTTTCCGCCGGGAAATGCAATCTTGGCCGCCGCAACACGTGTGTCTGCTGCTAATGTGGAGGGATGAGATATGGTTTTAGCTGGAAATTGCAAGAATTGTGCAATTTTGATTATTTGTAATGTGATTGACAATGATTTAAGGTGTCAGCTTATTCAGCTCAGCTTTTAAATTTCAAAGCATTCCGCATAAATTTTTAGTTTGGAGTTTTGGGTACACGTGGTACAGTACCGCTTTTTTCCCACAATAACTTAGGGACCAACCATAAACCACGTGGACACTTCGGGGGTGGGGGAGGGGTCTGAGATTTCCAAGAATTGTCCACGCTCCATAGAAAAAAGATTTTTTTTAGTATGGAGAAAGGGGTTTACATTTCCAAAAAGTGGTTTATGGATGATCTCTTATCAATCGGGCGTAAATTTAGGCAAAAAAACAATGTTACGCCATCCCTGACTGAAAAGTCCGTCGGACGTCCGTCGTTTGTCGTCCGTGCAATCGTACGACGTCGCACGACAATGTCGTGCGACTTTCGCACGAATGTCATACGTTTTTGCACCAAAATGTCGTATTTGTCGTGCGATCGATCATCGAAATTGTTCGACATTGTCGTACGACATTCGACCGACGTCGCACGGTTTTGTTATTTAGGTTGTCGTGCCTTTGTCGTGTGCTGTTTTTATCGTGTTTTTAGGTTATGTTGCAGTAAAAATAAACGTTTTTTTTATTTTTAATTATTATTAGATGTATTTTTTCTGTAAATTAATCTTATTCACTCGATTTCACAAACATTCATTAATTTTACTTATTGTGTGTCGCGATCTTCACGTGGTTTTTGGCGTTGTCTTCCGGTTGGCCTTTCAGCTCGTCTCGTCGCTTCGGCATCTTGGCCGGACTTTGTCAGCCATCTTTTGGAGTCAACACCAGCGTGTAGATACGGCACTGGAGCGGCGCTTCCATTCAATTCCCACAGATTGATGGCCTACGGGACAACGTTGGTTTACGCACTTCTGGTGCAGGTGTTTTTGCGATCGTTACAGCTTCCGTTCCGTGGGACAACACGGAAACGCTGGGTTGTCAGCAGGATTCGATTGGAATATTTTTGGTTACCTGAAAAAAGATTACGTCATTCGGCTAAATCATCCAAAAACATACAGTATGTAAAAAAAGTATTTACACCCCTTGGGCACTATGCACATTTTGTGATGAAACATGTAAAAAATTTAAAGTTTGACAGGAACCTAGTACTACGTTTTGTTCAGAAACTCATGCCAAACATTTTGCTACAAAAAGCTCATGAAAAGATGATTTCTATAAAAAGTTATATAACAAATACTATTACGAAAATAAAAAAGGTGCAAAAAAAGTTTGTACACCTTTCGAAAAATTAACATAAATAATGTTATTTGTTGACAAATCACCATAAATCCAGTCTCCCAACTCCAAATAGGCATCCTTGACTGATTAAAAAAATAATTTGGATTGAATATAAAGTTTACTAACTACTTAGTATAAAAGTTTATATAACTCTGGAAATTCTATATAAAACTTATCTAAACTTAATTTTGCAAACTTTTAATTCAACTAAATGTCAATATATTACCATAGAATTGCTAAATAAACATTTTGGAGTGGGTATAACACCGTTTTGGGGGTATTTGTATCGATAGAATAGATTTTTCGTTGGAATTTCGTACCAACCCGGAATTACGTCGTAGGAAAATCCGCCGGCATCCGAACCGGTCCACGATTCACAAGTCAACCTATGTGGAATCGGAAAGGGCATAAAATTTCCGATCTTTTGATACCCATACATCTAGGTTTTCTTTAAAACCTACGTTTTTAAATACCTGGGCAAAAAGTAAGTTTGATCCACGAGAACAAAAATTACGAAATTCCATACATTTTTGGCAGGTTGCTCAAACGAAACCATAACAACGTTTTTGCTTAGGTATTTAAAAACGTGGGTTTTATAGAAAACCTGGATGTATGGGTATCAAAAGATCGGAAATTTTATGCCCTTTCTGATGCCACATAGGTTGCCTTGTGAATTGAGGACCGGTTCAGATGCCGGCGGATTTTCCGACGACGTAATTCCGGGTTGGTACGAAATTCCAACGAAAAATCTATTCTATCGATACAAATACCCCCAAAACGGTGTTATACCCACTCCAAAATGTTTATTTAGCAATTCTATGGTAATTAATTGACATTTATTTGAATTAAAAGTTTGCAAAATTAAGTTTAGATAAGTTTTATATAGAATTTCCAGAGTTATATAAACTTTTATACTAAGTAGTTAGTAAACTTTATATTCAATCCAAATTATTTTTTTAATCAGTCAAGGATGCCTATTTGGAGTTGGGAGACTGGATTTATGGTGATTTGTCAACAAATAACATTATTTATGTTAATTTTTCGAAAGGTGTACAAACTTTTTTTGCACCTTTTTTATTTTCGTAATAGTATTTGTTATATAACTTTTTATAGAAATCATCTTTTCATGAGCTTTTTTTAGCAAAATGTTTGGCATGAGTTTCTGAACAAAACGTAGTACTAGGTTCCTGTCAAACTTTAAATTTTTTACATGTTTCATCACAAAATGTGCATAGTGCCCAAGGGGTGTAAATACTTTTTTTACATACTGTAACTAGAAATGTAAAATTTAACCTTCAATGTAAAATAAAAAAAATTTAGTCAATTTAAACTTGTAAATTTGTAGGAAAAAAAATTTTTAGCAACTAACCGCCCACAAATGCTAATCTCGCGACGGCGCAGCTCCAGCCGAATGACCCTAGACAGCGTGCCGAAAAAATCTGTGTCATTCTCGAAGGAGGATGAAGTGCTCGAAATCGAATTCCGTTCCGAGGGCCTCATCAACCCAATGTTCCGGATGCGCTTCCAGAATCTGGAACTCCCCGTTCAGGCACTTCACTTTCCAGCCGGGAAACGTCGATCACCCTTGCCGAATCTACAGTCAACTTCTCCAAACCTGTCCTGATGAAGGCCGGATGAAGCTTGGGGTCTTCGGCAGTGACCGGTGGCGTACCATAAGAATCGGTACAGCTTGGACTCGGATTTTGGCCAGAAGCGTTAAATACAATAACAAAATGTCTTTTTTTAACATACTGTTTAAAACTTTTAAAAATAAACATAAAATCAAGCCTAGAATCAAGCCCATTTTGCTGAAACTATCACTGTAGTATTAAATGTTGTTTTTTCTTGCTATAAAAGGTTTCTTTTCAAATTAAAAGTGAAACACTTTCACCGATACAACGATTTCGTTCCATAAATGCATGGTAGTATCAAAAACTTTCCAACTTTTAACGAGACACATCAGCCGGAAACCCGTCCCCGAAATTTTTTTTTCTAAAACTGATATATCTCGAAAACTACAAAACATATCGATATGGTTTTTGATTTAGCCCCTAGAGTATTAATTTCTGAACACTTTGCAACTGAGCTAAACTATTTTTACAATACCATTGTTTCAATGTTGGGTCCGAGAGTTCAATGTTGCATGCTGTTTTTGCACTCTACATATTATTTTTTGGTCGTGTAACCCCAACAGGGCAAAAACCACATTGCCAGTCCAAAAAAGGAAGTTGGTACGCGCTTTGCAAGACAATTATCTATTCATTGAATATAAATTTGTATTGATCTGAGTTTTCGTTTTTTTATAGTAAATATTCTACAAAAAAATATTTTTATCCAACCCAAATCATGCAACAGGCACGCGACAGGCAATTTTGTTGCGTACAACAAAAGTGGCAACAGTGCGCCATGCTAGCCTGCTGCTCAGCACTCGGCCAGCACGCGGCACAGAGCGAGAACAAAGGAGCCAAATAGGGCCGACTTCATATTTTTGTACGCTTTTAGCATAATAAATATTCAAATTCAAAACAATACTCCTGGCGAGCCTCTGCTGCTGGAATAGGGTCAAGTACTCGATCGGTCACTGACATAAAAAAGTAAACTAGAATATTGAATTTGCATTATTTTGAAGTGTGCTCTAACAATTGAAAATATATTTTGCATTTTTCCATTCTTTTTTTTTACTTGTGCTTGAGAAGGAAAAATTGCTCAGCAAAAGAGATGATAATGGGCTTTGGTCTTTTTGAGACATCTCTAAATTTTATTAGCATACGATACATTATTTCGCAATGTATTTTCAATATGTTAGTAAAAATGCTAATGAAAAAATATAAATTTTCTAACATTTATTTTCATAATAGAGAGCACAAATGTGAAGTATACCCTATAACGCTCCTTTGTCCTCGCTTTGTGCTGGCCGTGTGCAGCAGCAGCAGCCAAGAATGGTGCGCTGTTGCCATTTTTGCGCTGCGCAACTGAATTGCTTGTTGCACTTGTGTTGCATTATTTCAGAATATTCAATAAAATATTGTAAAATCACGAATTATTACAAAAAATGTGTCCTAAACCAATAAAGGTTGAAAGGTATTTCAATCAACCATCTTCAAATCACTTTACAGAACAATCCAACCACCTCAAAACGTTGCACGACATTTCTGCGTAATGTCGCATGCAACATTTTGTGAAGAAGAAGAGAACAACTTCCCCGGCTGATTTGAGCCCTTAAATTGAAAAGTTTGAACTTTCTACGAATATTCACCAACGCGAACTTTTAATCCAACGAACGATCTTTTTAAATTTAGAGTATTTTTTCTTTGTGTGATATTGCTGTGATAAAGTCGATCGCAAAAAAGCAACGCTACTTACCAATCAACCGGCCAAAATCCACACGAAACTTTTCAACAACGTAAACTGGTTCGATTTGGTTCAAAGTTTCTCTGATTTGATCAAGTCCAAACAAGACCAACTGAAGAGAACTGTCAAACTGCGTCGACGAAAATCGTGACGTCAAATTGAAGGAAAATCGATGGAAAAAACAATGTCGGGCATGTCGAGTGTTTGTCGTCCGTTTGTCGTCCTTTCGACCAATCGATATCGAAACGGTAAAATCAAAACCGCGCGACAGCTCGTACGACGTGCGACATTTTTCAAACAGGGATATTGAAAAAAATACATCTTTTTATGAGTAATTTCAAATATTCCACATAATTGATGTAAAAAAAAAAAAATAATGAGGAATATTCAGCCATACACTTTTTCAGCCTTCCACAATTAGTCTTTTTCCGAAGAGCGAGGTTTTCGATTTGTATTGTTGGAAATGGGTGCGGGACATTTCGCCTTAAGTCTTTTCGCCTTAAGCCATTTCGCCGAAATCTTTCCGAGAATCGTTTCACCGAATGGGACGTTTTGCCTAATTGAAAAAAAAAAAACTACGGAAACTAATTGTGAAAAACAAATCAGTAGTAAGAAAATTAAAGACAAAATCTATGAGTTTTACATTCTTTGAAATATAAGTAGTTTAAGAAAATAAATTTTTTTTTTTTTAAATAATACTTCTATGATTTTTTGTAAGTGATATTTTTTTTCATTCTAGCAAACTTAGAAGTAATTTGTAAATTATTGTGTTTTTTCTTCTAAAAAATAATTCTATGGATTTATGCATTCTTTTCAACATGACCAGTTCTTTGAAAATAATTTGTTTTTTATTTTGTCAAAACAATAATTCATTTGAGTTTAATGCATTCTGTTAAACTGGTTTGAACAAAATTCTATTGGTTTCATATTCTGAGAGGTTTAAGAAAATAAAACGTTAAAAACGGGGCCATCCATAAACTACGTGGACACTTTGTGGAGTGGGTGCGGGGTTGGTTGGTGGTTGTTTGGACATATTTTTGTATGGACAATTGTCCACGAGGGGGAGGTGTATGAGATTTCCAAAAAAAAGTGTCCAACAAGTTTTTAGTACAAGAAATTTAACACATCATGATCATTCTATTTAAAAATATCTCATCAGAGAAGTAAAGGATAGGTTTTTTTTGCATTCTGTCTAACATGAGCAGTTCTTTCAAAACATTTTTTTCTGAATACTGGATTATTTTAAGAGATAATTCTGTTATACATGACAATTTCCGAAGTTTTTTTTTTTTTTGGAAAAAGCTTATGTGATTTTTGCTTCCTGTTAAATGAGTGCTTCCTATCGACCGGATCACAAATTATAGGTCAGGGTTTCTGCTTTTCGGTCTTGGCGGGAAAATTCGAAAAAACGCTTTTTTTCGAGTCCAAGAAAAGCAGTGCCATCAAGTCATGAATTTAAAGATCTGGCTACACTGTCTTGAGATATCTTAATCTAAGTGGTAATCGAATCACGAACAAAATTGTTTTTTTCTTTTTTTTTCTTTTTCTTGTTTTGAACATCAAATTCGAGTTCTGTAACCCCATTTAAGTCAAATTTGAATAGTTGATTGCCTATTAATCAATCAAATGCTTTTTATCAATAATTCAACACCGCCATATTGGCCGCCATCTTGGATTTAAAAGTTTTAAATCACTATAACGTAGTTTAGGGGTCATACTTAAGCTCGATAATAAAAAAAATTAGGCAACGAAAAAAAAAAGATATTTTTAAATAGAATGATCATAATGTGTTAAATTTCTAGTACTAAAAACTTGTTTTTGTTTTCAAGTCTCGCTCGCAACCCTAAAATTTAAAAATTATTTAAAAAAAAATTAAGAAAAATCGAAATTTAGGTTGTGCAGGGTTCTGCCCCATTTTGCAACGCTTCTGTCGCAATTGCACTCTCAAAAATGTTCAATGCAGTCAAATGTTATCATTCCCAATGGGTCCGTGGGAAATGAACCCCAAACCTCGAAACTGTACCGTCACGTAATACTTCATAAAGCAAACGTGACAGTTATGCAAAAATGGCATACACTTCTTCATCAGTGCACAATTTTAACGACTGTGCGCTGCAAGAGAGGGTGGAGACCCTCTTATCATCCCATCGCGTGGAATATTGCCATTTTCAGAAGAGTACTTCTTCCACGCGAGCATAAAGAGCGCATCTGCTTTGCATGTTGCTCTGCTGGTAGTGCTGTGTTTCGTGTTCCAAATTTCCAGCAAATGTTATGATTGTATCATCATTGCGACGAGAGTTGCACTTGTAGCCATGAAGTCCGTAAACATAATTCCGCCATTAATCCCCACGAGAGGATGATGCCACATGGTCTGGCCCAGCCGGAGCGATTCCCAGCAACCTTCCGGAGCCATGAAACAATGTTACGTGATTTCGAAAAGGTGATAAAGTCGACGTTGACTGCGTAGCAGGAGTGGGGTTCCACGGGAACCGATCGTTTCACAAATCACCTGAAATTGCTGAGTCAAGTCAAGTCTGAGGGGGGAAACAAAACCGATAGATGATTCGAGATATACACAGATAATCAACCAGCTTTCATCCCGGCTGAAGATCGTGATCCTCTGATTAATTCGTTCGAATTCGGTTGGCTATGATTGATCTGGCGATAATTTTCTTGTTTTCTAAATGTTATGAAAAATTGCCTCTCTTATCGCGCATAGCATGACGATCGCTGCTGGTCGAAAAGAAAGTCAAGGAGCTGGAGGGCAGCAGTATCGGCATTAGCCAGAGACCATTAAAAGCCAATCCGATAAGTGTCGGCAATTGGAACTCTTTGTGGCGAAGGAGAAAAAAAACTTGGCGGAAAATTGAACGATATTTTTTATGGCCGTTCGCTGTGGTTGGCACTTTATTGAAGGTGCAATTGAGATTCGTCACACTTTTACTCACGAAGAAGGTAGATTGAGTGGGTGGTGCGTCGAAGATTGGCCAATCGACATAATTGTGGGAGCTTTCAAGATCGATACGGTGATGGATTTATTGAGGTTGAGAAGGCTTTAACCGTTTAGGCTGAAGAATGTTTGAAAATGCTTGTCTAATTTAACTGTAAGGTATGTGCAACTTCAAAAAAGTAACATCACTACACGGAAAGAAGGTTTATCGTGAATCTTACTAAATTTCGGTTAAAAATCCTAAAAAAATTGGTTGTTTTTTCAACCACCAATTTTTTTAGCTGGAAATCCTAAAAATAAATCCTGGATTTGACAACTGGATCCAGGTCCTAAAAATGATAAATCCAGCTAAATTTTTAGTAAATTTTACTAATTTGCAAGCTGGAAAAATGCTGTCAGTCTAAAAAGCTGCATGTTTTGAGAAGGTCTGTTAGCTATTTTAGCTAGATTTTATGGTATTCTAGGAAGTTTTATAGTTAGCCCAGCAAGTTTTTAGGCTGTTTCAACTAGTTTTTTTGGAATCATTCTCAAAATTTTCCATTGATGGCTGCGAAGCCAGGTATTTTCACACATCTTTTTAGCTAGTTTAGCTAACTTTGCCACTATTCTTGGTAGGTGTTTTGGTTGGAATAGCTTATTTTTCCACTATTTCTACAAGTTTTTTTTCAAAAGCCTCCGTTGCTGCCTGCAAAGCACGCATTATTCACCCAGCCTTTTGGCTGATTTAGCTCGTTTCTTTTTTGTTCCTGCTTCGTTTTTCGGTAAGTCCAGCTAATTTTTCGACTGTTTTATCTGGTAATTTCGAAATCATTTTAAAAATCCCTTGCTGCCTGTAAAGTTGTTTTATATTTTCAAAAAGACTTTTTGCTGGTGCATGATTTTCCGCTATTCTTGTTACGTTTTTTTGGTAGTCCAGCAAGTTTTTTGGATGTTTCAATAGTTTCCAGGCTTTTTAAACTATGTTATAGTTGATTATCCTTATAGTACGGCTTTGTTATTCTATTGACAAATAAAAAAAAAATACAGTAATACAAAAATATAAAAATACAAAAATACAAAAATACAAAAATACAAAAATACAAAAATACAAAAATACAAAAATACAAAAATACAAAAATACAAAAATACAAAAATACAAAAATACAAAAATACAAAAATACAAAAATACAAAAATACAAAAATACAAAAATACAAAAATACAAAAATACAAAAATACAAAAATACAAAAATACAAAAATACAAAAATACAAAAATACAAAAATACAAAAATACAAAAATACAAAAAAACAAAAATACAAAAATACAAAAATACAAAAATACAAAAATACAAAAATACAAAAATACAAAAATACAAAAATACAAAAATACAAAAATACAAAAATACAAAAATACAAAAATAAAAAAATACAAAAATACAAAAATACAAAAATACAAAAATACAAAAATACATAAATACAAATTAAAATTAACATAATTTAACTTAATTTAACTTAATTCAACTTAATTCAACTTAATTCAACTTAATTCAACTTAATTCAACTTAATTCAACTTAATTCAACTTAATTCAACTTAATTCAACTTAATTCAACTTGATTAAACTGAATTCAACTTAATTCAACTTAATTCAACTTAATTCAACTTAATTCAACTTAATTCAACTTAATTCAACTTAATTCAACTAAATTCAACTAAATTCAACTTAATTCAACTTAATTCAACTTAATTCAACTTAATTAAGCTTAATTTAACTTACTATAACTTAATTTTAATTAATTCAACTTAATTTAACATAATTTAACTTAATTTAACTTAATTCAACTTAATTCAACTTAATTGAACTTAATTTTACTTAATTTAACTTAATTTAACTTAATTTACCCTTTTTCACTTAATTTAACTGAATTTAACTTAATTTAACTTAATTTACGCTTTTTCACTTAATTTAACATTTAACTTAATTTAACTTAATTTAACTTAATTTAGCTGAATTTAACTTAATTTAACTCAATTCAACTTAATTTAACTTAATTTAACTTTATTGACTTTAATTTTACTTAATTTAACTTAATTTAACTTAATTTAACTCAATTTAACTTAATTTAACTTAATTTAACTTTATTGACTTTAATTTAACTTAATTTAACTTAATTTTACCAAACAACTTTTAACAACAATTGAACTAAACTCTACCAAATGTAACGAAATTTCAAAAAATGTATCTTAGTTTAATTAAATTTAACAAAAATTTCTAGATATAACCACACATGACTAAATTAATTTCTTTATTACTATGTTCAGTTTAATTATACTGAACTTAACTTTACTTAATTAAACTTGATTTTTAATTAATCATGATTTAACTAAATTTAATTACATTTATCTAAATTTTACTGATTTTAACAAAATTTAATCAATTTAACTTAATTTAACTGAATTCTACTTTTTTCTAAATTCAACCAAATGTAATTCAAATTAACTTTCACTTAATTTAAAGTAATTTAACATTATTTAACACTATATTTTTATGTGCTTCAAAGGCATAAAGTGCCCTGCTCGTACGGATCTGTCAAACATTGGCCAGTCTATATCTAGACACTCTGTACCCGCAGCCTCCCCCCACGTAGACAGATGTCCATACAAAAAAAGTGGAGTGTGGACAAACGCCAGCCTCCACCTCCCCCGCCAAAGGGTTCACGACAAAGGGATGCCACCAATCTTCCAAACAAAAATTAGAGGCTCAACTTCTAACCTCTTTCCCTCAACACAAAAAAAACTTCTCACCTAATCAACTGAAGATCTCAGCCCGCAGAAAGTCTTCCTGGCTTTCAATCCATTCACTCACGCACCATCTCCACCTTTTGCACTTGCACTTTCGACTTTCAAACGCAGAATCGTCACAAAACTCCGCGAACTGAGCGGCTTAAACAGGATCAAACACGATACGAGACGTTCTCTTGCTTTGTGTTGGTCTCGAACTGATGATCTGTCAAAAAATCCATGCTGCCGGTTAAAGCTAGTTTTTCGGTAAAAAGTAGGCAAAATTGTGCTGAAACACCATTATTTTTGGTAAAATCTCTCCTGTCATTTTGATTTGGGCTGTCAGTTTTGGATAGCAAATCAGCTATCAGGGTTAGCTGTTTCACCAATCCCAAGTTGGTAAATTTACCTGCAATTTTAGCTAATTTAACCAAAAAAAATCACTGTTCCACCAATTTGAAGCCAGCTAATTTGAATTGTTACATTTAAGATGGAACTCCTTTCCGTGTAGGCGGTTCCTGACATCATAAACTAATCCACCAAGTTTCCCCCCGAAAAAAAAACACGAGCAAAACAACATAAATCACTCCTACCCCAAAGCCTGTGATGCTCTCGCCATCATAATAATTCATCCGGATCAAATCCCCAGCGGCAGACCAGAATCGGATATTAATTACGGTTATGGATTAATCTCCCGGCCTCGAAGATAAACGATTGTAGCCCGTGTTTTTTTGCCCATCTTTTCTGCGTACGCGCCCTTGTTTTTTTCGCTTCTTGTTTCTTTTCGCTTACACGCACATTTACATGCCCGGGGAAAATGGCGGGAAAGCTGGAGGGTTGGGATTTTCCGTACGAAGCGCAGCAACGGCTGAAAGAATAAACCATCAATTTTGTATTTGAAATTCTGAATCACAATGAGCTATTTATCTTTTGGCCCCTGCCAATGTCGGTCTTTGCCGCGAGGGATCCAAACCAACGCGCCGAAATGAAGGGAGCTTTTCTTCGAAAAGTTTTGACTGGAAAATGATGGAAAAATCCTGACCGAACTTTTTTTTGCATAATTGACTTATGTTCCTCTATCGACATAGCGATCTACCTGAAATTTTCCCATTAATTTTCTATGGACTTTGAAACATGGGACACATTTGCATACATCAGAAGCTAGGTTAGTCCTTAAGGAGGAACCCGCCCCGACCGGAACAAAGCGTCGATTTTCCTAGAAAACCCAATTTCCCCCACAATGACAGCAGCGAGCGGAAAAGAAACATTTAAAAAATAACACATTTTTTATACCTTCGACGTAACAACCCCCCGCCTCCTGTGCGGTCCAGATTGAGCGCGAAAAAAAAAGCTCATCGAAGAACACCCTCCCTCCTTGTCCCAAGCTTTTGCGGTGAAGAGTTTCGCGCGCGGACTTTTTCCTTGGAAGCGCGCGTGTGGAGTGGTGTTGTGATAAGAATTTCGCGCCCTCTTTGGCGACTGGTGGCGGTTTTCGTGAAATGGGAGATAAAATTGGTTTTTCCCACCCGCACCCCGCACTCGCGTCAAGTGTTTAACTTTCGAATGGGCGGGGAAGTTTTTCCTCCTAACGCAAACGGGCTGTGGCAAATTTATGAGTTGGGAAAGTATTATTCATAAATTGGCGATGAGAAGGAAGGGTGAGGGGGGGGGGTTGTTTTGGCTTTGCTTCTGTGGAAAAGATAATAAAAACAATGTGACTATTGAATAAATGTCAGAGTTTAAATAGAACGTTTGCTTTAACAGAAAGACAACTTTAAGAATCCCATCCTGTTTCCTGCTCTGCTAAGGACACTGCAATTCTAAGCGATTGTCTATCTTAATTAACAATTTTACTCTCGTATTTTCTCATTATAATTGCTTTTTTTATTAGCTTTGATAATTGGAACAGCAATCAACTGCTATTCTCGATGGTACTGATTGTCCTTTAAAGTATACGACATGGAATAAACTTGAACGAGAACAATTTATTGGCCAATTGCTTTGCTTGTAAGAAACAAATGCGATTGGAATGGGTTTTATACTGCCATACAAAGATTTTATAGATGGGTAATTCTCCGCCAACTCACACAGCAGTTGCCCCGACCCCTCTTCGATTTGCGTGAAACTTTGTCTTAAGGGGTAACTTTCGTCCCTGATCACGAATACGAGGTCCGTTTTGTGATATGCGAAAAAAAGAGGTGTTTTTCAATAATTTGCAGCCTGAAACGGTGATGAGGCAGAAATTTGGTGTCAAAGGGACTTTTATGTAAAATTGTACGCCCGATTTGATGGTGTACTCATAATTCCGAAAAAAAAACGTATTTTTCATCGAAAAAAACACTAAAAAAGTTTTCAAAACTCTCCCATTTTCCGTTACTCGACTGTAATTTTTTTTGGAACATGTCATTTTAAGGGAAATTTAATGTACTTTTCGAATCTACATTGACCCAGAAGGGTCATTTTTCATTTAGAACAAAAAATATCATTTTAAAATTTCGTGTTTTTTTCTAACTGTGCAGGGTTATTTTTTTAGAGTGTAATAATGTTCTACAAAGTTGTAGAGCAGACAATTACAAAAATTTTGATATAAAAACATTAGGGGTTTGCTAATAAACATCACGAATTATCGCGATTTTACGAAAAAAAGTTTTGAAAAAGTTGGTCGTAGTCGATCATGACCGTTCATCGTCACCCGCGACAGACACGGACGACGAAACAAAGAGAAACGCAAAAAGTAACTTTTTCAAAAGGGGGCAACTTTTTCCGATTTCGTGTGAGTTGTTAGAGAATTACCCAGATCTCTTTGAGTACGGAATTGCCCACAAAAATGTTTAAGCTTAGCTATCTGCAATGTGCAAAAAAACACTAAAAGGATTGAACCAGCAACTTTAGTTTGGTAATCCAACATGCTTGTACTTTGAAAGAGACAGAAAAAACATGTTCTTCTTTGTGAGCGTCTTTTCACTTTTCACAGACATTTTTCCGAACGGACAATTTCAACTGATAAAGAATTGAGAATAAGTAAAAACAGCAGTTGATATAAAATCTGTTAGTTTTTGCATTCTTTCAAACAAAACTGCTGAAAAATAAATAAAAAAATTATGTATATTGTTGAAAATCACATTTCGAGGTCAGACATGAGTGAACATGTGGAACATTTGTTAAGACACTGGAGTTTCAAAATCACTTCAATGTTTAATTCAAATCATTGTCAGCGATCACATACAATTGAATCTTTAACTCTTAGCTATTTATTAGATAAACAAAACTATTGCATAAAGTATAACGCTCGATTAAATAACCCATTTGTCTTTCTCTCTTTTTCCATTGCAGATTACTTGAGGGAACGCGCTGCAACCATTTGCAACAGTCGTAGTGCCACTGACCACCGAAGGGGGGGAGGAAATCCAAGCAAAATCATTCAGTTTGTTATTTCAGGCAAATCTTAAAACCAGTGAATCGAAAGGAAAATAATAACGCAAAAGTGTAACGTGCGTGTGTTTGTGTGACGTGCTGTGCATCTTGGGAATCCATTTTTGAATATTCAAATTCAATGTTTGCAGTTTTTCATCTTCGCAGCGTCTGACCGAAGAAAGTGAAAATCACCGCCAGCAGCCAGCTGAAAAATTCAACGGAAAGTGAAAACAGTAGTGCAGAGAATTCCAACCATGAATCGGCTCCGAGTGTTCAACCTGCTGCTGTTTGCATTCTGCTTTTTATGTAAGTCTAGCCATTTTGATCCATTAAAATATTTCTCCCTCCCTCGCCTGTCTTTTTTTTTTTTGCTCTTACTCTATCTGTCTGTCTGTCTGTTTGTGTGATATGCTTTGTAGATATGTGTGTTTGGTTTTATTGTTTTTGCTTCATTTGCTTTTGAGCTTTTCTCTATACTCTCATAATAACCGTAGTTTAATCGTTTCATTCATGCCATTCACTTTCATTACGATTTTTTTTGTTGCCTCCCACATCACTCATTGCCATCATCATTTATTAGTGCTTGGTTAGTTATTTGTGCACGCGTTCGGCCAAATTTGCTTACTTACACACGGAAACTAATAAAAATGCTGCTTTACTGTGGCTTTAATAGCTGCTACCTTTTTCGTGTGTTTGCAATGCCCACTAACGTAGCAGAACTACGAACCTGGCGTCCATCTAATATTCAGTCAGCTTATGCCACATCTCAATCCTACCAACACTTGTGCGAACTTTGTTGTTTTATTTATAAACGAATGCACTTCTAGCTGGATAAATTTCTAATGAATGTTGCAGCTTTCGACCGCTCTAGTGCACTTCTCTCTCTCTCGGATGAGCTTTCCTCTGATGGTGGTTCTTCCACCCTTTGCTGAAGCTGCTCAAATGCATTAATTCAATACCGAATGAACCGTGTCTAACGAATGCGCTTCTGCTCACCACATTCGGCTCAACATTTACTGCACTGTACTTTATGCTAAGCTTTACTAACAAGGAACTAATTGGAGATCTAAGCTCCCCCCTCCCGGCCGGCTGCTTCTGCTGCTGCGGAGAACGTGTTCTGCAGAATTGTGTTGCCACTAAGAAGCTTAGTTGAAGCATCATCGTGTGTAGGCAGCTTGGGTGTAGTTACAGTTGCGAACATCGACAGGGCGTTTTCCCGATCTTTGGTGGAAGTTTATAATGTCCGAGGAGCTTTAATTAGTTACACTTTACATGTGTGCTCGAAATAAATTTCTCTTATGGTGTTTTTTTTTCGTTGCCGTGTTACCAGATTTGCTAAGTTTATGACTCATCTCCACTGATATTCAGTAGGACGGTATAGAAAATCGTGTTTGCCAATCGATCCTATTTAAAAATGGTTAAATCCTCTTAGGTGGGCAAATTTTATGACATTGGTGTCAGATCTTGAATGTTTATGACTACCGATGAGGTCTTCAAGTGCCTTTCGGATACCCCAAATGGAAGTTCATGTTAAATTTAAAGCCTTTTCATTAAAATTGACTGTATTCGGCTAGATAATTAATTATTTTGCTAAATTGAATAACAGGGTTGCCAGATCTTCAAAAATTTTAAATAGAAAAAAAATGATCGTATTTATGGAATGGCAATTCATCAGGAAATGGTGACAGATTTTGTGTCAAAAAAAATGTGTCAAAAAATACATCAGAAATTGGTGAATTTTCCGTTTCTGATGAATTTTCATCAGCTTCACATTTTTACACATTTTTTAATGTAAATTAATCAAAATCAAGAGGTAATATCCAACCAACCAAAATTTCAACCTTTTTTATTATTCTTAACTTATTTTTATTAGGTCCTTTTAGATGCTGAGACCAGGTTGGGACCGAGGATCGGTAAAAAACTAATATAGTATAACAAAAAACAAAAACAACACCTCAAACCCCATACTTGAAGATCATGTAACTGACGAAAAAAAAAATTTCCACCTTCCAAAATTAAATTTTATTTTCTGTGTAGAAAAGGTCTTCCAAATACTTATGAGCAATTTTCTACGAAATCGGTCGATTTCGAGCATTTTTATTTTTTGTATTTTATTATTTGGCTCAAACTTTGTGGGGGCCTTCCCTATTACCAAAGAAGCTATGTTGGTTTACCCATAAAAGTCTCTTTACAATTTGGCACACAGTAAAAAATTTGGAAGGTGTAATTTTGGAAGGTTAAATTTGATGTAAATTTGCCACAATTTAGACTGAAAAATTGGCATTACACCAGAAAAGTAGTAAAATTTAAAATTTTCAGAGGTTAAATTACTATTTTTTTCTAACATAAAATATGTACCTCTTCCTAGATGTAATATTACCATGATTTTTTTACTGTGCAGCTGTCCATACAAAAATGGTACGTAAATATTCGAAAATCTGTAACTTTTCAATGAATTTTCTGATCAATACTACTTTGTCGAAGACACCAATTCGACAAAGTAGTAGGTAGGACTACGCAAAAAAAAGGTACACTGTAAAAAATGTCGATTTTTTAAATAACTTTTTTTCATAAAAACTCGATTTCCCAAAATCCGTATTTTTTTATTTTCAAGATTTTTTGAAACGTTTTAGGGGACAAAATCCGCAACTTTTGAGCCATTGTCAAAAATTCTGCCGCCAAGTTAAGATTTTATGAAAAAAATGGAAAAAATCTAAATTTCATTCATAAATTTTTTCAGCAATTTTTTTAATGTAAAATTGAATTTGCAATCGAAAAGTACCTTTCAGATTTTTTGATAAAGGGCCCCGTTTTGAAGATATAGCCACCGAAAGTTTGATTGCAGCAACATATTTGCAGAATTTCAATTTTGACCGTGAATGATATTTCTGAAAATATTTTTTGAAAAGTTGAGGAAATTTGTAATAAAATTGTCTAAGAGACATTGAAGATTGATAATTGATGTTTTCTAAGTCCCACCGAAAGAACCCTCCATTTTCTAATGTAGATATCTCAGCAACTATTGGTCCGATCTTCAATGTTTAGAAATGAAACATTCGTGAAATTTGTCGATATTTTTTTTAGATTGTGACAAAACCATCATTTCAAAAAAGTCAAACATTCAATATTACGCCCTTTTGAAATGTTAGTCTTGACTAATATAATATAATTTTTTTCTGTGTACCGTTTTTCTAAATATTCGTAAACAATACCTTCAATTTTGCCGAAGACACTAAATTAATCAGAAATTTTATCCAAAAGTTACAGATTTTCGAGTATTTACGTACCATTTTTTGTATGGACAACTGCCAAAATTGTATGGAGACTTGTATGGGTGAACCAATGACACAACATGGCTTCTTTGGTTACAGGGAAGGCCCCCACAAAGTTTGAGCCACCAAGGCTCATCTTTACCGTATCAACATGAGTGATACGAACCTTTGCGACTGTGGGCAGGGTTATCAGGACATCGACGATCTCGTATGGGCGTGTCCAGATCACCATGTTCACAGAATTAAGTTGAAAGATACCCTCAGGGCCCGAGGAAGACCACCAGAAATCCCGATGCGAGACGCGTTGTCTCAACTAGACCTTGATGTTTTCTATCCGATCTATCAGTTCCTCTTAGATTCCAAAATAACCATTTAGTTTTTCTTCAGTTAGTTTTCCTCCAGTTAGTTTTCCTTCAGTTAGTATAACTCGCCTTCACACAAAGCCGTCGTTTCTGGTGTGCACCGGAAGCAAAGCAAGAACGCCCCAGCAGCTGGACACCGAGTTGCGGCTGAGGTCTCAGCACCGAAAAGGACCTAATAAAAAAAAATTTATGAAAAAAAAAGTTTGAGCCAAATAAAAAAATAGAAATACAATTAATTTCCGGTTTTGATAGAGAATTGCTCTTATGGGTCATTCCGTTGAAAAAAATTATACACGAGCTGGCTGAAAAATTTGTTATAAAAGGTAACATTTTTTGTAGCAAACCAGCAATGACAGATTTTGATACTTTTTTTTTTTCAAATTAAGACGTCAGTCATCAGCTTAATTGACCCCTTTATTTTTTCTCCTCTGTCCCACAAAATTCGTCATTGAACGTTGTTTTTCCCACCTGACTTTATGCACCCGTCCATCGATCTTGGACCGGCCTTTTATGACATCATTTGGTGGTCCTTAATTGAACGCCACACCACAGCCGTTCGCCAGTTCGCAAATTTCCTTCGTTAGATTCAAGCATGTGCGGCCCGAAGTGGTTGACATTTTCGGCGACAATAAGATCTCTTGATGTTTGTTTGTGATGCATCAATTGCTGCGATTGGTTGGAAGGTCTACGGCCGCAAATTGGCTGGGTGACGAAAAGTGTGTGGCCATTACGGTTGACGGGCGGAAATGAAAGTGTGCAATTTATGGAGGGAGACTTGAGCGCCCTCAAGTGACGAACCTTCAAATTTCAAGTGCGTTTGGTGTCCTAATGTGGTGCTATTATTTCAACTAATAAATTAGAAGATCTGACACCGAGAATTTTAAGCTTGGTAATGACCTAATTACGGGTTGGCCGTGGTGTCCCTAAAGTCTACATTTTTGCGCTAGATTAAATTGATGTCCCTCGAGAACGATTTACACTCGTCAAATGACATTTTAATCGTCTAATGCAATTAAACGCTAAAGTTTTGATACCTTCAGGGCGAAAAAAATTCGTGTGAATCTTCCCGATGCTATCTCAAGGCAAGCTCTCAGCGGTTCTTCGTCGAGTCAAATTTAAGTGAAACGAGACTTTAATATCAAACACGGCAGATTTACGATGGTGACGAATGCTCGTAGTAACCGAAGCCGGTTATGCAACGTTACGTGCAAGTATCACGAATTCTAGCCACCAGCATTGCTAGCATACAAACCAACTGAACCGTCGTCGTTGGACGACGTGGTCATAGCTTCCAAGGTCCGTGCGTCGTGTACGGCGGACGATTTCTCGCTCAACGATTCCGCTTCGCCAATCAGCCATGACCAGAAGCTTGTAGTCCGGCGGCGTCGTTTCATTGAGGATTTGAGGATGTTGTTCCATTTCATGTTGAGCGTTTTTTTTTTTGCGCCATTGCGAAGAGGCAGAACTCGAGCATTTAAATCAAATTTCACGCGTTTACCCAGGACGAGTGTTTGCTGAAATTAAAAATTCTTCACAGGATTATGGGAGATTTACTTCAATTCGAGTGGTCAAAATATCAGATAACATGTTTGAAGTTTATAATAAGCAACAATACAAATTATTTTTGCTGACTCTACCCTCTAACTTCAGGATTGCTTTACCTTTTTAAAAAGTGTTCTTACAAAAGGCACACAAAGTACTATATAGTGTAACTGGCAAAAGTATAAGAGCCAAACTTCCCTACTGAAGATATCCTGTAGAGCTTCTGTAGTGTTGTTGACCTCAATTGCATCCTACTTGGACAATTTCCTACTTAGTCCACCACCGAAATTAAAGCACAGCACAGCGTGAAAGCCCAACGACAGTGGCGCACTTGAACTTGAAAGACGACAAGCTTCTATTTACAATGAGCCTCACACTCCGGGCCATCTCGACGACCCAAAGTGACCTGCGACGCCACGACAGAGGTAGGTTGGTTGTTTACCCACTCTCACAGTCAACCTCTCGGGAAAAGCATAAAAAATTGATTCACTTTTTGCCGCCTCGTCCTCATCGTCGTCGTCGTGATAATGCCATTAAGGTGGTCTTGGCTGGGGACACACTCTTGAACCGGTGTCCGTACCGTTTTTGAGGAACCTGGAGGGTTGAGGCCACACGGGCCGGGCCAATTACGGCGTGCTTTCCCGGTGAGAATTGACCTCAGCGGCGCTACCTGTGTTTTGCTGTAGATACTATATTCAGCAACAGTAATTATCCCCCCGGTATAGAGTTCGTCTAATATGCGTATATCTCGATCGAATGGAGAACCCACGGAACGCATCGGAGTACAAAACACCACCACCGCTCCGCCGCAGACTGGGGTAATTAGTTATTGTGCAACGCGAGATATGAACTTGACCCTGGAACCCCTGAATTGGTTGGTTGGTTGGTCGGAGTTCAAATGTGACGCGTGTAGTTGTAGCAGGTACCTACTAGCCAAAGTCGACTACCTTCGGTTCATGAGCAGTAAAAGTACACGCGTGTGTGTGTGTGAGTGTATGAAACGCACTTGGAGTTAATTCATGATATTGTCACGCTACTTACTGCGGCGAGTACTTGACTTTGGACACCGACACTGTAGGCGGTGTGCGGTCAGTCTTACTTGTAACAGGGCAGGGACTTTCCTGTTTGCGTAACGTTAAATTTTTGTTAGGGGTTACTTAATGCAATTAATGAAAATATCAATATTACAGCGCAAAACAAATTTGAAATTATTCGTGATGATTTTAGTGTGTTGCAGACTGGACTAAGTATCGTCACGTAGGAATAATTGATAATTGGAACAGCTCCTCATCACTACGATCTTCAATCTTCATTGCCACAAAGGATTCGAAAGATGGGAAGTGTTTAGGTTCTACTTTTTATGGGGATAAGGGAAATTCTCCACGGTATCTCTTAATATGTTTCGCTTGGAGTTGACCGTTTCCCGGGCAAGTAAAAGGTCTCTGAGGTAGGGTTGTGACCATTGGCATAGTGGGGAAATATTTTAAGTTGGAAATGTAGAATTATCTTCAGGATGTACTATAAACAGTAAATTTTAAGAGAATGCTTTCAAAATATGTCTTTTCTAACAATTTTTCATCAGAAATTCAAAATTAAAATGACTTGTTATGACACTGATAAAAGCTGATTCGAAATCCGGACACTCGTTTATGCTTATGAATCGGACAAATTTGGACTGAAATTTTAGTGAGTGGCTTTCTTCAGGTCGTCTGCTGTGTGCTATCTTGTGACATAGACCATTTTGGTCGAAAATGAGTTAATGATGACGTGTTGCTATACTTAACAAACACTACAAGATGCTTTAACCCGATTTTGGGTACTCGCTTCCGTTTCCCGGATGTCGCAATGCACACTTGTGACATAGACCAATTTATCATCAAAACGATCGTGCACACTTGTGACACATCATACATGTTGTTGGAAAATGTGGGAAATTTTTCTTGTTTTTCACAATTTTATGTTGATACACACTTTCTAAAGGCAATGCAATCTTTTGTTTTGAAAATATACTGATTAAGTCGGTTAAACTATTGATTTATGTCTAACGTCATGATTCGAATTCCCGGACGCTTCGAAACCCGGACACTTCATCTTGTTTTATCAATTATTTGAATATAAGTTCGCATTATGAATGTCAAAACTGTGTTATTTGATGAATTCCAACATCAAATTTCATTTAAAGTTTGTTTGAACGCTGTAGTTAATGCCAAAACAATTAAATACAATAAAATTATAAGTTTACCAAAAATGCGAAACATTTCACTTGAAATATTTCATAGGCGTTCGAAGCACCGGGAAGGCAAAGCAGAAATTTATGGTTTTGATTTTCTTAAATTCTAGCAAATTTTTATATAAACTATCGATTGTTTTGATGTTAACAGCTTATTTGAGACCTAAAGAATGCCATTCACTAACATTTTAGTCCAAATTTGTGTGATTCATAAGTAAAATCGAGTGTCCGGAATTCGAAGCAAAAGTGTCCGGATTTCGAATCAGCTTTTATCAGTGTCCGGGATTCGAAGCACAACAAGTCATTTTAATTTTAAAATTCTGATGAAAAATTGTTAGAAAAGACATATTTTGCATGCATTTTCTTGAAACTGACTGTTTATACTACATCCTGTTGATATTTCTACATTTCCAACTTATTACATGATTTTTTGC
Source organism: Culex pipiens pallens (assembly GCF_016801865.2). Taxonomy (NCBI): domain Eukaryota; kingdom Metazoa; phylum Arthropoda; class Insecta; order Diptera; family Culicidae; genus Culex; species Culex pipiens. The sequence goes on from NC_068939.1 coordinate 183,365,578, forward strand.
CAGCTATAACAAAAATGATATGCTACTAAGTGTCCGGATTTCGAATCATGACGTTATTTTAGTTTGTATGGGAATTCTGTGCACACTTGTGACGAAAAAATAACGACACGTAGTTAGTACAATTTTACTTTTGAAACACACTTGTGACACGTGCTTTTCAGATTTTTGTTTACATAATTGACTGTATCTGTATCTTAACTGGTGTAACCAAATTAGTTGAAACTTTGAGCGTTTGTTAAGCGATAGTATACGAACCGATTGCTTCAAAAAGTTTGGCTCTATCATTCATAGTTTTGAAAATATTTATCATCAAACTTTAAAAATCGATTTTCTCGAATAGTACTAAATGGTCATTGGCACAAGATAGCACACACCAGACGAGGTCTCAAATAAGCTGTTAACATCAAAATAATCGATATTATGTATAAAAATGTGCTAGAATTTAAGGAAATCAGAACCATAAATTTTTGCTTTGCCTTACCGGTACTTAGGACGCCTATGAAATATTTCAGTGAAAAGTTTCACATTTTTGGTAAACTTATATTTTTATTTTATTTAGTTGTTTTGGCATTGACTACAGCGTCCAAACAAATTTGAATTGAATGTTGATGTTAGAATTCATCAAATAACACAGATTTCACAATTATTATACGAACTTATATCCTAATAAATGATAAAACAAGATGAGGTGTCCAGGTTTCGAACATCCGGGAATTCGAATCATGACGTTAGAACTCTTGAAACTTTTTTTTATTTGGATTAATTAGATGGATATTATCAATTAGTAGTCTTTGGTAAAGATGGGAGTGTATATAAAGTAATTTGGGGCAAAATGTACACTCTTAAAAAAAACTTTTTTTTTATTTCACCTTTTAAAAACATTAACAAAGTCAATTTAAGCAAAAATACTATTTTTGGAAATTTTATGTTTATGTTACGTTTTTGAGGATTTAAAAAACAACTTTTGAGCTTGCACAAGAAGTCAAATCAGGTTCGTTTTAAATGTTAGCCTTGAATTTGAAATTTTGATTCTATTTTTATCGGACATTGACATTGAACAGCGGATTAATATAGTTGCTGAGATATCGGATTTTGAAAGGTGAGCGCCATTTGGGTGATAAACTTTTGTGGGTTTGTCTCAGAAACGGTGCACTTTATCATAATTTATCAATCAAATAAAGTACTTTTGGTTACAAGTTTGATTTTGCATCTAAAAAAGAAGTTTAAAGTTTTCGACCGTTTATGTTTTCAAAGCTATGATTTAAAAAATAAAAATAAGATGGAAACACTGCCAAATATGATTTGCCTCTACTAAGTTATAACTTCAAAATTGTCTGTTTTAAACCTCTAACATTTTTTAATATAAAAAAAACTTTTTCAACAATTCAAATCTTTATTATTTTTGTTAAAAAATAAATTGAAAATGGTTTTTTTAAAGTGTAAATATTTTTCCAAAAAGTCCTAATCAATTTAGCCGAAGACACAACATTTATCGATTTTGTTCTCAAGATACGGAACGGAATCGACGTAACACCTTATAATGAGGCCCTCTTAAACCTTGCGGTTTCGTCAACGGATCCACAGGCGTGTATCGTTCTTTTTGCGACAAGACTTCGCCTCCCAGGTCTCCTAAGTGTGAAGGTATGGCACGGGGAGAGGGCACCGAATACCTATATTAACACTTAGAATTGTTTGCGTCCGCCTCGGGATTCGAACCGGCGACCTCTGGATTGTGAGTTCAGTGCGCGGTCCGATTGATCCACACAGGCAGACGCTCAAGATACAGATTCTTGTATTTTCAAATTCTATTTTTGTATGACCAGCTGTCAGATTTGTTTGGAAACTTGAATGGAGGAACCAATGACTCAAAATGGGTTCTTTGGTCATAAGGAAGGCCCCTACAAAGCTATAGGCAAATAAAAATAAAAAAAAGGCAGGAAAGGTACAATTATTTCAGTTGGATTGATCAACTTATCTACATTATATGTTTGATTTTTTTTATGTTTATAAACATTCTGCATTTAGGAAAACTGGTCTGGGTTTCTTTTTTTACTTTTTCTACCTAATTCCATTTTGATTTATTAAACTTAGATCAAAGAGAAGAGCATCTTGTATAAATGTATACAGCAATTCCCCACGAAAACAGCATGATTCGAAAAAAAAGTTTTCCGATCGGGCTCAAATTTTTTCTGGGGGATCCTTGGCCGAAATAATTAGACCCGTATTTTTATGTTTGGCCATTAGGGTTACCTACGCCGTGTTAGGGTGGTTCGAAAAATGGCAATTTTCGTCGATTTTCGCAATAAAAACTGGATTTTTCGACGCGCCACGCGCAAAAATGGGAAAATGACGAAAACGGCAAAAAATCGTCGTTTTTCACTAAAACTGCGATAACTTTAAAATTTCAGCGATGACCTATACATGTTAGGGTACCAAAATTTTTGTAATTAAAAGACGCAACTTTTGGTACCATAACATCTATAGGTCATCGCTGAAATTTTAAAGTTATCGCAGTTTTAGTGAAAAAAGTCGATTTCTTGCCGTTTTCGTCATTTTCCCATTTTTGCGCGTGGCGCGTCGAAAAATCCAGTTTTTATTTTCAAAAAATCGTATCTCAGAGTATCGAAAACATAACTTCACCATTTTTTGATATGTTATGTGAAATTTTCCGAGGAATCCGATAAAAATATTTTCAGACATAGGCTCTTTGGTCCCGAGACCTTCAAAACAGCATTTTAAGTTTTCATACGACCTTTTCAAAAGTTAAGCTAGATTTTTGAAACTTCTTACTATTTTTCCCAAATAGCCAAACTAATCACCTTTCTTTTGCGTCTAGGACAGCTAAAATCGGATGAAATGGCGCGGAGATATGATTTTTTGAAAAAAGTGGTTTTTGCGAAAATCGACGAAAATTGCCATTTTTCGAACCACCCTAACACGGCGTAGGTCACCCTAATGGCCAAACAAAAAAATACGGGTCTAATTATTTTGGCCAAGGATCCCCCAGAAAAAAATTGAGCTCGATCGGAGAACTTTTTTTTCGAATCATGCTGTTTTCGTGGGGAATTGCTGTGTATAACTCAGACCGATTTTATAATTTGAACATAAATATAAAATAGTGTACCAAAATGCAATTTTTGCCTGACCGGTTCTGGGCCAGAATCAAACTATCGATAATAACCAGTCTGAAAAGCGCAAATTTATTTTTCCCTGGAATCGCAAAAAGAGTATGAGGACAGTTTTCATGCCAAAAATACGTGCTATAAATGAAATATTATCTCGTTGAATTTGAATCAATCAAATGGTTACATACAGTGGAATGTTATGCATTGTGTCTGGACCACAGTGTGTTAATCAAAGCTTGAACTTTTTTGAAATTCAATTCAATCAAATTCATACCCAATTGCACTGGAACATTCCATTAAAAAATCTCGTCATTCCGCTGACTGCTCCAAATTGGGTTATCGTTATGGGTGGTGTTTAATGAAGTTGTGTTTGCTTAATAATATGACTTCATTATATCGGGATGATTGATTGATTCGACGACCGTGCTATTGGAATTGCCCACTTTTGTTATCGTTTAACAATGGTAAAACTCGACCGTCTGGAACATTCCATATAAAGTGTTCTGCATAGAGTAGGCGTTCCCTGAAATCTGTTCGTACCGCTAGTCCTGTTGTACCAATAATTGTAACTCTCAGTACAAATCCCGATCCTCGGCATAAATACCGTAATAATATGTGACTGGTGCTGCTGCTGATCTGTGCTAGCGGAATCCTGCGTTCTTCTGTGGTCACTTTACCGTTAATCCGGGGAAATCCCCACGGAGACCGTATTAGATCCACACGCAACCGGTAACAAGGTCCACTTTCACCTTTTCTTCTCTCACCTTCAACAACACAGCAGATATTACGGCACATCTCTCGCGTCAGATCCTGTTAGCGAAATAAGCAGCTCTGGGTAGGGTAGAAAATTACCGCCACTTGTAATAAGTTTTTAAAAGAAACAGCCCTCTTTACCGGTTAGACACCTAACGTGTCTTGAACTGGTAGATGATCTGAACCTCGAGTCAGACGGAGATTCGGAGGTAGAGGAGACGGAGACCGGTTGGTACTTTGTACACGCAATCTGAGATTAGGTAATTGCTATCTTACATCAATTACGGGTTGCCGGGGTCGGGCCCGTTTGGAGACGACGGCGTTCCAGACCGGTCTGGAGCTTCAAAAGGACCATCGGTTGGCCGTTTAGGGGAGGTTGGATTGTTTGGATCTTCTTTTGATACAGAGTTTAAGGTTTGATGGATGATTTTGGAAGATCATAGGAAATTGCTGGTAGGAAACTAATTGAACTACCCCAACCTTCCTTATGACGAGTGTTCAAGTGCAGATTAGACGTCGTCGATAGGTAGTGACCGGCTGCTGGTTAGGCCCCGGTTCAAACGGTAAACGACCAGCACGTGTGTGGGACCATTTGTGTGTGGAAGCCGTCATTGAGGGGTGCATCCTCATCGCTGAAACATGAAACTCGAGCAAAATACCTCAGTGACGGTGTGTGACGGTGGTACCGGTTCAATGAACCACAACCGGCCAGGCAGTGCTTTGGTTTTAACGGATGATCAGATGTACCTTGGCCATGGTTGACGTTGAAGAGAGACGGGGGCACTTACGTTGTATGGCAGTAGCAGCGGTTACGCATGGTTGTCCACGATTTGCTGAATTGGACACCGGAAGTGGGTGATTAATTGGAATAGTGCAGTCTATATGGTTGATGCAATAAGGATGGTATCAAGGATTTGTGAAATCGCTTTAATACAAGTGAATGGTAAGGAATTGACGTGATTGCAATTTTAGGGGGCAGTTGAATAGAAAAACAGGAAGGATAGTTGAATTATTCGTGCATTTCTGATTATTCACGTTCATTGTTTTTGTTAGCATAAACAAAAACATCCTTAAACAACTTATTAAGAAAAGCTTTTTGCTATTTTTACTCTTGACTACTTTTAACACAGAAATAAAGGTAACATGCATCAGGGAATGATGACAGATATTGAATCTAAAAATTTTTTACGTTACATCAAGAACTTGTGAATTTCCATCAATTTTTGATGAATTTACATCAGATTTACATTTTAACACATTTTTTAGGTAACATTATTCAAAAAAGAGGTAATATTCAACCTACCAACTTCAACTCTGTGAAAAATGTGCAAAAAATATCAACTCGAAAAAACCATACATTTAATTCGGTTTGAATATCTTGAGCTAGATTTTGAAGAGATATTCGATCTTTGTGTTTCATTGGAAGGGTTTTTACATTTTAATCAAATAATGTATCGAACATCATATCAACAAAACTATTATGAATTATGTATTTTTGTAATAGCTTTATCAGTTAATACTCTTTAACCTCACAACCCAACGCCGCTCTTATTTTTTAAATCTTTGATTGGATAGTCTAACATATTTCATGTGACTTTATCTGTTATGAAATAAAAGTTTTACTGTGGATTCAACTGTTGCTGTCTTCTCACTTATATATTCTAAAAAAATAAAACCACTCAACAAATTTTAAAATGGATGGAAAATATGGAATCAGCAGTAGATAGACAAAATTTTCTAAAAACGACCTATAGCTAAAAATTTATAAAACAAAATCATAAAAATAACAATAAAATAGTATACAAAAATACTAAAAATGAATGAGGAAACACATAGAATAAGAAAAGTTATTTTTTTCGTAGGACAAAAGTTGCTCAAGATAACCTCCTAAACACGAAAAAAAATTAAAAGTCAAAATTATGTGGACTCCCCCCCCCTCGTGGATAAGGAACCATCCATAAACCACGTGGAAATTTTACGGGGTGGGGGGGGGGGGTATGACGATTGTCCACGCTCCATACAAAAAAAAAGTTTTTTGAGATATCCAAAAAAATGTCCACCTGTTTTATGGATGGTCCCTAATTTCCATACAAAACAAATCTTTTTTGTATGGGACGACGTAGTTTATGGATGGTCTCTAATGACCCATTAGGGTGGAATCGAAAATTGATTTATAATAAAAATTTCGAGAGCTTTGTGCAAAGTTCTTTGTCATACTGGTCATGTGTAACGTAACACCCTTTTTAAATTTTCCAGATTTTAGAAACACTTAGAATTTTCAATATTATTTTCCCAGTTCTTTAAGAGTGTCAAAATCGTTAAACTCAACCTCAACCTCAAAGTGCTCTTGTTTATTTGAGGTTTTTGTGTTTTGGGAGGGAAATATTCCTTCTACTGGAAATATTTATTGATAGAAAATATTCAATCGATTGTAAACTGTAGAAAATGCATTTTATACCGTTTATTTTTGTACTTTAAATAAAATTAGGATTTTTAAAACTTTTATACATTTTGCTGGAACAGAATCCATATAAAATATATTGTAAAAAATATTTTCAAATTTACATAATTTTAAATGAAAAAATAGTTTATATATTCAATTCTTAAAAAAACCGCAATTTTTTTTTAAATCCTGCCCATTTCCCAATCCTCTCACAAACCAATGCAACCACATTCAATTGAATGCCGCTTGAAGGCGCAATAAGATTAAGCATAAATTGCTTTTCCATCCCGGCATTATTTTAAACGAAATAAGCTGCCCATTCACGAAAAGCGCAAAGCCAACCTGGGCTTGAAAAGCTCATCATAAATGAAAAATGACTTTCCGCGGTTTCCGCAGCGCTCTTCTGAAGTTGTCGGTGGCGGTGGTGAGGTTTCCTGAGGAAGGAAAAAAAATGCATGATTTATGCTCGTGGGGAAATACGATGCTTCTGCGCTACTAGCAACTAAACACATGTACAACGAGGTCAACGGGAATTAACCTCCGATTGGCGTTGCATAACTGGCTGGTAATTTCCTATGGATATCTGTACGCTGCCAGCCTGCCAGCCGGCTCTTGACTGGAATCCAGAAGGATAAACTTGGGAAGAATATGCTTCTCATAGTGGGGTCGTTCCGAGGGCCATAAAAGGATGAACAAGACGCTCTCTGGATGCTGGAAATAATGATGTACTTTGTGCTGTTGGTGGAAAATTTTCAGAAGCATTTGCAGGCTGCATTTTCCATTTTCTGTTGGGGAAAGATATCTTGCTAGACGAGAGCACACTGGAGCGCATCTCTTGATTGATGAACTGGGATGGTGCTGTTGGCAGTTGGTGGTCTATCTCTGTCTCTGTCTCTCGCTCACATGTGGTTTGCTGTAGCACATTTGATATGCACACTCAATTAATTCTGCCATTAATATCGGGCGCCCGGAGTTGCACCCATCAGTAGACTCTGCTGCATACGCTGTGATAAGGGCTTGGCAAACATGGTAAATGGTGAAAAGTTGATTCACGTAAACACATTGGCTCACACGACTCACCACAGCTGAGAGACGTGTGGCCATAATTTATGATGCTCAAACAGGAGCCCCTTTCGAGCTGTTGGTTGGTGCTGCGGTGAAAGGTTTCCCAGTTTTGAGCTCATAAATTTTCTCACTCACTTTCTTTCGGAAGTGCAAAAACCTTCTCTTCCTAAAACTAGCAGGACCCACCAGCTGCACTTGATTAATATTTATAACCGAACTTGCAACCTGCTTACAAGGGTGTGCGAGTAACTATTACCGCTGTAACCGACCGTGACGGCGTTGAACGGTTCTCCCAAAGTTGGCCAGACGACGCCTCTGGCGGTAATGAAAGTTCAACCCAAGGTCCACCTTCTGTGCATAACGCACTTGGCTGAGAAGCGCCGCATTCATACACGAAAGTCGACTTCATTGTCGTGCACACGAATTGTAAACACAATCAAAAGTGAGCGTGCGCGCGCGACTTGGGGTGAAAATTACTAATAGCTGAATGGATACCAGCTCATCGCATTTCCAGCTGAGCTTCGAGCCACGGTGTAGACGAGAGCTTCTTGGGGGATTCCATGATTGATAGGCCGGTATTAAGTTTAAAATTTCGCAGAAAGCGATCGGGTTCGTCGCTGTTGGCGTTGAAGTCTCTTGGCGTTGATCACTTCTAGGCACTCGTTTGATAAACAAATACAAAGACAAAGTTTAAAAATTTTAGTAAACAACTGAACCCACTGCATACCTCCCTCAAAATTACCGAAGCGAAAATCAATTGCCAAGCATTACCCCCCACCAACCGTGCCATATCAAACTACTGTTGGGAGTAGTTTCACACTCCTTTCCCAACACACCGGTATGTACACACAACCACTCGTCAACGGGGTGGTGTCGCGCCGGCCGCCAAGTCATCGCGCTCGCTTACCTACTAGTGCCAATAAACGTTATTAGATTTACCTTGCAATTCAGACTCCGACTCAGCGGTAAAACTCTCAAGCATCGCCGTCATCATCGCTGTGCGCCTTTTTGAGGTTTATGGCGCGTTGGCTGCTGCTGTGAGATCAAGATCAAATGTGTCTTAAAAAACGTCAAAGTTATAGCCGATTATTTGATCGATTTCGCCACCCAGCTTAGTCTGCGCGCCACTAGAAAATCTAAACTCGCGGAGTGCGGCGTGGGGTTCTACACTCGGTTTCAGTGGCTGTGGTAGGGTTTCCAGTTCGCAGGCCGTGATCAAGGACGATTGGGGTGTTATTTTTTTTGTTGTTGTGCAGAATTGCTTTCGTTAGCACGAGCACATGTGGGCAACGTTCACACGAGATTGAGAAATTTGATTAACATGGGTGGTGAAGCTGGCGATTTCCGTTAGAGCCGGCCTCCCCTTCGGTTTCTGGGAGGGGCTTCTATCGATAGATCGCTTATCGGTTCGAGGGAGGCGACAGTGCAGAGCAAAAATATTTTGATTATGTTGGAATTTTCGTGAAAGCTCAAATTTTTATATATTTTTAACATATTTGAAATAATATACATGAAAATATTGTTTACGAAGTTTTCTTACCGCGTTCATTGTTTTCTTTTTAAATTTGCAAAGAATTGAATGTAATTAAGAAAAGCAGTTTCTCTAGGCGTTCTCTATTTTATCATTGTTCAGTTAACGATTCGTATATCTGTTTCTGTATCTGTAGGTGTGATTTTTCAATTGATTTGGTGTCTTCGGCATAATTAAAGGTTCTGATTAGGACTTTTTTAGAAAAAATAGATACGTGGAACGAAATCTCGATTTTTGTATAAGACATTTTATCATTAAGAGGCAGTATTTGTAGATTCTGCTCGGTTTGTTCTAGAGGTCGTATCGAGGTGCTCCGATTTGGATGAAACTTTCAGCGTTTGTTTGTCTATGCATGAGATGAACTCATGTCAAATATGAGCCCTCTACGACAAAGGGAAGTGGGGTAAAACGGGCATTGAAGTTTGAGGTCCAGAAAACATGAAAAATCTTAAAATTGCTCACATTTCCGTAAAACTTCATCAATTCCAACTCTCTTAGATGCATTCGAATGGTCTTTCGAAGCCTTTCAAAATGTGCTATAGACATCCAGGATTGGTTTAACTTTTTCTCATAGCTTTTGCAAATTACTGTTAAAAATTGATTTTTTTAAAACCCTAATATCTTTTTGCAACAGCCTCCAACACCCATACTCCCATAGGTCAAAAGTTAGGGAATTTCAAGGACTATAAGCCTACGGTATTAACTTTTTGGTCAATCGCAGATTTTCTCATAGTTTTACGATTTTTCTAGAACAAACATTATGCAACGTTAGTTTTTGCCCTGTAGGCCAAGAAGACGGCACTTTTTGGTCTCAATTTTGTCATATTCGGAATCCTCGGTCAATTTCACGTAAGTTAGAAGTATTGGAGTTGTAATTTTGATTTAAAAAATAATTAAATAAAACATTTTTGAAAAAAGAAATAGATCTTATTTGCCCTATGATCAATACTTCAAATGCTGTATCAAGTAGGCGAAACTTGTTTTACCCTTAATCCGACAAAATTCTAAATAATATTTTAATTAATTCTAAATGGCATTTTTTCCAATCAAATTTAAAATTCCAACACCTCAATCTAATGTAAAATTGTCTGAGGATTCCGAATATGACAAAATTGAGACCAGAAAGTGCCGTCTTCTTGGCCTACAGGGCAAAAACTAACGTTGCATAATGTTTGTTCTAGAAAAATCGTAAAACTATGAGAAAATCTGCGATTGGCCAAAAAGTTAATACCGTAGGCTTATAGTCCTTGAAATTCCCTAACTTTTGACCTATGGGAGTATGGGTGTTGGAGGCTGTTGCAAAAAGATATTAGGGTTTTAAAAAAATCAATTTTTAACAGTAATTTGCAAAAGCTATGAGAAAAAGTTAAACCAATCCTGGATGTCTATGGCTCATTTTGAAGTGCTTCAAAAGACCTTTTGAATGCATCTAAGAAAGTTGGAATTGATGAAGTTTTACGGAAATGCGAGCAATTTTAAGATTTTTCATGTTTTCTGGACCTCAAACTTCAATGCCCGTTTTACCCCACTTCCCTTTGTCGTAGAGGGCTCATATTTGACATGAGTTCATCTCATGTATAGACAAACAAACGCTGAAAGTTTCATCCAAATCGGAGCACCTCGATACGACCTGTTTCACATCGGTGAAAAACTCGCTCTTAAAAGTAAAATTCCCAAGTGACATTTTTATTTTTTTTGTCGATTTTTTGTTCGATATGTTCAGGTAAATTAAAATGGCATAATTTTGTGCTAGAGTTTAGGATGGTGCAAAATCGAACACCAAAATTATACATGTTTGTCAAACAAATTTTCATAAATTAGTTTTAAGATGCAAAATCAAATTTGCAATCGAAAATGACATTTTGGGATAAAGAGCACAGTTTTCAAGCTACAGGCATTTTAAGGCAAATTTATTAGATTTTTTCATATTTTTTTTATTATTTTAAAAATACTTTGAAGGAGAAGCACCCTATTTTTAAAAAGCAAAAAAAATCTAGAATCTACATTTTTTAACTCTGTCGATCGGCTGCTGGTTGCTGAGATAAAGAATCTTAAAACTTTATTTTTGCAAAAACATATTTTATCAGTGTTTTCTAATAATTTTGAAATTTAAAAATTCTGCTCAACATTTGAAAATGTGACACATAAATGTTTTAAGCCTTTTAAAAAAGAAGCACTTGATTCTAAAGCCCGCCCGTGTGGATCAATCGGACCGCGCACTGGACTCACAATCCAGAGGTCGCCGGTTCGAATCCCGCGGCGGGCGCTCTAAAATTCTTTGTGTAAATATGGGTATTCGGCGCCGTCGCTCCGTGCCATACTTTCATACACTTAGGAGCCCAGGGCGGCGAAGTCCTTGTAGATAAAAAGGAAGACACTAGTGGTTGGTACTAGCAATGGTGGCCGACAGCTATAAAGTCAACTTCGTTTCGTTTACTTGATTCTAAAATGTTGAAAATACTCGTATTAAATTTCCCAAAAAAAAAATTTTTTTTTTGACATGAAAATTGTACCAATAGATTTTTGCTAGAGTTTAGGATGGTGCAAAATCGGACACCAAAGTTATTTATTTTTGAAAAAATGTGACCTTAAAAAAATCTAAAATATTGCCAAACAAAATTTCAAACATTTTTTTTAAGATGCAAAATCAAATTTGCAATCGAAAATTACATTTTTTAGATAAAGAGCACCGTTTCCAAGCTATAGGCACTTTAAGGCAAAATTTTTCGACTTTTTCATATATTTTTTTTTTTTAAATACTTTGAAGGATAAGCAGTGTTGTCTAATAATTTTGAAATCTAAAAGTTCAGTACAGTTTCCAAGCTGCAGGCATTTTAAGGCAAATTTTTTCGACTTTTTCATAATTTTGTTTTGTTTTTTTTTAATACTTTGAAGGAAAAGCAGTGTTGTCTAATAATTTTGAAATATTAAAGTTCAGCTCATCATTTGAAAATATGACACATACATGTTTTAATCCTTATCAAAAAGAAGCAATTCATTCTAAAATGTTGAAATTACTCGTATTTTAATACAGAAATTTCCCAAAAAAAATTGAGACATGAAAATTGTATAAATAGTGTTCGAGATATCTTGGGCATAATTTGTGCTAGAGTTTAGGATGGTGCAGAATCGGACACCAAAATTATATATTTTTGAAAAAAAAATGTTACTTTTGGGAAAAAATCTTAAAATTTGCCAAACAAAATTTCAGAAATCATTTTTAAGATTCAAAATAAAAAACAGAGAAATTATTTATTTTGATGTTTAGTGTGTAAAATTAAAAAAAAGAGTGTACCGTCATCTGGGGTGAATCGGGACTACAGTCTGAATAGGGACAGCAGTGTTTAGAGTACTTAAAGGTTTTAAATTTGGAAATGGATGTACACATTTTGTTGGTCTGAGTCTGTTCTAAAAATCAAAATATTGTGCTCTAACATGGTTTAAACTGCTGTCCCAGTTCGCCCCATGTGTCCCAATTCACCCAAGTTGACGGTACGAGTAAAAATAGAATTTTGGAAGGTGGAAAATATGGTTTACCAAATTAATGTGCAAAAATGTGAAATTCAACAAAAAACTGAAGAAAATTTCACTAGTTCTTGATGTAAAATTACCCACTTCTTTTGACACAGAATCTGTCACCATTCTCATATGTAATATTATTATCATTTTTTCTGTGTACCCAAAAAAAAAAGGAAATTTGGAAAGTTGAAAATTTGATTGGTTGAAAATTACCTCTTTTTTGAGCAAAAAATTAACCTAATGAAAATTCACCAGAAGCTGATGAGAATTTCACCATTTCCTGATGCAAAATTACACACTTCTTTTGACACAAACTCTGTCACCATTCTCCGATGTTATATTCCCATCATTTTTTTCTGTGTAACTGAATTTCATTTTGTCGTATTGATAAAAAATTACTAATAAAATAAAAATTAAAACAAAACGCTTTTTGGGGCCATCCATAACCCACGTAATTTTTTTTTTTGATTTTTTTGTTTGAATGGATAAAGTTTTGATTTAGATAAAAATGCTTTTATTATTAAGAATAAAGGATTAGATTGTAAAGGTAAAAATACACTATTGGGAAAGAAACTTCTAATGATACATCTTTTTGCTTAGAAAATAAGCTCAAACCACCTAACATGTGAGAGGACCTGTGAGAAATCTCAGTGATTAGATAAAGTCAGATATAATTCTTTTTTAAAATAAATTTAATTAAAAGTATTTGTCCCTCGGCTTTGGTCGCGAAAAATTTCAAAATATATATGAATTGATTTAAATATTTTGTCTCCAAAATTTTTACGTCTTTTCCGATCTGTGATACTAAAATTCATTTTTTTAATGATGAGGCGCACAAACGTTATACAATGTACTCTTAATAGTTTACAATCAACTGTACAACACAGTAAAAAATAATGAAAATTTGTAAGCTGTAATTTTGGAAGGTTGAATATTACCTCTTTTATGATGTTAGTTTACATCAATTTAGACTGAAAAAGTGACATTACACCAGAAAAGTGGTAAAATTACACATTTCCAGAGGTAAATTACACCTTTTTTCTGACATAACAGATGTACCCCTTCCCAGAGGTAATATTACCATGATTTTTTTTCTGTGAAGTTTTTTCTATGAAAAAATAAATCTTAGATTAAAAATTGGAAAAATTGAAGGGGGGACAAAAACTTGCAATAAAGTTCATTCTACCTTATTTAGAGGAAAGAATTAAAACGTTCCACACAAACCATTATATTATATTTTCAAATGTTATTTTAAGGAAATTCAGCATGAACTTAAATAATAACAATTTCAGGCTACCCTGCTCCCCTGGGTCAACATGATGCGAAAGAAACATTTATAATTGAATTACTCAGGCCTCAGCGGGTGTCCAAATTGCGCCCAGCCGAGACTGTATATTTCGGCTGTCAAGTTTGACACGGGCTTTGGCTGCGCGAACAATTAACGTGCGCTCCACCTTCGGTTGGCATAAATCAATCGCGATAGATATCTCCCGGGGCAATTGGATTAATATTTATTGAATAGTATTTGGTTCGCTTTAATGGACTTGGTATTTTGATTCCCATCTAGATGTTATTAATGGTCATATATCGTGCACACATTTGAAAGCGCGCTGACAGTTTTGTCCAGAACAAAATGATACATGCTAATTTACTCCCTTGCCAATGGAGTGGTCCCATTGTACAGAGTGTAATTGAGACGAAGTCACTTAATAAACGTAATTGAATAGTAAATGACCAATAATCCTCGAAGGACGTCGCCAAGCGACTCGACATTGCACATCTGGTAATTTCAACACTCAAACGCAGCGCTCAATCTGCTCTCGTGTGTACTCAAACATAACCTCGCGGTGACAACCATCTGGGCTAAGCATCAGCACACTGCATGCTGTTGGTTGAGCCACCTTGTGATCTTAGCCCAAGATCTACTGGTGACACGGTTGGTTGGTCTCAGCTCTTAGCAGTGGTCTCGAATGCATCTCATTTTCCACGCGGATTACAATAAAAAGAGCAAACATACACATACACGAGAGCTTTATTGGATAACTCTTCAAAGTTCCAACTGCAAGCGGCACAGGTCTTCAAGTTGTGCGAAACCAGCGGTAAACAATTTAGTCAAAAAGAAGTCGTGTACGTCGCCGTCCATCGTCATCACTGCAATTGGCTGTTCTTTACGCAATTAGTTTGGATAATGTCTTGGGGTGGCAAACTCCGCCTGCCAGCCGTGGGCGATTGGGCAAGATCGCGTCTATTAAATTAGCCTTAGTCGCGTATAAGCTGACATTTTTTTGACCTCCTCCCCGGGGAGTTACACTCTTTCGCCGAAAATGGCCCGCGGGATCGTGGGCTTGGAGAGACGTTAACGGCCTGATGCATAACTAACTCCAAAACTGCGCAAGGAGAAAGGAAGGGCGCCGGCCGATTCCACCAACAGGGGAAAATGACCCTAATTGAAGATCTCAGACAGATGAGTTATGATGCCGAGGCTAAAAAGGGCAAATAGTTACTGTTTTTCTTCGTGTGACGACGTTATGCAACAATGTACACACATTCATTCCATCTTGGAAATAAGGTCGAAGGAACTTTTGCTGGAAAAAAAGACACAACGCACACTGTCTAGTAGCGAAAATCGTTTAACTTACTGTAAAACCGGCCAACAAACGGCGAGTAACGAGCAAGCAAAGTTTAAATTTAATTAGCGCAAAGAACTTAACGATGCGAACATGGAAACTGAAAAATATATTTCGACAAAACGACACTAATCGAGCGCCTTGAGTTTGTTTTCTTCATTTTTCGTGCTCACTTTTCCTTAATTTTTCTCACGGCTTTGAACTTGGTCTATGGCGGCGGCAGCATCTTCGGCGCGAGAAGAGAACAAAATGGTCGTTAAATGGTTCACTGGATGGTGTAATTTCTAGTCGGGCAATTAAAACGCCCATTTATCTCAATTATTTGCTGTTGACTGGTGGTTCCGTTCGTGCATTGTGCACACCACAAACACAGGTACACATTTTTATGACTTGTTTGGTGTGTACGTACAGCAGCGAAGCTATGTTCGTTCTTGTTTAATGACAATAGAAGCGGGTAATTATTATGTTTTATGAATTTGATGCACGTTCGGCGTTGAAATTGAGTTGTTAAATATTGATATTTTTTTCTTGGAATTGGCTTAATGGTATTAAATGATAGCAATATTCATCATATCAAATTTTCAGCTATTTGGAATCTATTTTGTATCGTTGGCGCTGTATTCAATTTTTATTTTTCATCGATCTGTCAATATGTATTGAATCAGAACAATGCTGATAAAGCAAACCCTACATTGATTTAGGTTGATATGTCATTCTGATTAAATTTTGTTCTACAACGTAACTTTTTCCAGTAGTGTAACTTTTTTCTACTTGATTTTATGTTTGGATTCTTTTTTTTATTTATGCAAAGATTTGAAAGTTTTTAATATCTATTTTTAGAATAATCGCAAAAATGTATTATACAGTCCAGACTCGATTGTTCGAAGCCTCGATTATCCGAAGTTCGATTATCCAAAGGTTTTGTATGTGACTTTGGATAATCGAATCACAAAGATTCGAGTTCTGCGACCCTGTTTTAGTCAAGTTTGAATAGTTTATTGCCTAATAAACAATAAATGCATTTTTTCAATATTTCATTCCCGCCATATTGGCCGCCATCTTGGAGTTAAAAATTCTAAATCACTTTAGCGTAGTTTAGGGGTCATACATAAGCTCACAATCAAAAATAAGACAACAACAAAAATATTTCGTGATTCGATTAGGTTGGTACCCCCTCCCCCTCCCCCCGTTCAAAGTAGGCCCGAAAAATCAAGAGGCATTTTTTTTCTTCAAAAAACTTTAAAATTTCAATGGATCAGTTGAAATCGATTTAAAATGCATTCCCCAGCGTTAAGAATCATTTTTAGCATGTTTGGGTTGATTTAAAAATCGTTTGCATTTTTAAAAATTTTCGATGTTTTGATAGCAAAAAGTTTTTTTTTCTCTAAATTGTTTGTTTTCGTCAAATCTTATATTCTTTGAAAACTAATCATTGCATAACAACTGAACTTGTGTAAAATGCATTTTAAAACACTTTTTGCATTCAAAGACTATGGCTTGTAATTTCATTTTTTTTTTACTTCCGTAGACGTCAGATCCATCTCATATTTTGGTCAATGTTAGAACACAAAAAGCTCATTAAAAATTACAAAAATCGTTGAAAGTTAAAAATAAAAAGTGGCTCAGTGATTACTAACCTACTCTCAAGTACTTTTTGATTGTAAATATGATTTCAAATCTTAAAACAAAGTCAAAATAGTAGTAGTAATATGGTCAAAGACAATCTTATGGGAAATTGAACGAGCTTTCCAGTATAAATATTTACGAGACTAAAAAATCAAGTTTGCAATATAGAAATTGCTAAAAACCTTCAAAAAACATTTTTTTCAACATTTTTATACCTATTCAAAACCGCAAAAAATTTACATGGATTGGACTTAGGACAGTGGTCAATATGAAGACTTTAATGTAAAATTGTCTGGAGAATCGTTCCCGTATTCGATTTTTGAAAATTTTGACGTTTAGAGCGGTTTTCAAACAAAAAAGTTTTAGTAAATGATTTTTGTATTATTTGAGGTGAGTTGCTCAATTTTAGGCTATTCGAGATACAGCGATATTTGAATTACGAAATACAAAAATATTGAAAACACTTACGCCCTTATCAAATGTCATTATCGAGTGAAACTGGCTCCATATACACAACAATGGCTTACATAAGTATAGGATAACATGTCTACAAAATTTCATTGAAATCGGAAGGGTTCCGGTTTCACCGATTCCCTATTTGACATGGAATTGCTCAATTACTAAAAGTAAAAAATTTCAGTCCTTGTATCGAAAAGTATTGTATTTTGATTCTGTTATTTTTGGTGACGAAAAGTGGCCGTTCGTCATTCGCTACAGGAAAATTGAGTAGTTTCAAAATGGACTTCTTTTTTTTCACCACGTTTTAGGAAATTATGATTTTTTTTTAAATTGGCGATACTACCAAACGAATCAACTTGTGCCACCGCTTAAAAGATGCATTATTTGTTATCCAATACAAATCCAGAATTACATTTTTTTAAATAATTATTTGGCGCAATTCGATATTTGTGTGAAAATCGAAAATGTCTCGTGGCGCAGGGGTAGCGGCTTCGGCTGCCGATCCCGATGATGCTATGAGACGCGGGTTCGATTCCCGCCTTATCCACTGAGCTTCTATCGGATGGTGAAGTAAAACGTCGGTCCCGGTTTCTCCTGTCTCGTCAGAGGCGCTGGAGCAGAAATCCCACGTTAGAGGAAGGCCATGCCCCGAGGGGCGTAGTGCCAATAGTTTCGTTTTTTTTTTTCGTGAAAATTCCGAAGATTTTAAATTGATTAGAAAAATCGTTCTCAAGATACAGACTTTTGAATATTTCAATAGCCTTTGTATGGACAGTAGGGTGCCCAGAATATGGGACTTTTTTTTACAAAACCTCGCTCCACAAGCTGAATATTGTTCCTTGAGCTATTTCAGGACTTTGGGCCAAATATGAGCAAAATCGGTCAACATTTACCCATTGATACCCCAGCATGAAGTTGGCGAAAAAAACGTTTTTCATACAAAAATGAAGTTTTGGAAGAATATGGAATATGGGTCAATCAAGATGGACCCAAATTAGTATTTATATTGTATTTCATCTCAATTTGAATCAAGCGCATATTGCACACTTCCGGGCTAGATAATGATGTCGAACTGATCAGCTATCATAAAACAGCAGATCGTGATTCCGATAATCGTGGAAACAGTCTATAATTTTGTTCTCATTTTTCGTATATCTTTAAATCACCCATTTGGTCCTGGATCACCTTGACTGCCAACGCCGCCGCAAGCATTTCCTGTGTACTCAACCATCCAATTGAATTGAATCATCCGAAGGTGCCCCAGCTCCGATGCGATGCCTTGGCCCCACCAGAGGTCATCGCGTCGGCGAAAAAGAGCAAAACATTTGAGGAAAACCGGCTCGGACATCTCTCCTTGCATTATTTTATTTTTCCTCGACCACGGCGGAGTTGACCGCCAACATGTAGCCAACATATCATCGTGGGTCGGCGAAAATTTTTGCTGTTTTCATTTTTGAACACATTTCTCCGTCGTCGTCGTCGCGGTCGCGGTCTTGGCCACAGATGGTGTTGCCCCTTTTCGGTGAACTCTGAGCTTGGGACTGACACTCACTGGTGGTGCATTTCTTGAATTCCACCCAGTGCACGGTGAGAGAATTTGAGTTATAACGAGTATTTACTTACTCCGCCGACGTGCCACCCGAGCTGAGATGCTGTGAGAAGGGCATAACTAATGTTGATCATTTTTAAGAACGTCATAGTTTTAGATTTTGACCTACTTAAACTCGACCCTAACCCGCTGTCCAGCGGTCAAGTTCGATCTCTGTGGTAGCCGCAGGTCTTCGGCTGAACCGATTTCAATCGACGAATGAATACCCACTTGCTGTAGGACAAGACATTAAAAGAGACAATAAAAAACAAACAACAGCCCAATCGGCACTTGAGGGCGATCAACAGAGTGTGCGTGCGCGTCGACCGACTTAAGGTGAGGTGTTCAATCCGGAACTGGTTTAAATGGCCAGCGCCGGACTGCTGCATGAATGGTTACAAAGCGCGGGTCGAGGAAGATTGAGTTGGACAGATGGATCCGGCAAGGTCGCTCGTTGCGGCGCGGCTTATTACATTAGATCACGACGCCTGAGGAGGACTGTCGAAGCTTCTGTCTGCTGAACTTGAAAGGTTTTTCGACCTTGTTTGGGCCACTCTGATGAATGACACAATTTTGCAGATTTATGATTCAGATGACGTTCAATTCATGGTGCTCGAATCCGCTGAAATGGAAGAGCCTTCGTTTTTATTTTTATTTTTGGCAACCAGTGGCAGATCTGAAAATCTGTCAAATACAATCAGTGCCACGTTGTTTGACTGAGGGCAGGATGGTTCTCCCCTCGGGGGAAAAAAAAACAGAATAAAAACAACTCGATAAAAGCCAATTCAGTGTTGGGTTGTGCTACGCGTGTCTGAGCAAATAAATCATCCTCGGTTTTTCAGTTTGTCAATTTAGCGCCACTTTTTTGCCAGCGACATCGACTTTCTCTATCTACTTCGCGCTATCCGCCGGGAGTGTCGCCCCACACGGCGAAAGTGTCAAACTGTTATTTATATTCATTTTATTCATATTTATTCTGCTGATTTACATAGGTGCCTGGCCACCACAATGCTATTTTGCATACAACGTTGTTTTTTCCGCTACCCGTGTACTGAAACACAGTTTCACGAGTGACCGCTTTTCGTTTTCGAATTCGGTTCAATTTTAAACTCCCAACCAAAGCTGTTTCCTCTCCGGTTCAGTGCTGCGCGCCATTTTATTAAATTAGAACATAAATTGGTTCGACATCGGTGGATCCCAGCCAAATAGCTGTTTCTTCCCTCCCCACCAATCGATGCTTTGCAATATGTCACTAACCGGACACTTTACCCCATCTCCCTTCGGCTGATGCTGCTACTACTGGAAAACCGATTCAGGCACAATCTGTGGCACTCTGGCTATAACCTAGCAAGGACGACCAGTTTTGTTGTTTTTATGTGCTACAACATTCGCCACAAAACCGTTGCCAGCAATATCGGGAAGGGTGTACATTAGTCGGTAGTTGCAATGGGTTGTATTGTAGAATTTAATTATTTTTGTTATTATTTTCAACTGTTAGAATTCTAGTTAATTTTCATGAAATACAACTTAATATGGTGATTTACAAATACTTAATAGTATAAACACAAACGTGCAATAATTGCTGCATTTACCCTATACTTATTTAGTGTCCTGTCAACCATAAAAATATCTGTTAAATGAACATGCTTGAAATTTAAAGCTTGTGTGAAACTATCGAAAAGCAATATATTCTATTAAATTGAATTAGAATAAACCCTAGAGCATTTCAGACAGATTTGAAGGTTTGCTTAGTGTACAAAAGAATAGTGGTCGCAGTTTGAAATTTTAAAATCTCGTCAAAATCCAAAAGTTTATTTTTTTAAGCTTGAACCTCGCAATCGTTTGATCATACTTGTTTGAAAATAATTAAGAGACGATTTAGTGACTTTCTGCAAGACGATTCACTTACAATTGTATCGAAATATTTCTCTCTAGATCAAAGTCCATGCCACGAATGAGTTTTTGCAACAAATTTAACGATTTTAGACTGTTTTTCTCTAGCTTTGAACATTTTTTTAAGCTTACAGTTTTTTGGAATTGACTGTTCTACAACTTTGTAGAACATTGATACATTTTATATATGGTGTTTATGTTTATTTTTTTATACATATGATATATGGATTATATGGTTTAATTCAGAAACACAGTTATTTTTTTTTTAAATAATATGCAATAGGTTGGATTGGAAATTTATTATAGGAGTTTAGTTGGCTGGATATTTTCTCAGGTTTCATAAAATCAATAATCGATAAATTAAAAAAAAACCTGCTATTTGTTTTTTTATTCATTTTGCAAAAAAAATGCATAGAATTAAATGCTCAACTATGATAAATTTTGCTATAACTTGTTGGCTAGTTTTATATTTCTTAGCCTGCATAATTTGATCTGCTCTAGTATTAATTTGATTGTATCAGCAAAGAACTTTCCCGGAAAATAATTAGATGATTTGGCTTTGGATTTCATTTCGTTAACTACAACGAAAACAGAAAAAAAATCCTTCTTCAAAATTGAAAAAATAATAATTCGATGCCCGTGTGCTACCTTTTTCTATCTAGATAGGAATTCCAGCAAGCTTAGTTCAAAAAAGCACACTGGCATCGAATTATAATATTTCAACATGCAGCGGCAGAACAAAATTTCGTCGAAATCAATGTTGGCCTTTGCAAATATTTTTGGAAGTTTATGTCCCTCGACTCTGACCAAAAAAATAAAAATTACAGGCCACGGTTTCAACATTTGAATGAAAAAAGTGTTTTAAAATGCATTATACACCTGTCCAGTTGTTTTGCAATCATAAGTTTCCAAAATTTCTAAGTATTGACGAATTTTTTTTTGTTTTTTGTTTTTTTGTTAAAAAAATATAAAGAGAAGATTTTTTTTAATTTTGAGTGATTCGCCCATACGATGCTTAAAAATATACTTCATAAATATTTTTTTTAATTATGTGTTGCAATGATTTTTATTTTCATCAGTATTTATTTATTTATTTTTAATTCGTAAAATTAAATTTTATATTCCAGAAAAATATTTTTAGGGAAAATTATACAAACCTTGACAACCTTGATAATTTTTTTTTGTTTTTAACTGAAAAAAAAAATTTAATTGTTTTTCTTTACCAAAGCTTTTTAGACGATTTAAAAAGTAAACAACACCGGTTAAACTAAAACTGAAAAAGTGATGTGCTCTAAAATACTTTTTTTTTCTTGGACAAATAATGCTGGTCTTATTGGTGAAAATTTACAGCAGTTTCCAATTTCAAAACTATTCTGAAAAAGAGTATGCAAATTTCAATGCACGAGGTGGATTATAAAAGGGGATATCGAGCTGAAAATATTTCAAAGGCCATTTTTTTAACTCGAGAATGTCAAAATTTCAAAAAAGGTATATGTTTTAATGTTAAAATAATTCCTATTTAAAAGAATCTCAAAATATGACCATTATTTTTTCACAACTTAGCTGATTGTGATTCACAGCCAAATTATCGTGAAAATAACATATAGTTGGACATTTTTTTTAGTCTGGAAGGAATAACTTAAACTTCATTATACAACAGTCCAAACTTTATCGTGTATTTATTTTGAGAACCTCTTCTAGAACTCCTTTAACTTTTTGCCACTAGAGCAGCTTTGATGAAAAAATAAATTTGACATTAAGTATGAATTTTCAAAAACACTTCAGTAGAAATATTAATACAATTGATTTTGGCGCTCCAAAATATTTTTTTTTATATTTTAAACCAAATTATCTAGTTATTAGTAATTCTATTTTATAATTTGGCAACCTTTCTGTTTCAAAAACCTGATGAGGATGTTATAACTGACATGAAAATTTTGTATAATCATCGATTTCGGCGCCCCCCAAGGTCTGGCGCCCTTGGCGGTCGCCAACTGCGCCAACCCCTAGGTACGGCTCTGCCTACTACTGATATGTCACACGATTTATTTTCAGTTGAGTAACAAAAAATGGTAGAGGGTTTCAAACATTTTCTTCCGTTTGACACTAAATTTCCGAATTATTTAAAAGCAACTTTCTAGAAAACAAATAACAAGATAGGTTTTATTAAGCAAATTGATTTTTTTGTTGTCGTCAAACCAAAATATGCAAATAATGTTTTACAAAGCCCGTGAATCTATTATGTTCCCAAAGATCACACCTCAACACATCAACCATCACCAGAGGCAACATTCATTCGTCATGTTCGGTGAGCCATAACGTTACCGTAATCCTCAGCACAAGTGTGAAACGTTTAGAAAAATGTGATTGACATATCTTGTGAGTTGGGGTGCCGACAAAAATGAACGATTCACTGTGGGACCCACATACCGTCGGCAAGGTATTCAAGGTATTCCCCTAAAAAGGGTTCAAATTGAGGTAAATCGTCTGCGGTAGTTTGATTTGGATACTCGAAACCGCACACTCACACTTGCTCGTGACGGCCAACTGACACCTTGCAATAATTGTGTACGCCGTCGAACTTGAAACAACGAGACGACGCGACGGCGTTAAGGTTGATCCACAATTGGCCCCACAGAAACAGGTAGTAGTGCCTCCAGCTCGCAAACAATTGACAATCACAAAAATTGAAAGTAATCGCGCAGGAGGCGTGTTTTTGTTTTGCACTCTTTGTGTACGCGGTTCGCCATTCCCGGGTTGTAAACTTGAATCATTATTTTAGTGGGACTGTCCCGCACTCGCACAACCAAGCAGGCCATGAAGAACTCCGACTCTTCATTTAATCTTGTAAACGGCCTTTCCTTTCGAATTTTTTTATTCGATGGATTCACTTTCGAAAATACTGGCTAGAGTCTTGCCAGATTGTAACAAGGACCCTGAGTGCGCCATTGCGGACAATGTTGGCCTCGAGGTTCGCGTTGAAAGTGGCGGAATCTGGGACCGGCACTTGTGATTTATCGCGAAATTTTCCTCGCTTCGGCAGTCAATTGCGCATCTAGTGGGCCGCGGCCGTCACGGTGCTGGTAACTGGATCAATTCTTTGGGTTCGTTTTTTCGTGCCTACTGAGATCTTTCGGGGGAGGGGGGATATCAATTTGGTGATTAACTTTATTATTGCCTTGGCAGATAACTGGTGGTAAAAGTACTGTTTCAAACTGAATTCGAAAGGCTATTGGGAGAATGTGTTTTTACGCTCAAGTGAGGAAATACTTTATTATTTAAGAATGTTTTCGGCAAAATCACTTTTGAAAATACCAATGTTGCAATGTAGGACACTACAATTTGAAAGGAAATAACGATTTCTGTTGATTTTCTGCTACGCTCTGTGAGAACCGAGCTTAACGAAGCCTTCCCAATCAGAATTAATATATAAAATAACTAAAAAAATTATAATTAAAATTTCGGGTATAAATGCATTTTAATTTTAAGCTCTATTTTTAGCTCTATTCTTAGTGAAAGCATTGAAAATTTTACATAATTTTGTTGATTTCAAAAAAGTGTCCACGTGGTTTATGGATAGTCCCCTAACCATCGAAATAATAACAATTATCTGGAAAAAAAATTCATTAGGGTGACTGTAAAAAAATCGACTTCAGGGATACCCCCTGATTCGATCCCAAAGGCAAAAATAAGTAGCTGAGAAAATTTTGAGCAAAATCGGTTAAGGTTTAAGGGGTCTATATACGTTAAAGTTGATGAAAAAAAATCTTTTCTTGCAATAACGTTTTCTTTAAATCGCTTTTTACTTGTCAGGGTTAACTAGGATCGTTTTGCCGTCTTCGACAAAGGTTTGTATTTTTGGGAGATCGACAAAGGTTGTTTGTCATAAAATTCTACTCAAAATGTTATACTAGACATTGATCCGGCACATTTAATGCCACCTTTTGATGGAATTTTGATTTTTTTGCATTTCCTCATACATTTTTGTGGTTTTTCCCATACAAACTTCAACCATGAAAAGCGACCCTTATACCTTAACCGATTTGGCTCAAAATTTGCACAGTTACTTATTTTTACCTAAAGAATCAAACCAGGGGGTATCTCTTAAGATTTTCCAAAATTTTCTTTTTTCTTGTCACCCTGTGCATGTCTGAATAGTTGAAGATAAATGCATGGCAGGATGAAAAAGACTTTCTGAAATAAGACATCCATTTAGTTGACGGTGGGAATTTCAGTCTGCTCTGTCATTCAAAGCTATTCTTTTCCTAACACCTTCTATTTAGCTTTCCTTCACTATTTTCCAACACGGTAGCTAACAATTTTGTGGTGACGGTTTTCGGCAATTATGTGGTGGCTAAACGTGTAATTTGTTGTTTTGTTTGTTTCTACAATAGTTGTAATTTTTTCCCCTCTAGTCACGGGATGAGAAATGGAAACCCAGCATTGGGATTTAAGCGTGAAACTAGCAATTTGTCAAGTTGGGTTGTCTTTAAGATTGTGCGTGTCATTGACAATTTCTGGGGTTTGTGTCATTGGCCTACCAGACAGAGGACATTATTTGTGGTTTGGATCTTTTTTGCGTGATTGTTTTTAACGGGATTTGTGGTAAACAAAAATGGTTCACAATTGCACAAAGGGTTTTTTTTTCACACATACACAAGTACACACACACATATCACACTGTTTTGCGGTGGTAGAACTCTGTAATAAATGCGTCCAATTATTACAGTCAAAATAAAACCGAATCTCTGATTACATGGCTTGCATTCGGTGGAATTTTTTGGTCAGCCTAATTATAGTGTGTGGTGATTAACAACTATGTTAAATGCTCAGCAATGTCTGTTTTATGTCTGTTCTGGAATAAGGTAACAACTTGGAAGTCAACGGAGACGCTTGGTTCTTCACTGGAAACGTTGCATATTTGAAGGGGTGTGTCTAGCGGCAATCTTCGTGTGTTTTACCTAATCTAAGGAAGCAGAAGCTAAACTCCAGGGCACTTCTAACCTTTCCATTTATCACCCAACTAATCCTTGGTCCCGGCACCCCCTTCATGGAACTGAGTGAAGGCTGGAAGTAACGTGCCAACCTCCCCACCTACCCAAAAAAAAGCCCCTCCTCCTCCACCACGTGATAATTAAATCAAACCCTCTTTCTTTCTCTTCTTTTCTCCCCCTCTTTTAGGCACAATCAGACAGTTAGAAAGTACCTGTGTGCTAGACTCCGACTTTGGGTTCATACTAAATTGTGCGTTCAAAAAGTCCGGCCTGTTTCGAGTGCGGAACCTCGGGGGCGTCAAAGCACACTTTGGGCTAGGTAAAGATCATTTACAGTGTACACTTACTTAGTTTTTAAGCGTCTCCGGAGAGAGAGATTGGCCGGTTAGATATTCTGAGCACGTTCGCAGTGATAAGTTGAGACTTGTCGTATGATGTAACTAGTACAGTGGGGTTTGTGCCACTGTGAAATTGCATTGATTTCCAAATTTCCAAAAAACCAAAAACTGTTTTTAAAAAAATTCTATCTAGTCCTTACACCAGCCCGAAAAAGGTGAAAACTTTCGCTTGAGTTTCCCTGTGATTTATGCCAATCCAGCAATCAGTAACATTAGGGAAAACCAACATACATCAGCCGACCCTTCTCCGGCCTGTCTGCTGAGATAACTCTCGCGCCACGCCGCGTAGAGAAATTATTCGTGCGTAATAAATCTTCACCCCCAAACGCTTGAAAAAGAACGGTGGTACGGTCGGTATGATGAGGTGTTATTGCGGTGGATTTTCCTGACCCACCTGATGTGTGTGATGGGTGCGGTTGGCCAGCCCCCCACTTGACATGAGAAATGTTTTGGGACCACCGCTGTGGTGATCTATTTGCACAGATGTTGGCGAATTTTGATTTCAATAATGAAGGCTGGCGGAGTCAGCGGATGTTTTGGGTCGGCAAATTGTCGCCTTATGTGTTGGGGTTTTTTTGGAAAAATATTGAATTAGCATGTAGGTGAAAATGAAGCCGTTAGTTTTATTTGAAAATTTATGCCGGTGCCATAATAAATTTGATTTTTTTAAAGATAAAGTCCTCCACCATTCTCATAGAAAATCATTCTTCACTATAAAATTATCTGTATGAATTCAATTTAATGAATATCATTACCAAGAATGAGCCAGTGCCAAATAAGCTTATCGATAAGAATTTTTTACTTAAATATACATTTAATTGATTCCATATTGCTTGAATTTATTCATATAATTTTTTGAAGCTACCATTGAATGATGATAATTTTCTAATTATTATACATTAAAAATGAAATTCGATAGCAAATTTATTCAAACAAGCAAATTGCAGAACTTTTTTTTAATGAAAAATTTTTTTTTTGTTAAAATTTTTTTTTATTATAAATGCAATCCCATTTTCATTTTATTACATTTTAAAAATATTTTTAGGTGGAGAGAAAAAATCTTGAAAGGATCAAAATTGAGCGATATGACCAAATTTGATTTGTTTTTACATAACATCATTGTTAAATCCAAAGTTATATATTGTGGATCATTTTAAATTTGTTTTGAAACGAAAGTGCGCCGAAAATTTAAGACCAATTAACTGAAATCAGTTTAAAATGCATTCTACTGCGTTTAAAAATAATTTTTAGCATGTTAGTATTTATTCAAAAATATTTTTAACTTTGATGAATTTTCGATGTGGGTAATTCTCTACCAACTCACACGAAATCGGGAAAAGTTGCCCCGACCCCTCTTCGATTTGCGTGAAACTTTGTCCTAAGGGGTAACTTTTGTCCCTGATCACGAATCCGAGGTCCGTTTTTTGATATCTCGTGACGGAGGGACGGTACGACCCCTTCCATTTTTGAACATGCGAAAAAAGAGGTGTTTTTCAATAATTTGCAGCCTGAAACGGTTATGAGATAGAAATTTGGTGTCAAAGGGACTTTTATGAAAAATTAGACGCCCGATTTGATGGCGTACTCAGAATTCCGAAAAAACGTATTTTTCATCGAAAAAAACACTAAAAAAGTTTTAAAAATTCTCCCATTTTCCGTTACTCGACTGTAAAAAATTTTGGAACATGTCATTTTATGGGAAATTTAATGTACTTTTCGAATCTACATTGACCCAGAAGGGTCATTTTTTCATTTAGAACAAAATTTTTCATTTTAAAATTTCGTGTTTTTTCTAACTTTGCAGGGTTATTTTTTAGAGTGTAACAATGTTCTACAAAGTTGTAGAGCAGACAATTACAAACATTTTGATATATAGACATAAGGGGTTTGCTTATAAACATCACGAGTTATCGCGATTTTACGAAAAAAAGTTTTGAAAAAGTTACTTTTTGCGTTTCTCTTTGTTTCGTCGTCCATGTCTGTCGCGGGTGACCATGAACGGCCATGATCGATGACGACCAACTTTTTCAAAACTTTTTTTCGTAAAATCGCGATAACTCGTGATGTTTATAAGCAAACCCCTTATGTCTATATATCAAAATTTTTGTAATTGTCTGCTCTACAACTTTGTAGAACATTGTTACACTCAAAAAAATAACCCTGCAAAGTTAGAAAAAACACGAAATTTTAAAATGAAAAATTTTGTTCTAAATGAAAAAATTACCCTTCTGGGACAATGTAGATTCGAAAAGTACATTAAATTTCCCATAAAATGACATGTTCCAAAATTTTTTACAGTCGAGTAACGGAAAATGGGAGAATTTTTAAAACTTTTTTAGTGTTTTTTTCGATGAAAAATACGTTTTTTCGGAATTCTGAGTACGCCATCAAATCGGGCGTCTAATTTTACATAAAAGTCCCTTTGACACCAAATTTCTATCTCATAACCGTTTCAGGCTGCAAATTATTGAAAAACACCTCTTTTTTCGCATGTTCAAAAATGGAAGGGGTCGTACCGTCCCTCCGTCACGAGATATCAAAAAACGGACCTCGGATTCGTGATCAGGGACAAAAGTTACCCCTTAGGACAAAGTTTCACGCAAATCGAAGAGGGGTCGGGGCAACTGCTGTGTGAGTTGGCGGAGAATTACCCATGTTCAAAACTACAAAAAAAATATTTTCACAAAACAAAATTTCAATCAAATTTTAGTTTTTTCTTAAGAGTGTTAACTCAAGACTAATTATTGCATATCAATTGTACTGCCGTTTTACGGCGATATGATGTATACGCCATATTGGACATTTTCAATTTTATTGTACAGTCTGATAAAGAATCTTAACAGCTACCTCCTAACGAAAGAATTTTTGAAAAAACTGCTCTTGGGCCCATTTTTTTTAATCAAACAAACAATGATGTATACGCCAATTTTACTCATTATGATGTATGTATGCATTGAGATTTTGGGACCAAATCAAGGCTGGGCAATATTTTATTACATTATTTCGATTTAATTCTTAAGGGGACGTCCATTAGGCGTCATCCATAAAGTACGTCACGTTCTGAGGGAAGAGGGGGGTTTTGAGCAAGCGTGACATTGCGTGTTAAAAGCATAGGGAAATCGTGACAAAGGGGGGTGGAGTAAATTTTGGCTGATTTTAATATGACGTACTTAATGGATGACACCTTATCCACATCCACGTAGACACTTTTTTGAAAATTCTAGACCCACCCACCTCCCTTGCGGACAATTGTTCATGCAAAAAATGTGTTTATGGAGCGTAGACAATCGCTAAGGGAGCGTTCTTTTATTACGTAACGCAAAAAAATCGTATTTTTAGACAATTCCCCCCCCCCCCATCGTAACAAAATTTCCATACAAATTTTAAAAATTTGGTATGGACATAACACACCCTCCAACCCCCCCCCCCCCCCCTACTGCGTTACGTAATAAAAGAACGCTCCCTAATACCCTCTCCCCCTTAAAGTATCCACGTGGACAATGCATTAAGGGATCTCCTCAGCTGTCAAAATAGCTGGCAAAATGAAGAGTACAAATTTAATACGTACGGAAATGGTTTGGAATCATACTGACCGTGGTAGAGAAGTGCTCAAAGTACCTTAAGATGAACTTTTCATAACATTTTGAAAAGTTTAAAAAGTTAGTCAACTACTATTAAGAAAATGTTGATGAAACTTCTCGAAGTGTCATGATTTTCTCAATGAACATGATTTTGATTCGGAAAATGGAATGCATTTTCGGATTCTTTGGACAATGTTCCACTAGGAGAAGGTAAAATTAGTTTGTAAATATTAAATAATATGTGTTTTTGAAACATAATTTTAAAAAAATCTCAAAATTTATAGGCAATTTCAGTTGAACAAATTTCATATAAAATGTAAAAACTGCGATTCGTGTTTTGATAGTACATTTAACGTAAAAATAAAGATTGAACACCTTTAATCCGATTTTAACAAGAAAAACTATGACTTGATAGTCATAAAAAACTTTTTTTCAAAAATAGTGCATGGACTTTGTGTGGCCTACCCCTGTACATGTTTTAAAAATAATCATCTTGAGAAAAACCTTACCAGTTGGAAAATATTCCAAAAATAAATTGAAATACTATCAAAGTCACCCCGGTTTACGGTACCCCTTCCCAGATATAGTGTTACCATGATTTTTTTTACCGTGTAGCTATTTCGTGATATATTTTATCTATTTTATTTATTATTTAAAAAAATAAGTCCATTTGAATCCTTTTCTGATTTTTTATTGATAACATAAGAAAATTCTCTATAATTTTCAGCAAAAATCGAACGATCCGTATTATCAGAAGTTGAGAGAAAAATGATTTTTTTTCCAATTAGCCTTCATTTTTCAAACCCTAGTTTTGCAACTATCCGTATGGATTTAATGATTGAAATGAAACTTTTGTTAAATAGTAATTTTTGGAAAAAAATCGACCCTTTTTTAAGATAATGGTTGATTTACTTTTTTCAATATTTTTATTCAAATGAAAAACGTTCAATGTTTAACAATGATATCAAAAGTTGAAAAACGAATGCTAATTAAAAAACACTTACTTATTTTCTGTAGCTAAGCAACTTACTGTACGATTTCCAATTTAAAAATAACGCAAACAAATTCTCAGTTTTTTTGTTTGTAATAAGGCCGTTGCACTTTTTTCAAAGTTTGTGTTTATCATATGAGGGGGGAGGGGGGAGATGTATTTTTTATGAGAAAAAAATTAGATAAAATCTGAAAACAATCAAAAATGCCTTTTCTCGATTTTTTTTTATCATTTTCAACACGTTTGAGCTCGTTCAAAAATATTTTGAATTTTAATGAATTTCTTGTTACAGCACAGCAGAAAGTTTTTTTCCCTGAAAAAATATCTCGTTAAATTGAGATGATTTTTAACAAATGATTGCAAACTAATTGTACTGGTATATTATGCATTTTTCAGAAAAAAACACCATAAAAATGTTAAAATGGTGGTCTGTATTTTTATTTTGCACGATCCCGATAGTATAAGATTAAAATTGGAATATTTCTGATTTCAAAAATAGTGTCTATTTTGAAAATTTATGTTTTCGAAGTACTGAGAAAAAATCCTATTACATACTCTTTTAAGCCAAATTTTGCCAAACTTTTTTTTTCAAAAGAAAAGGTTGGAATAAATAAAGTATAACCCATCGTAAGAGCGATTGTTCCTCTTGCCCTATATGGTCGTCTGGCCCCACTTTCCCCTAACTGTTTTTGTTATGGAAGAGACCCCCACAAGTTTGCGCCAAATAACAAAAATACAAATAAACCCGTTTCCGGTCTCTGGATAGCATTGCTCATTTGTTACACGCTGTGTATATTAAACTTTAATAAATTTAACGTCCCGGATGATAATGATACTTTGATACTAAATTCAACATCCCGGTTGATACTTTATTGTATTCACTGAATTTCCGCTGAATGCATATTTTTTCCGCATCAATTGCACTCGCCAAACACTACCGACGTGGTGGTGGTGCTGGTGACTGCTTTCCAATTGATTGTGCCCACTTAATCCCCGGAAAAGCCTCATTTCGTGCCATGTCCGCATTTCATTTCCCTTGGGTTAATTACCCTTCCCCCCCAGCGTCCGTTTCCACCGTCCCATCGGGCTGGCTTAGCCAGTGATCCGCAAATATTTCGCATACATATATTGAATTTAATTAGCGGAATATAGCCCACCATCCCCGCGGAAAACCGCACCAACCAGAAGTGTGTGGTTTTCCGAAGGCTTTCCAAGAGGGAAATGGCAGATGGTCGCACCCTGGTCAACTACATGGAAGTGCTTATCATCGCCAGTTTCATAATTGAATATCGGTTACCAATGGTTTCACCCCAAAAGCGCTCTCATGCGAAATAATTAAGCAGGGACTTCAAAACTCAACTCTATTGACTGGAGCGCGTTTGTTTGCGATCGATTTCCTCTGAATTTGCAAATATGCTTCTGGGCATGAACGCCGCTGCCGGGTGGCAATTCAATTATTATTGCCATTATTATTTGATTAACTTTGATCGGATTTGCATCGGCACTGGATTACCAAACTAACTTAAGTAGAGCATTTAATTACATCACACTTGTTCCCACCGCCAGCCCTGGGGGAGTCACTCACGTTTAGTGTGTTATAAAAGACGTGGTTTACATCAGCTGGAGTGGTTTTGGTCTGTACTAAAATTTGATGGTCTCGCGCGCATCTTAATCTTAATGGCGCGTAATTACAAAGATGCGAGCATAAAGTTAAATCATGCTTTTAAATGTTTCAACCACCTTTTTTTTTTGCCCCCATGCTTCAGTTGAGTTTTAAGTACACCTGACTGTTGGGTTGGGTGTGTTTGTTTTTCCGCAAAGTCTTTGAAGGAAGAGGGGGTGAGTTTGTTTGTTACACAGCTGGGAGCGTCTCTTTAATGGTTGTTCTTGTACTTTGTTGGGGTGAGTTTTGTTTCGCTGGACCTTTTCATGCTTGGACAGTGAGCGAAACATGTGCTTTTAAGGGGTCTCAGTTATTGTTTGATTTTGACATTAATGGATTTTTAACGATGATGAACTGTTGGAAGAATGAGCGTAAACGATGAGTTATATTGATATTGCCAAATCAGATCAGATATCCTTTATTACAAATTAAAATTTCCAAAGCAACCAAAGAAAAATCCATACGTCAAATCAAAAGGCAAAAGCGGATTGCTTGCATTAAACATTTTTTAAAGCTGATTAGTAATTTACGGTTTCGTCCAAAATAACAATTTTTCAATTTGATTTTAATCACACTTTTTTTTAATACGGAGATACTAGTGAGAATCAAAGTTAGAATCTACACTTCCACAAATAGACTTGTCTTTGTATTTTTGGTTTGATTGAAACTTTATCCATTCATTCCAAATGTCAAAAGAAGCCAATTTGCGTAGATAGTTTTTCCAGTTAAGTTTCCTTATTTTTTTGCTGGTGGTGCATTCAAAATGGGCATGAAAATATTCGAAAATCTGTACCAGAAAATCTGGTCGATTTCGTGTATTAATTTATGTTGTAAATTAAAATCAGGACTTTGCAGAAAAAAAGGATAACGCATTTTTGTTTAGGATAACGCATTAGAAAAAAATGCTTTTCAATTATCAAAATAAAATATTCATTTAATGAAACTAAATGATACATCTTTTGCGCTAGAGAGTAAGACGGTGCAAAATCTGGTAACGGAATTACGATTTTTTTTTTGAAAAAAGGTGATTTTAGAAAGCATTGAAAAATTTCATTTTTTTAGATGCTAAATCAAATTTTTTATCGAAAATTATGTTTTTTTTTATTAAGTGCACCGTTTGCAAATTGCAAACTTTTTCGAAAATTTTCTATTTAATTATACATTAAAAGAAGGAAAAGCTTAAAAAACTTAGAATATTTTCAAAATGCTCGGAAAATTTCCTACAATTTTCTGCTTTTTTTTGGACTTGTTTATTTAATATGAGTTTGTTTCAGTGTAACCTAACCATCCCTCACTTTCCACTTGACGATATCTCAGCAATATTTGTTTTATTTTCTTATCATTTTTTTTTGTAATTTTTAGAAACTAAGCCTACAATAAAGAAATGTTCAAAATAAGTATTTATTTTGTTTATTGAAATCTTCTGAACAGAGCTGCTAGGCTCCCGTCTATTTTTTTTGGAAAAAAGCTCAAAATGAGGCAACCTCATTTTAACCTCATGCTTTTTCATGATTGAAGTGCAAATTTGTATTGCACAATGTAATCAAAGTAAATACAAAATTTGGTGGTGGAAAATGCAATAAGATTTGTTTACATGCACGAGCATTTCTCCATGAAAACCGATTTTTTTATTTTTTTTTTTTGCATTCAATTGTCATTAAAAACTCGGCAATTATTTCTCAGATTTTAAATGTCATCAGCTGAGAACTTTTTCAGCCATTACTTCAATATTTTCAGAATTGGACTCACATCCACAAATTGAATAAATATATGTACTGTTTGTTATAAGAAATCAACCCTTAATTGGCTATAACGTGAAAAAGCACATTTTTTCAAAAAATACAGTTTCTAATTGCAAATTTAATTTGCTTTTTCTTAATTTCTTGTTTTTCAGAATACACTTTCTATTTTTTGGAAAAAAACAATAACTTTTCAAAAATTCATTTCTCTGTGATTTTTTTGTTATTTTCAATCCTTTCTGTGGCTCAAAAGTTGCCTTTTTAGTGTACTAAAACCTATAAAAAATACAATTTTGGAATTTTTCACTATTTGTGGGAAAAAAAACATTTACAAATGGTATCATAACTTACAACTTTGCTAAGGACACAAAATCGATCAGAAAAGCCCTTCCCGCATGAAAAGCTGCTATAATTTTATGAAGACTGAAAAATTCCTTCTTTGGGTAAAGGAAAATCTAAGAAAAACGTTTCAACAAAATTATTAATAAATGTTAACAATTAAATGTCATACATTTTTGAAGAATTGATTGAACTTTTTTTTAAGAAAATTTAGTACATATTTGATTCAAATTATATTTGGTGGGTTTAGATTTTTTAACATGAGCAAAGAAAAATTAAAATCATTTTGAAATATCTTTTTTTTTCGTATGACATTCTGAATTCTTTTCAATTTGAGTAGCTTTTTATATATTTCCAAGAGAAGACATATTTTCTTTAAATAATTTTATGAATTTTATGAAAATATGTCAATTCAAGAGTTTTTAAACCAGGATTTCAAATTATTTTACGTTTGCGTTCTTTCTTGTGACAGGCCATATCTTTATGCAGCAGAAATGTTAGAAGATAGCATACAAGCTATGAATTATTTTCTGTTATCTTTTACATTATTTTAAACAGACTTTTAATTTTAAATTTTCGCCGATTGTTCAAAAAATTTCAACTCTCTTCTGCCGAATTTTTGTGCGAAGTTTTTTATTTTTTCCGTGTTCAGAAGGGCGAGTTTTACGGCTTTGGTATGTTCTACAAAGTTGTAGAACATTAAATTTCCTATGAGAAACTAACTTTCGGGAATAGTTGGATGGAAGTAGCGCACCCTGCAGACAAACCCGTAAGAAAATTGGGGTTTTCATACATTTTTTAAATTTTTTCCATACAATTGATACACAATGAGTAAATGTTGACCGATTTTGGTCATATTTGGCCTAAAGTCCTAAATTAGCTCAAGGAACAATAATCAGGCTGTATAGCGAGGTTTTGAAAATAAATAAGTATTCTGGACACCCTAATGAGCAGCTTGTTAAAGTGAAGATTTTTCGAAAAAAATATTTATGCATTAATTTTTTTTATAATACAGGCATTTTCGATTTCAAATTTAATTTTGTATTATCTTGTGATCGTCTGAATAGCACACAAGTGACAAGAGGAGAGCAGCGATGATTACTACTGTTGTAACTTTTATCTGAGAAGTTATTTGCTATTCCATATATATTTTGTTTTTCCTGTCTGACAAATTTTGGTTAATTTCAATTTTGTCCCAACTCACCCGTAATTTGCCCCAATGTCCCCGATAGTGTCGCTTATGAGCCACAAAAACCGACCACCGCCAGCGACCACTCATAATCGTAATCGTTTCGCAAGGAGTGCGATTAGAATTTACGATAACAACCGCTACGCTGGTTTCACTCGATTTCGTGCTTATACTCAGCATGTTTTCCACCATCCAGCAATTTTCATGAGTCGGTTCGGTGACAAAGACCGTGTCAATAACCATCAAATTCCACTGCCGTAACCTTACTTTTGTGTGGCGTTTGTGGTGTGATGCGGAGTAAAGGGCAAAGCTGTGACACGTTATTACTCGTAGTCCTGATGGGTGACGTTGGGACAACTCATTTCCTCACGACACACGACAGATTAATATCCGTGACAAGAGGACTCGAAGCGACTTTGCATAAATCTTGCACGAGGAGGCACCCTCAATGTCGCACGTACCTAATGTGTTTCGCAGGTCTTGACACTCGACACTAGGCTCCAGTATGATTTACTACGCTTGATTAGATGCATTACGGTTGATAATTACGGTCTTGGGCCGAGGCCTATGGCCAACATTGGCGACAGCTGCTCAACGACGGATGAACCGTGAAGATAACTTATGGTAATTATGCATCCAGCCAGCGATTTCCGCAGAGATGCGTCAGCTTTCACCGCGTCGCGATGACGGTGCAGATATCGCAAATAATCATTATGGATTAAAATGGCATTCATTGCATTATTGGCACGAATCGGATCAAAAGCATGAATATTCATTGCCTTTTGGATCTGTTGACTATCAAAATAATTTCAGTTAAATTTAAATTTTCCCAGCAAGCTCTCATTCAAAGTTTGAGCAGAATATATAATTAGATAATTTGGTTTTGCTTGTTCAAACAAATCAGTATTTATTTGCCATGTTTTTCTTGCCTTCGTTATTCAACCAAATTTGTTATCATTTGGCGATGAAAAATAAACATTTCCAGTCGCTTTTCCACGCAGCAGTAGCGCCAGTTTGTCTGCTAAACAATCGCCGTGTTGCCATCATCATCATCACCAACGTTTCTCGCTCTCTTTGGTTTGCAGGTTTCAGCCTCGGTGATGAGCTCGGGCTGGCCGAATCGCTGGGCAACGTCGAGGGCAGCAAAAGGCGCGCGCTCAACGTCCGGACCAATGTCAACAACATCGGAGTACTGCCCGCGTCCAAAATGCCGGTAAGTTGAGTAATTTCGCCGTAAAAATGCCATCCCTCCACACACTGCTGGGATAACCTGACCGTCGTAGTCGCGACGCTGAACGTCTGCTTATGGAAAACGAGTATCGGATGGGTTCATGGGAGAGGACGGTGGACTTTCACTTTGCTCGTTGTGTGTGGCAGGGTTATGCAATGTGGTGACCGGAATATTATTTATATCAAAGGGGGTTTCGATGTAATCTCGCGATGAGATGGGGATGTAAAGTTGACCAATATACAAATAGTTTCTTTGTTCTATTGCTTTGTACAGGTTTTTCACAAACCACGTGTAGTATTTTCTACAACTTTAACTTCTTTTAAAGCTTTTTTGTAGAGTGAGGGGTTCCAGTAATTAGTAATTTGAGCGATTTGCTAACTATTTTTTGCCTTCCTCACTTTACTGAGGAAAGGCTATAAAATCACTCGAAAAACGAACTTCTTAATTTGACCTCCTAGACCCACCTTCACGTATACATATCGACTCAGAATCAAATTCTGAGCAAATGTCTGTGTGTGTGTGTGTGTGTGTGTGTGTGTGTGTGTGTGTGTGTGTGTGTAGGGATGTGGGTCTGTGCACCAAAAAATATGCACTCGATTATCTTGAGACTGGCTAAACCGATTTGGACCGTTTTGGTCTCATTCGATCCGTCTTGGGGTCCCATAAGTCCCTATTGAAAATTATGAAGTTTAGTTAAGTACTTCAAAAGTTATGCTAAAAAACGATTTTGACTAAAGTCCGGAAGATTGTATAAAGGGTGGTTTTTGTAAGAAACCCCGTCATGCTATACATTTTTAGAAAGATATTTTATAGCGCGTCCAAGGCATTGAAGATCTGACAACCCTATCAATAGTTATAAGCACTTAAGTGTTATTTATGCACTTTTTGGAGGCCGGATCTCAGATATTTTGATGAAAACGTTGTCCGGATCTCTCATGCAACCTGTCGTTGGATAGGTCATCAAAAGACCTGTCCAATGCGTCCAAGACATTGAAGATCTGACAACCCTATCAAAAGTTATAAGCACTTAAGTGTTATTTATGCACTTTTTGGAGGCCGGATCTCAGATATTTTGATGAAAACGTTGTCCGGATCTCTCATGCGAATTGTCGTTGGATAGGTCATCAAAAGACCTGTCCAATGCGTCCAAGAAATTGAAGAACTGACAACCCTATCAAAAGTTATAAGCACTTAAGTGTTATTTATGCACTTTTTGGAGGCCGGATCTCAGATATTTTGATGAAAACGTTGTCCGGATCTCTCATGCGACCTGTCGTTGGATAGGTAATCAAAATACCTTTTCAACGGGCACGAATTAGATTGGAGATCTGACTACCCAATCATAAGTTGTAAGCACCTAAGTGCCCTGCAATATGAAGCTCTGACTACCCAATCTAGTGATATGAATAATCTGTCAAATTGATAAAACACTGAAAAACACCGCCCTTTTGTGTCTTTTTTGGACAGCACCCTTTAAATGTGAGGAAGGCACCAACCACCCTAGGGTGGATTAAGTAACGTTTTTAAAGCAAATTTACCAATTGTTTGTGCAAATCTCAAGAAAAGCAAAAAAAATGTTAAACTGTATTTTATATTTTGTTCTTTAGGGAACTATCAGTCTGTCATTTTTGTCATTTTTGTCATTTTTGTCATTTTTGTCATTTTTTGTCATTTTTGTCATTTTTGTCATTTTTTGTCATTTTTGTCATTTTTGTCATTTTTGTCATTTTTGTCATTTTTGTCATTTTTGTCATTTTTGTCATTTTTGTCATTTTTGTCATTTTTGTCATTTTTGTCATTTTTGTCATTTTTGTCATTTTTGTCATTTTTGTCATTTTTGTCATTTTTGTCATTTTTGTCATTTTTGTCATTTTTGTCATTTTTGTCATTTTTGTCATTTTTGTCATTTTTGTCATTTTTGTCATTTTTGTCATTTTTGTCATTTTTGTCATTTTTGTCATTTTTGTCATTTTTGTCATTTTTGTCATTTTTGTCATTTTTGTCATTTTTGTCATTTTTGTCATTTTTGTCATTTTTGTCATTTTTGTCATTTTTGTCATTTTTGTCATTTTTGTCATTTTTGTCATTTTTGTCATTTTTGTCATTTTTGTCATTTTTGTCATTTTTGTCATTTTTGTCATTTTTGTCATTTTTGTCATTTTTGTCATTTTTGTCATTTTTGTCATTTTTGTCATTTTTGTCATTTTTGTCATTTTTGTCATTTTTGTCATTTTTGTCATTTTTGTCATTTTTGTCATTTTTGTCATTTTTGTCATTTTTGTCATTTTTGTCATTTTTGTCATTTTTGTCATTTTTGTCATTTTTGTCATTTTTGTCATTTTTGTCATTTTTGTCATTTTTGTAATTTTTGTAATTTTTGTAATTTTTGTAATTTTTGTAATTTTTGTAATTTTTGTAATTTTTGTAATTTTTGTAATTTTTGTAATTTTTTAAATTTTTGTAATTTTTGTAATTTTTGTCATTTTTGTCATTTTTGTCATTTTTGTCATTTTTGTCATTTTTGTCATTTTTGTCATTTTTGTCATTTTTGTCATTTTTGTAATTTTTGTAATTTTTGTCATTTTTGTCATTTTTGTCATTTTTGTCATTTTTGTCATTTTTGTCATTTTTGTCATTTTTGTCATTTTTGTCATTTTTGTCATTTTTGTCATTTTTGTCATTTTTGTCATTTTTGTCATTTTTGTCATTTTTGTCATTTTTGTCATTTTTGTCATTTTGATCATTTTGATCATTTTGATCATTTTGATCATTTTGATCATTTTGATCATTTTGATCATTTTGATAATTTTGATCATTTTGATCATTTTGATCATTTTGATCATTTTGATCATTTTGATCATTTTGATCATTTTGATCATTTTGATCATTTTGATCATTTTGATCATTTTGATCATTTTGATCATTTTGATCATTTTGATCATTTTGATCATTTTGATCATTTTGATCATTTTGATCATTTTGATCATTTTGATCATTTTGATCATTTTGATCATTTTGATCATTTTGATCATTTTGATCATTTTGATCATTTTGATCTTTTTGATCTTTTTAGTCATTTAATCATAGAAATTAAAAGATAGAGCTTCACTCATCAAAAGATCTAAATTAAATGTCTTGTGATCCTTGAAAAGTAATACTTCATTTGTAATTTTGTATGACATCCCTCAAATTTGTATTGCAAGTAGACGGCGAAAGTTTGCTTCTTTAAACATATACAAAAAATGTGCAAAGTTTAAACCAAATGAAAAAAATAACATAATTCAAAGAAGTCCCAGACAATTGCTCAACTAATAAGTTACTGACTGCGATTGTATGTTGAAGGTTAATACTAGCTTTTTTGTTAAGAAAAATCCCAAGTAAAGTATTGCACGCAATTTTCAATTGTACCAGACAGACAAAAATCGCTTGTGTGATTAATTCGCACTGACTCTAAAGTATACGCACAAATTGTGTAACAATCAAAGTGATTCACCTCTCGGTGCGAACCCGTTCATTACCCGTGGCCGTCAAAATGCCAATCGTTCCCGGGCGAGCGCGTTCAATGATCTCCGGTTCGAATCTCACGCACGCATCATCATCTTCGTCAGCGAATATCTCACCACACCAGCCAGAATTTCACTTTTCATTTTCTATTAGCATAATCGCGCACGCCGAGCCCGAAACTCTCTGCATAATAGTCTCTGCAGACTTGTTGGTGTGGTGCTGCAATCCAAGTCTTGATGACGTGATGCTGCGTGATCGAAGAAGCGAAATAAAGAGAGAAAGAGAGGAAAACAAAAATAAACACATTCCAAACCGCAGCAAGCACGGCGATGACATTGTATGGTGCGGTAGAGCGATGAGCTTCTGCTTGCCAGACAATGATAACGTGATCAAACCAACTAGTGGATGATTGCTTTTTTATGTTTATAAAATTTGAAGAAATTTAAATACCATTAAGTATTTGGCTATGCAATTTTATTGTTTAAGGATATTTTTTTCAGATTTTTTAAAAACAAATTAAAAATGTATATTTTTATTTTTCTTGCAACACGAATGTTAAAAAATTTAAAAATA
Organism: Culex pipiens pallens; assembly: GCF_016801865.2. Lineage (NCBI taxonomy): Eukaryota > Metazoa > Arthropoda > Insecta > Diptera > Culicidae > Culex > Culex pipiens. The sequence continues at coordinate 183,406,409 of NC_068939.1, forward strand.
TATAAATAAAATATTTTCATTGAAAACCAAGTGAAAACACCGCCACAGCCTACCCTCTTTTCCCTTGCTCTTTTGAATCGTATCACTCACGGGCAAACGATTCGGTAGGCAGAGGTTACTGCGTCTGTCGCGTCATTTTGCTTCGGCAGCAAGCTTTTATCGCCTATACCGAACGTGGAGTTCCTTCCGCCCGAAGGTGCAATTATCGCATACACACGTTCGTTCCCATGACTGTTGAGTTTGTTTTTTTTTCTTTTTTGCTTTTTTTTACTGTCGAGTCATTCAGGTGAAAAGTGATGCTGTACAAGATTATAAATGACTCGTCGTGGAAATGATGGTGGGTGGAGTGTTATGATGATGTCTTTATGGAAAAAGCATGTTTTGAGTTGTTTTGCCTACACATTTTATGCGGTATGTGAAGGTGCTAGTTACGCATGGTAAAATACTTATTTTGTATGATTTGGTAAAACATGATGAAATGTTTTTTTTTAAGATATGTTTGCTGTTAAATAAGTACCGTAAAACGGGGTGACTTTGATAGCCGGGGTGACTTTGATAGGCTTGAGATTTTTCCGCAAACTGAAGTGTACAAATTAAATACGTACGGAATGGTATGGAATCATTCTGACCGTGGTAGAGAAGTGTTCAAAGTACTTCTAGAAGAAGTTTTCATAAAATTTTGAAAAGTTTAAAAAGTTAGTTAACTATAATTAAGAAAATGTTGATAAATAGCATTATTTTAATATTCTCAAAGTGTCATGATTTTCTCAATGAACCTGATTTCGAATCAAAAAATGGAATGCATTTTCGGATTCTTTGGACAATTTTCCACTAGGAGAAGGTAAAATAAGTTTGTAAATAATTGATATTATGTGTTTTGGAAACATAATTCAAAAAAATCCCAATTTATAAGCATTTTCAGTAGAACAAATTTCATATAAAATGGGAAAATGGTACATTTGACTTAAAAATAAAATTTGAACATATCAAATCTGATTTTCACAAGAATAACTATGACTATCAAAGTCACCCCGGAATTCAAAATATGAATTTTCAATTCAATAATTGTCTGCTCTACAACTTTGTAGAACATTGTAACACTCTAAAAAATAACCCTGCAAAGTTAGAAAAAACACGAAATTTTAAAATGAAAAAATTTGTTCTAAATGAAAAAATGACCCTTCTGGGTCAATGTAGATTCGAAAAGTACCGTAAAACGGGGTGACTTTGATAGCCGGGGTGACTTTGATAGGTTTGCAATTTTTCCGCAAAATGAAGAGTACAATTAAAATACGTACGGAATGGTTTAGAATCATACTGACCGTGGTAGAGAAGTGTTCAAAGTACCTCAAAAAGAACTTTTCATAAAATTTTGAAAAGTTTAAAAAGTTAGTTTACTATAGTTAAGAAAATGTTGATGAAAGTCATTATTTTAAACTTCTCAAAGTGTCATAATTTTCTCAATGAACATGATTTTGAATCGGAAAGCGGAATGCATTTTCGGATTCTTTGGAAAATTTTCCACTAGGAGAAGGTTAAATAAGTTTGTAAATAACAAATAATATGTGTTTTTGAAAAACAATTTAAAAAAATCTTCAGATTTATAGGCATTTTCAGTAGAACAAATTTTATACAAAATGTGAAAACTTGTGATTCGTGCTTCGAATTCAGTATAAAATGCAATATAAATCGATAATTTTATAAACAAAACTAGTTTTAACAAATTTCTGACAAAATTCCGACTTTTTAGCAATTTTACCTAAAATTTATGTGTATTTTGTTAAAAAGCTTATAAACTTAGTTAACTAATTATAAACATTGATTTTTTTTCTTAAAAACTATATCAGCTACTTTAGTGATGGTACATTTAACGTACAAATAAAGTTGAACATCTTAAATATGATTTCAACAATTTTGTAATTTGTAATATGTTTGTTTATTTGTAACGATAGCCTGTTAGTGTATACACTTTGCTTAAGGTCAAGGAAGTAACGGTAAAGGAAATTACAATGGATAGTTCGATAAATCAAACAAATTGTAGCTTATTTAAACTACAGCTAGAACAGTGGCAGAAGGCTCAAAATTAAATGGCAGAAGGCTCATAATAAATGACGAAAAACTATGACTATCAAAGTCACCCCGGAGTTTAAACTAAGAATTTTTAACTCAACTCTTTTTCTAAACACTATTGAAACAACTTTTTTTTTCCAAAATAGTGCATGGACTTTGTGTGGCTTACCCCAGTACATGTTTTAAAAATAATAATCTTGAGAAAAACCATACCTGTTTGAAAATATTCAAAAAACAAATTGAAATCCTATCAAAGTCACCCCAGTTTACGGTACATTAAGTTTCCCATAAAATGACATGTTCCAAAAATTTTTACAGTCGAGTAACGGAAAATGGGAGAGTTTTGAAAACTTTTTTGGTGTTTTTTTCGATGAAAAATACGTTTTTTCGGAATTCTGAGTAAGCCATCAAATCGGGCGTTCAATTTTACATAAAAATCCCTTTGACACCAAATTTCTATCTCATCACCGTTTCAGGCTGCAAATTTTTGAAAAACACCTCTTTTTTCGCATGTTCAAAAATGGAAGGGGTCGTACCGCCCCTCCGTCACGAGATATCAAAAAACAGACCTCGGATTCGTGATCAGGGACAAAAGTTACCCCTTAGGACAAAGTTTCACGCAAATCGAAGAGGGGTCGGGGCAACTTTTCCCGATTTCGTGTGAGTTGGTAGAGAATTACCACACAAGGTGCATGCATTATTTTTGAAAAAAAAAACAAACTTTTTTTCGTAAAATCGCAATAACTCGTGATGTTTATAAGCAAACCCCTTATGTTTATATATTAAAATTTTTGTAATTGTCTGCTATACAGCTTTGTTGAACATTGTTACACTCTAAAAAATAACCCTGCAAAGTTAGAAAAAACACGAAATTTAAAAATGAAAAATTTTGTTCTAGATGAAAAAATGACCCTTCTGGGTCAATGTAGATTCGAAAAGTACATTAAATTTCCCATAAAATGACATGTTCCAAAAAAATTTACATTCGAGTAACGGAAAATGGGAGAATTTTCAAAACTTTTTTAGTGTTTTTTTCGATGAAAAATACGTTTTTTCGGAATTCTGAGTACGCCATCAAATCGGGCGTCTAATTTTACACAAAAGTCCCTTTGACACCAAATTTCTATCTCATCACCGTTTCAGGCTGCAAATTCGTGATCAGGGACAAAAGTTACCCCTTAGGACAAAGTGTCACGTAAATCGAAGAGGGGTCGGGGCAACTGCTGTGTGAGTTGGCGGAGAATTACCCAAATAATAATCTTAGGATAAACCTTTCAAGTTGAAAAATATTCCAAAAATAAATCGAAATTATATCAATGTCACCCCGGTTTACGGTATTTTTTGTTCTACTAAATGTCATGTTAGTTTTCAATTCCTGGTCTGAATTGCAAAGTTTCTTGGAATTGATTATATTCAAATTTAAAATTTATATATTCCCGTAGATATTTTTAACGTAACCAAACAAAACATCACTATTACGATATTATGGATTCGAATTATTTTGACATTAAATTTGTAGAACAATCATTCTTAGAAAAGCTTATTATGTTGGGAAATTTATATCATTGTCTGACTTCAAATTAACTGACCCCATCCTTCAACCTCAAGCAATCAACAGTTACACAACAATTCGTAACCTACTAACCAACAATTTAAAAACAACTCAACTCGGCTGACATTCCAAAACGACCCACAAAAACGTGTCAACAGCAGTTAACCTAGCCATAATTTCACACACTGGAAGGCATGTTACTGTTACATGTATAGTAGCAGCAACGTTTCGCTAATTTTCTCACACCCAAAAACAACACAAAATCTCTTCTGGGAGACCAACTCGTCCCTTGTCGTCGCGAGAATCCTCTTGCCCTCGGGAGGAGAAGGTGATGATGATGCTACTGCTGCTACTGAAAGTGAAATGTGGATTCGCATAAAGCGACCGTTTAATTGAGGTGTCATTAGCAGCAGAAGCAGCAGCAACGACACCACCGCCGACGGTGTTTATCAAGGAGAAAGAGCAAGGTTTTCTCGCGCAAAAAAGGTACCTCGCTCGCTACTCTCTGAGCTATTTTGTTCAACGAAACAGAAAACAAGCTTAATGTTATGCTTTGCTTTTTTTTTTGTTCATGGCCCATTATCACACGCGCGCGATTGTAGCTGATGGGTATCATCAACATTCGCAGCATCCGACCGACCTGCGAGGGAGGACGGGGTGGCGGCAAACGTGGGATTTTGTGCCACACATGCGCCACGTGGTGACGATGGTTGAACAATTTGGGCGCGATGGCGTGGAACCGGAATCGATTCTGGCGGATTAGATGACTTTTTTTAGGATATTGAAGGTTTTGTGTACAATTTATGGTCGGGATGAGCTCAGAATCCTTAGTTTTGGATTGCCGTTTAGATAAAATGAATAGAATTCGCAGTTTGAGACCGAGGGAACAATATTATATAAAAAAAATAAAGACATTGTTTTTAGAAAATTAAGTAACTTCTCATAATTAACCTTTACACAATTTTTTTTAGCGTGCAGATTAGAAGTTCTCTGAAAACAATTCTTGAATAATCTTAAAGAAATGTTCCTAACAGAGGGTGATGATTCTCGAGATTTTCAATTTGCCGAGAATCGAGAGTTGAATTTTACTATTTCCCGGAAATTACCGAGACCCGGTAATTTAATGTCATATGGGTCATTCCATCTCAACTTCCATTCCAACGGTGGTAGCTCAGGAACCACAAATCTTAGAAAGTTGGTTTTGGACTCAATTTTGAAGGAAATTGGACGTAGAATCCATTTCCGAGATCAAAATTTTGATAAATTTATTTTTTCTACCTGTATTGCGCAATTTACACCTAAAAAAAATATAGTTTTGAAAAAGTTACTTTTTGCGTTTCTCTTTGTTTCGTCGTCCGTGTCTGTCGCGGGTGACCATGAACGGCTATGATCGATGACGACCAACTTTTTCAAAACTTTTTTTTCGTAAAATCGCGATAACTCGTGATGTTTATAAGCAAACCCCTTATGTCTATATATCAAAATTTTTGTAATTGTCTGCTCTACAACTTTGTAGAACATTGTTACACTCTAAAAAAAACCCTGCAAAGTTAGAAAAAACACGAAATTTTAAAATGAAAAAACTTGTTCTAAATGAAAAAATGACCCTTCTGGGTCAATGTCGATTCGAAAAGTATATTAAATTTCCCATAAAATGACATGTTCCAAACTTTTTACAGCCGAGTAACGGAAAATGGGAGAATTTTTAAAACTTTTTTAGTGTTTTTTTCGATGAAAAATACGTTTTTTTTGGAATTCTGAGTACGCCATCAAATCGGGCGTCTAATTTTACACAAAAGTCTCTTTGACACAAAATTCCTATATCATCACCGTTCCAGGCTGCAAATTATTGAAAATCACCTCTTTTTTCGCATGTTCAAAAATGAAAGGGGTCGTACCGCCCCTCCGTCACGAGATATCAAAAACCGACCTTAGATTCGTAATCAGGGACAAAAGTAACCCCTTAAGACAAAGTTTCACACAAATCGAAGAGGGGTCGGGGCAACTTTTCCCGATTTCGTGTGAGTTGGTAGAGAATTACCCATATAAAAAAGACAAAAGTGTTTAATTTCGAGTGCCTCAACCGGAATTTTAAGCACTATAGCCCCAGAAGCTGGCCTAAAATTTTGAGCGCATCTGGTTAATGTTTAGTTGTTCCACTCTTGACCTGAAGTTATAATGTTATTTCAATAAATTTAATTTATTTATTTTTCACTTTTTAAGAGGCAGTATTTGTAAATATTGCTCGGTTTGTTTAGAGGTCGTATCGAGGTTCTCCGATTTGGATGAAACTTTCAGCGTTTGTTTGTCTATACATGAGATGAACTCATGCCAAATATGAGCCCTCTACGACAAAGGGAAGTGGGGTAAAACGGGCTTTGAAGTGTGAGGTCGAAAAAACATTAAAAATCTTAAAATTGCTCGCATTTCCGTAAAACTTCTTCAATTCCAACTCTCTTAGATGCATTCGAAAGGTCTTTTGAAGCACTTCAAAATGTGCCAACTCATAGCTTATGCAAATTACTGTTAGAAATGGATTTTTTTAAAACCTTTATATCTTTTTCCAACAGCCTCCAACACCCATACTCCCATAGGTCGAAAGATAGGTAATTTCATGGACTATAAGCCTACGGAAATATTTTTTTGGCCAATCGCAGTTTTTCTCATAGTTTTTCGATTTTTCTATAACAAACATTTTACAACGTTAGTTTTTGCCCTGTAGGCCGTCATAGCGGCACTTTTTGGTCTCAATTTTGTCATATTCGGAATCCTCGGACATTTTCACGTAAGTTAGAAGTATTGGAGTTGTAAATTTGATTTCAAAAATAATTAAATAAAACATTTTTGAAAAAATAAATAGATCTTATTTACCCTGTGATCAATACGTCAAATTCCGTATTAAGTAGGCGAATATCTGTTTTACCCCTAATCTGACAAAATGTTAAAAAAATATTTTAATTCATTTTAAATGGCATTTTTTCCAATCAAATTTACAACTCCAATACTTCTAACTTACGTGAAATTGTCCGAGGATTCCGAATATGACAAAATTGAGACCAAAAAGTGCCGCTATGACGGCCTACAGGGCAAAAACTAACGTTGTAAAATGTTTGTAATAGAAAAATCGAAAAACTATGAGAAAAACTGCGATTGGCCAAAAAGTTATTTCCGTAGGCTTATAGTCCATGAAATTACCTTTCTTTTGACCTATGGGAGTATGGGTGTTGGAGGCTGTTGGAAAAAGATATAAAGGTTTTAAAAAAATCTATTTTTAACAGTAATTTGCAAAAGCTATGAGAAAAAATCAAACCAATCCTGGATGTCTATGGCTCATTTTGAAGTGCTTCAAAAGACCTTTCGAATGCATCTAAGAGAGTTGGAATTGAAGAAGTTTTACGGAAATGCGAGCAATTTTAAGATTTTTCATGTTTTTTCGACCTCACACTTCAAAGCTCGTTTTACCCCACTTCCCTTTGTCGTAGAGGGCTCATATTTGGCATGAGTTCATCTCATGTATAGACAAACAAACGCTGTATTACATCCAAATCGGAGCACCTCGATACGACCTGTTACACATTGGTGAAAAACTCGCTCTTAACTCTTATTTGAGAAAGTTAATCCCGGAAAGATACAGGCAAATTTTTTGAGCACGTTTTTTTTTTCCATGCTACAAAAAATATCCTGTGTCTTTTCGGGACCAATTCCTAGCGCTTAGCGATGTTCTACAAAGTCAAAGTCAAAGGATCAAAACCTATAAGAAACGGAAGAATAGGAAAATTTGAAAGGGTTAACTCCTAAAAAAGAGAAAAAAGAATACAAACCCAAGAAGTTCTTCAATAATTTCACGAGACACGATTTTCTGGCTTCCCGTTGAACCTTTCTTCATTTCCCTCTTAAATTACCGCCGCTACCATCCGTGCAAATTTATGAAGCATTAAAAGCAAACGACCCCTGGCTCACGTATCCCTTCCGGAACCGACGAAAGCGACCGTTTCAGCACACGGAAGTGGAAAAGTCACCTCAACACCCCCGGGGCCGGAATGCCAAAGGCCAGACAAGCAGATTAAAATGCCCTCGAGGGTGTTTCATCTCTTCCCGCTCGAGCTCGCCTGGAAGTGACATGCGACGGTTTTACATTCCGGATGCACATTCTAATGCAGCTGCTACACACCTCGGAAACGCGGGAGGAAGGTGTCAGCTTCGACACTTCCCTCGGGGCGCCACCACACAGACGTTGTCATGGCCGTTGTGTTATCCTACCGCTGCGCACAAGAATGAAAAGCACTTGCAGGCTGGATAAGCGGTGAACATCATGTCACTTGAGGGAGAAGTGGTTTGTGGGAGATTCATCAGCTTTCAACCCTTTGATATTGAGGGATCGTATGAGGGTTTGATATGAATAAAAAAAATGCTTTAAAAAATTCACTAATTTTATAATAATCTGAACAGACTCTAAGGGTTACATTTCCATTTTGGCAGCTAGTAGCACAACGATATGCTCCTTTTCGTCAACTGCACACCATCCGCAGGTTAGTTGAGCTGGTTCGAAAAGATGACAGCCCTCAAGGCTGTATTGTTATAGTGGAGGTGGATCCACCGATTCGCCTTTGCACCGTGCGGAACGGATATCATTTCTCCTTTCATGTGTCACATTTACCTAATTGAAAGCTGACGCGAAATGCACTTTCATGCACCTGACTGTTGTGTGCTTGATGTTATGGATCATGGCGATATGCCCCAGGGTGTGGCGTGTGAAAGTGACGTGAAATGTATTTTTGGTTTGAGAAGTTTATCCTAGGATTCAGACGCAATAGATTATGTTTGTGAGATATTGTATTCTGAACATGGAGGGTGAAATATTTTTAACTATTGCTGGTTTTTTTTTTCGAGGAGATCAGATTGTTGCCTTCAAAAAAGCGGGTTTATGAAAAAAAAGATATTCTGAATGTCAAAAAAATTAGCTCCACATATTCTGACATAAAATTGTGTATCAAAATATTATCTACAAAACGAGCCTTTTTTAAAAAAAATCAGAATTTTGCCTAAAATTTGTTTGCAATAGTTTTGTTTATAAAATTATCGGTTCATATTGCATTTTAAACTGAATTCGAAGCACGAATCAAAAGTTTTCACATTTTTTATGAAATTTGTTCTACTGAAAATGCCTTTAAATTAGGAAATTTTATTTAATTATGTTTCAAAAACACACAATTTTATTTTTTACTAACATCATTGAGAAAATCATCACACTTTGAGAATACGAAAAAAATGCTATTCATCAACGTTTTCCTAATTATAGTTAACAAACTTTTCAAAATTTAATGAAAACTTATTCTGGAAGTACCTTGAACCTTTCTCTACCCCGGTAACTATGATTCCATGCAATTCCGTACGTATTTTATTTGTTCTCTTCATTTTGCGAAAAAATCTCAAACCTATCAAAGTCGCCCCGGCTATCAAATTCACCCCGGTTTACGGTATACATTGTTCGCTCTACGGCATGGCCTTGGCGTTTTCTATTACGAGATTCCTACTTGAAACTAGGAGTCCGATGCCTTAACAGTGAGGATCAATTTGGTGTTCTCGGCAAAGTTGTAGATTTTACCTTATAAAAAATTGTTGATTTTTACAATCACTTTTTGGCAAAAAAAAAAAGTTTTATAAAAAAATTATTTTTTTTAAATGTTTTAGGGAATAATTTCAAAATAACTCAAAATATCATTGACCAACTTATGACCTTTTGAAAAAAATATAGTTTTAAAAAAAATAGAAAAAAGGTCAAAACAAGTTTACTACTGTTCTTTTCAATAAAAATAATTTTTAAAATTTATAACCAAGCTTTATTTTTGGGTGGACTAAAAGCACTTATTTTTTACTTTTTCTGATGCTGAGCAATTTCAAAATAATTTTTATTAAAAAAGGACAGAAAATTTTAAAATTAAAAAAAAATATTTCTAACATCGAAAATCGGACCATGAGTTCCCGAGATACCGGTGATCGTTTTAAGCATGGTAATTTCTCAGCAACCAAAGGCCGTATCCACAAAGTTAAAAAAAACCAATTATAGAGAATTTTCTCAGCTTTTCGAAAATATGTTTTTCGATATGGGCACTATTTTTAAATATTAAAAGCTGCGTCTTTTTTTAAGTACCTTGAAAGGGCTATAACTTGAAAACAGTGCACATTATCAAAATTTCAATGAAGTAGGAGAAATTCTCATATGTTTGGCAGGTTAGGTTAGGTTTTCACTATTTTAACATCTTATTTTGCAAAACTTTTGATAGAAACTTTCTTGCTCATTTCTTATTGAGCTATTTATCATTCGATTTCAGTAGAAAACGCTTTTAATGAGCTGTAATTGAATGTTAAAGATATGGCAACATTAGAGGCACGCTGGAATTAGATGCTGTTCCCCTACTTCATGATTTCAAATTTGATTTTCATTTAAAAATGTTGTCATTTTTTGACCTATCACTATTTTTTTCAAAAATGCATAAATTTGTCAAAGATTTTTGCCTTTTCTTGAATTTTCTGAAAAGATGGCAAAAAATGAAATAAAAATAGTGTTTTTTCAAATTATTTTTTCTGTGATTTTAAAAATAAGTAAAATAAACGGTTTTGTCCTCTCAATACCTAATACTTTGCCGAAAACACAAAATCAATCAAAAATTCCTTTAAAAGATATATTTTTTTTTTGAATTTTCTCACACCATTTTGGTATGGAGAGTAGGGTGCCCAGAATATGGGACATTTTCTCAAAACTTCGCTCCACAAGCTGAATATTGTTCCTTGACCTAACAAAATCGGTCAACATTTACCCATACTCGGGATACTCGAAGGTGAAAAAAATGTATGGAAAACCCAATTTTCTTACAGTTTGGTCTGCACGGTACGCTTCTTCCATCCAAATATTCCCAAAAGTGAGATTCTTATTGAAAATTTAATGCTCTACAGCTTTGTAGAACATACCAAAGCTGTAAAATTCGATCCTGAAAAGTTATTAGCGATTTAAAAAAGTCATATTTGTATGAAAAACATTTTTTTACCAACTTTAGGCTCGGGTATCAATGGGTTAATCTCAACCAACTAATTTGCACAGATGCTTGAAATAACCCAAAAAAACAGTTTTCCGCTTGCAGTTGCAAAGTAACCGCCGACCTTACAAGTCGCATTCTCAACGCCAGTCCGCAGTTTGTGTGCGCGTCGCCGCTTTTTTTAAAATGTGCACCGTAGACAAAAACAGTGTGGTTCTGGACTTTTGTCAACTCCAAAACCAACCAAGCCCAAAGCTTGTAAAAAAATTTCTCGCAGACCTTCAAGTAAACCAAGAAAACTTGCGAGCATTGCAATTATGCAATAGAAGAAAAATAGCCGTGTTGCAGTTCGCCGACTCAGCAATGGCCTCGTCCATCATCGACAAACCTCTGGTATATCAGGGTTGCAAAATCCCGATTTACCTGGACAACAACGCTACGGAAGTTCGTTTGCTTGACCTACCTCTAGGCATAAGCAATGATGACGTAGTCAAAGTGATGAGTAAATACGGCGAAGTTTTGACCATCACCAACGACCGCTGGATTAACTTCTTCCCAGGGATCCCAAATGGAGTTCGGACCCTGCGGATGTTGCTGAAACAGCCAACGCCGAAATTAATCACTGTAAACAATGCTGCTGCAGCAGTGACGATTGTAGGCAAAAAATCGCTTTGCAAACTCAAAGCAAAGAACAAAAAATGTGCGGATTCGAGTAAAAAGGTTAACCAAAAAAGCAGTACACAACCGATTGAACCCGAGCCAAGCAGCAGCAGCAGTAAAAGCAACAATAGTAAACCAGAACAAAATGCAATGGAAACAAGTGAAATCGACGAAGAAGACAACGATGGATTCGAGACCGTGCTTTCTAAGCACACCCGCCGCCGAAATCGCTTACAGGCATATTTGGACGCGGAAGAAGAACTAACAAAAAAACGAAGAGAGATGGCTGCAGAAGAAACAGATGAAGAAGATGAAGATGTCATAAAAGCAAAATATTATAAGAAAAAGTGTTGTGAGATAACTTCTAAATCCCTGGAAGAAGAGGACGAAGATAAACTTGAAGAACTTGATAATTCATTCTTTAAATATTCTGCTAAATATTTGAAACATAGAGAGAAATCGTTAGAAAAAAGGCATGGTAATAATTATTGAAGTGATTTTAAACTCTGTAATATTTCCTCTTTCACTATCCACCTTGAAGAGATGAATGCACAATGGTGTAAAGTCTCTATAATAATAATAAAAAAAAAAAAAAAAGTTTTCCGCTTGTAGAGCAGGGGGTCATTTTTAATGGACAGCCACCAAATGTGTATAGAAAATGACATCGCAACTGATGATGCAAAATGGCTTCTGTGGGCATACGGAATGCAACTAGAATTCACCTAGCAAAGCAAAAAAAAATGAATGACCGAAACATGTAAGAATATTAATTTTTTTTTAAATGCATAAAAATTTCAGAAAAAAAGCTTTCTGTCGATTTCAATTTTAGAGTTCAATTGAAGGATTTGTTTAATTATTTTAAAATTACATAGGATACAACAAGATAAATTTGTACTCCAAATTTTAATAAAAGCTAAATTACTTTTGATTGTGAACTGCTCTTACTGATTTAATTCATAGTTAAAATTGAAAATCATTTTAATAAACTGCTGTTGCTAGTTATGTACAATAATGGTTGTGTTTTGCCTTTCTAATTTAGCATCTACATGTTTTGCCTTTCTAATTTAGCATCTACATGTTTTAATTTAAAAAAAAAAAACATTTTTTTGCTCTAAGTTTTAGAGCATGATTAAAAATTTAAAAAGAAAAAATGTGCTGCGCTGATTGCTGGTACGACTTTGAATCAATAAAACATGCTTTGTGTGCACTGTGTACCCCCAACCCAACCCCACAACATAATTCCATCGAAAGGGTAGCCGGCAAAGAGAAATGAATGCAAGCAAGCAAACAGCAAGAAGCAAAAAATCTGAAAAGAACAAAACGAAAATGAGAAGCGCTGCATTATGTTTGTACAATTGTTTGTCTTTAATTCTCTGGAGAAAATTGCCGAGCCGAGTTTTCCTCCGCGCTAGCATCGTATCTCATTTCCTGCCAGGGCTGTTCTTCTGTTCAGCAGCAGCAGCAACAGCATCAGCGTGCCAAGTGGAAATTGTAGAACAATAAAATCATCCATCGAGGTAGGGTAGTGTGGGGTAGGTTCTAGGCAAGACCCATGAACGTGGTGGTGGGGGGAAAAACTTTAAATCATGAAGCATAATCCACGCGATTTATAGCCAGTAAAAGGAAAATCTCCCGGAAAATTCCCCGTTCTCCCTAAAAGGCATTCTGGGGGTTAGATGGAGCGAGTGTGGAGTAAAGTTTTTGGCGCGGAAATGGCATTCCATGCACCCGCAGCAGAAAACACAAAACCAGTAGGCAAGTGGGGGAAGGGGTGGGAAATTCTTGTCAGTTTTCTGCGTTTTCATTTGTGAGCTTGCTCTTGAGCTCCGTCGAATAAGGAAGAAAGAAGAGTGCTTGGATTGTGTGAGGATGGTTGCACATTTCTGTGCGCGGAGAATTGTTTTATTTCGAGAATAAACTTTGGCAACTCTCGCATTGATGGTTGTTTGGCTTTTGGGGGGGTTGGTGCTCTGGGGAGAAAAAGTGAACTTGTTCTTCAACTACCTGAGTTTAATGGGGGTTGAGTTTTGGGTTTGAGGGACTTTGCCGCTGGATGAAGTTTTAGGAGGTATTGTTATTTCAGTTTCAGAGTGTTCAGGTAAACTGTAAAAAAGTTGAACAATTCTACGTTTTTTTATGACGCATGAAATTTTCATCAAATGAGCATTTAAGGGTGCACAGCAACAAAGGAAGTTGTCTTCTTATTTCAAAATTGTCAAACTTACTGACCCAATCCTGCAACAACGAGATTGTAAAATTAGTCCAACTTTGTTGTAAATTACTTTGTGGACAGTACTTTAGGGGATGAATAAAAAAATATTTCGTAGTTTTGAAGATACTAAACTGTCTGTTACAAAAATCTGGGTTCAAAAGCTCTGGTTGATGTGCACCGTTAAGAGCTCAATTTCAGAGTTCAGATATTTCAAATTCAAACAATTTCATGTCTCTTCTGTAGCGAAATTTGTGATATTGATCGGTTGTTAAGCCTAAAGCAGAACTCGCAAAAAATAAGCAATCAAAAACAATATTTTTTTAGCTGTGCGATATCATTTTAAGATGACAAAAATGTACAGACTTACTAAAAATCAAACAAAGTTCAAATTAATTTTGATATGACGCCAGTTTTTGTTTTAAAGAAACAAGATTTCCGTCGAAGGAACCATTTGAAAAATTTGACAAAGCCTTTTTACTTTTTTCAACATTCTTAGAATTTTTTGTTTCATATGAAACATACATATGAAACACATTAGCTTATAGGACCTTTTCCAAAACAAACTTAAGATTTAGAAAAAAAAACTACGCCAAATGACAAATTATCCAGGAAAAATGTTTGAATTTTCAAAAAATCTAGCAATATGAAATAATATATTAATATATCAATAATTAATAAAATAACTTTTAAATTTTGGTTTTGGCCAAAATAATGGTCAAATTTTTTTCATATTTCTAGCCATATTAAACATATTTGATTATAAATCTCCTGAACAAATTTTTGAATCTAATTTTGAAAGCGAATGGTTCTGGGTTCGATACCCATCTGCTCCCAACGAGAAAGTTCAGGACTCATTGAATTTGGAATAAATGAAAAACATGAAGCTCACGGCGGGGTTCGATCCCCTGTCCTTAGGATTGGCAAGCAAAATGCTTTCCACTTTACCGTGGAGCATTGGTAGCTTGAGGAGGACTTAGACTGATATAGTTGAATCCAAGAATCGGACAAAGAATCAAATTGAATGCAAGCTGAACATAAGAATTCAAACAAGATTGCATGCAAGATTGCAAGCGCAGTTGAAATTGAATCTAAAAATACCTCGCTATAAAAAGCCTGGGCGACTGATAGAATTCATCCAATAAGAGATGAGAAGAATTGAAAGCTTTCCCATTAGAAATGAGAACACACGAAGAATTCGAAAAACAATGCAAACGGTCGTTACCACTCGCCTAGGGTGGCTCCTCAGACCATTCACCTTCCCAAAAACCGTCCAACTCCAAGCGAAACTAACTTGAGGATACCGTGGAGATTTTCCCTTAATACTCTGAAAAAAGTGGAGCATCAACACTTCCCGTCTTCCAAATCCCTTTCCTTGTCACTGGTGCGCGGTGGAGATGGGAGCGGCCGGCAATGGACGGCTACCATGGTGTTGAGAATCTGGTTCAGGTGGAATTGGTTCTATTCCCAATTATCGATTCCTAGGCAACTTGGGCTTAGACAATCATCACATCACATGGCGAAAATCCAGTCTGCAATCCGCTAAAATCACCGTCTCCTAGCGAAGCGAAGCGATAAATCTCTTGAACAAATTTTTGATCTGAATGGGTGCTACCTATATCAATTATTTAAAAAAGATAACCAAATACGAAATAATGTCCTTGTCAAAATTGGCAAACATTTTCCCATTATTTTAGCCAATTTTAGATAAATTTCAAATCAAATTTGGTTTTGTCGGAAATTGTCGGACAAATTTCTGACATTTTGTGCCCAAAATGTGAATTATTCAATAATTAAAAAATAGCTTTCAAATTATGAAATTTTTCTAAAATTCATGACCAAATAGTGTCCTTGACCAAATTGGTCAAAACTTATAATTTTAACCAATTTTAACTACATTTAAAAAAACAAATTTGGTTATGGACAGTTACCAAATCGTTCAAAATTTTCCCATATTTCATCCATACAAGTCTCCATGCAATTTTGGCAGCTGTAACGTCTTTGGCAAAGTTGTAGGACTATTCTCAAAAATTAGGTACACGGAAAAAAATTAAGCGATTTTTTACTTAACGTTTCTTTACAAAAAAAATCAATTTCTCAAAATCCGTATTTTTCTAATTATGGACTTTTTTTGATTTTTTGAAAAAAAAAACTTAAATTTAAGTCAAACATATTTTTTGTCTTCAGTTTTTGATGAAAATCAAATTTGTAATCGAAAAGTACTCAATGGATTTTTTGATAAATTCAATTCAATTTGTGTTTTTATTAGAATTTAGCAGTTCTGTTCCAGGAATGTTACATTTGCAATTCTGAGATTTGGAGAACCTTTCAACTGAGATCAATTCATAAGCCTTTGCAGGGAGGGTACATATTTCTACGTTTGGATTTTGCTAGCTCTTTTAGGGAAAATACATTTTGAGAAAACACCCTAGATCTATGGATTTTTTGATAAAGTGCACCGTTTTCAAGATATAGCCACTTAAAGTTAAATTTTAACTGAAAAATTACTGTTTTTCGATGTTTTAAAATAGTGTCCATGATTTCTTTTCCTGAAAATATTTTCCAAAAATTTAGAAAATTTGCAATTAATTTGCCTAAAAGACAATGAAGATTGGACCTCTAGTTCTTGAAATACAGCGAATCAAAGAAATAGAAACAAGATAAATGAAAAGAAATAAGTCTCATCTAAACATTCCACCATTTTCTAATGCCAATATCTTAGCAGCTAATGGCTCAATTTTCAATGTTCACAAATGAAACATTTGTGAAATTGTATGTTCTTCCCGGGCAGACGGTAATAACAAAATTCATGTCATTTCAATAACAAATACTGTTAAAATAACAGAAAGTGTTATGGAATGTTCTTGAAAAATCAATTTTTGCATAAAAGTTTAATAACAGTTTTTGTTATCATAACAAAATTTGTTATTGGTCTGATATTGGTTGAAAGCCAAAACAACCTTGGAATAAGATTTTTTGTTATGGAAGAATACCTCTAACTGTTATTGGGATGATCGGATTAGTTGTTAAAATAACAAAAAATAATAACAAAGATTTGTTCGAAGAATAACTTGAAATGTTATTAGTCTGTTATTACAATAACAATCCAATAACAAAAAAATCATAACGACGAATAACAAATCTCGTTATAAATAACATAAAATGTTATTGGCCTAGTATTTTCAAATATCAAAAAATGTTATTCCTAAGTTATTTCCGTCTGCTCGGGTTTGCAAGAAAAAAGATATTTTGAAAATTTTTGAATTTATTCCATCATTTCAAATGGGCGTAATATTAAATGTTTGGTCATTTTGATTTGTTAGTCCTGATCCAAAAAAATTTAAAATGTGTTTTCGATAAGATCATAAAATTCATTATAAAAAGGCGTTGTTTAAAATTGGGAAAAATCTGTTTGAAAATAATCTGACCGGAAAAGATGGTGTGAATGCCTGGCACGAACACTCAAAGCGTGTTTTAGCGTGTTGCTCGTACTGACTCAGAGCAAGGGTGAGATGTAGGTGTAAGGGCATTGCATGTTCGTCGGGAACCTGGTGCATAAGATCGGTCAAGGCTCGTTCTTACATTGAAAATTGCGAATTGCGAAGATCATAACATTTTTTATAAAAAGGCGTTGTTTAAAATTGGGAAAAAATCTGTATGAAAATAATCTACTAAGATAAGACAAACTTATATTGAAGCAACATGATTTCACCAAATTTTACAACATTTATATTCTTTAGCCCAAATTCCAGTTCCTTGCCCAAGACACTTGCCCTATCAAACTAATTATTCGAAGAAAAGCTAATCCCTCGAATCGCTCTCTATCTCCTCAGTCTTCATACCCACCCACGATCATGCAGAGCCGCCCACAAGCGCTAACCGCGAGGCCGATGCTGAAACTGACCACCGCCAACTCCGTAACAGGTCCCCAGCGTCCCACCACCGGAACTCCCGTTTACGTGTCACCGGCCAACGGCCTCATGACCAAAGCCACCTCCCTTCCCCTCGGAGTACCCGCCTTCCGACCCCTTCCCAAACCCGAACCGGAACCGGTGAGCTACGTTCCTACCCTGGTGCCGAAGACCTTCTCCCTTAAAACTCCTCAAACGCCCGATCTTTCCTTCCAGAACCAGCTCATGAACCAAACCTCCTCCTTCCATCGACCTTCCCGAATTACCAGTGCCCCTCCCAACCACCATATCGTCTACAAAGACTCCTCGATCCAGGTGCAAAAGGTCCCAGCGTTCCAGGCGATGCCCGAGTCCGTTTCGCGGATATCAACCGGTCCGGTCATCCAGATCGACAACAAACTGTCCCACGAACCCACGATCAAGAACTCCATCGTAACGGTCCCGTCTCGGCACGACGTCATCGGCAAGGGCACCACCGTGGTGGACGGCGTCGATCTGATGGGACACACCGTCGAAGAACTAGCCGCGGCCGCCAACGTCAGCGTTGAAGTCATCAAAGAAGCCATCCGCGTGCGGAAGCAGGAAATCCTGGCCCAGCAGCAGTACCAGAAGCAGCAAGCCGCCATCGTACACGCCCAGATCATGGCCGCCCAACAGGCGACCTCGACGAGCACCACGACCACGACGACTACGACGACCACTCCGCGGCCGCGTCGATATCCGACGCACTCCGGTCATAAGGTTGGTGTCTCGGGAAAATTGAAAACCCTCCCACTGAATAAACTCTAACTCACTCCCGCCTTTCAGGTCATGAACGCCCCCAAGGAGTACTACCCGGTGGGTTACGACAAGAACTTTGACGACAACTTCACCTCGAAGGTCGACCTGCCGTACACGACGTTCAACTGCGGCGAGCAGAAGCACTTCCCCGGGCTGTACGGCGACGAAGACTTGGGCTGTATGGTAAGTCAAAGTTCCGTCCGAAATTTAATTAAGAGTACACGTGCATTAACTCATTAGTGAACTAATTTAAAACTTGACTTGGTCGTTAAAATCCGCATCGGTCACGAGATTGTTACATGCGTGCGTAGCACTTAAAACCTCAACCAGTAATGCCACTAAAATCCATTTAGAACTTTTCACGTGACCGATGCAGCAGTCTGGCCAGAGTAACCGAATGAACTGTAAATTACCGCGCACAAGTTACAATCGCTGATGGTCGTGAAAAGTGCTACATTTAGGGGTGTCCAAATTTAAATTGGAATCCAATCTGCTCCAAATTAGAGTTTCTAGTCCTGAACATCACATCTCTTCAGGCCGTAACCCTCCAAAACAACCAGCCCAAACCATTTCAAATACATTCGCATCAGATTGTTTTGCCCAGTGGCAAACGAATTTCCCTCCCGAAAACCACGTGTTACGCAACAAACTGCTGCTGATATTGGTTCTGCCTGGCACTAACGAGATGGACGGTAGCGGGGCCACCACGATGTAGGTACCTCATGTGATTTGGCTGGGTCCAGAATTGAAACCCCGGTCCTGGTCGGCCAACTCAGCTGGAAAATGCATTGTTGCGTGCACCGAGTGGTCCGTTGGTTGTTTTGTTCTGGTAGAAGTAGATTTTTGGTAGTCAGATTTTTTTTTGTTTGGGTTTTGGAACACGACGTATGGGATCAGCGTTCGACGAGCCATGAATTCGCATGAAACCCTTCAACACCGGTTGTTATCCTGAATTTGGGTTCCAGGAACCTTTCATGAAAATTGAAACGAATTAGCCGTTGGTGCATATTCGTTGTGCTCGACATGGTGTCGTTAGTCTGGTAAAGTCAAATCTTATTATTTTCGCATTCGCATTCGCATTCGCATTCGCATGGAGATGGTGATCTTAGCGGGTTGCAGACTGGATTTCTTCATGTATATGTGATGATTGTCCAGCCCAGGTTGCTTAGAAAATGATTAAAGGGAATTAAAACCAATTCTACCCGAACAGGACAGGCAGCACCATGAAAGCCATCCATTGCCGGCCGCTCCCATCTCCACCATACACCGGGAGAGGAAAAAGGATTCGGAGCACGGGAAATGTTGATGCTTGACTTACTTAGAAAAAGGTAGCGAAACCGCAGGCTCTTTTTCCCAACCCTATTGTGGAACTCGACCAAATTGACCGTTTGACCAAATTTGATGGAATTTAAACAACAGGGCTGCGTAAGCGTCGCGTGGAGTTGGTATTTGTGTAGGGTAAAGGTCTGGGAGTCGCTCTAAGCAAGCGATACGACCATTGGCATAAATGAGTTTAGATGGTGTGGCATTAATCTCAAGGCAAGCAATCGGATGCTGCTGTCGAGACACTTCCCGTTTATTTATTTGTCATATGTTAGAACTTTTATGGAGTGTTATATTATTCTCGAAGCAATAAAAAAGATACTGCTGTTGAGACAGTTTTTTTTAATTTAAGTTTTTGGTAATTTTAAAGCTTATCCCGACGCGAATATTTAGTTAAGATCAAATCTTAGGCAGCCGGCTGCGGAAAGATAGGATCCGTGTTCAATATAATTATTTCTACTCTTGACCGAAAGAGCATATCAATAACTACAACACATAAACTAATAAATTAACGCGTCCGTTGTCATTATGACTTTCTCTATCTTGCGGCATTGTTGTTTCCACAGAACGTAAAATGAAATTTAAGTTGTACCTATGATAAAATGAAATATTACGTATTTGCTGTATCTCCAGATTTAATTCTGTATGCACGGATTAAATCGCAAAATGAAACAAATCCGACCCGACGTAAACGCGTTGCAAATCGTGTTCAAAAGTTCCTAAAAAAATAGATCGCCCAACCACCGTAACGCGCAAAACCGAAACCAACCTTATTTGACGGCAAACCTTGTGACGGTAGTATAAATAATTTTTACGCGCAACGAACCGCTCAAAAAGTCCACTCCAATTTTCATAATCACAATCATCTAAGCTGAAAAGTTGTTTTTTTTAAACAGAACATAAAATGAAAATTAGAATAAAGGGATACACTCACACTCACTTTTATTCTCAACTAAGCCGAAACCATAGAAACATCGGACGGAAAACGGAATCGACGTAACACCTTATAATGTGGCCCTCTTAAACCTTGCAGTTTCGTCAACGGATCCACAGGCGTGTATCGTTCTTTTTGCGACAAGACTCCGAAACATCGGACACTTCAACGTTTCAAGAATAAAAGAAAAAAAAAAATTAAGAGCAGCAAACGGATGTTGCTTATTTGTCAGCACCCAAAACATGGCACCGCTCCTCTAATTAAAAGTTATCTAGACAAGTTGTTTCGGCTCATTCTCATTCTCTCACCCACACACGCATACTCATTCAAACCTTTCAAAACAATGTTCTTATTGGAACTTTCTCACCCGCTTCCGCATGCTGCTGTCTCAAACGTCACCCGGCCGCAAATCCGCACGGATTGTTGCAGGTTGCAGCTGACACAGCACCAAATGCATCAATTCAATGCTGCACGGGTGGGAAGGTAGCTCCATTTCTCTCATGTCACCACCAATCGCCCCACTTCCATTTGAACCGATCTCTTCTCGCCTTTGGTGAAAAGCAGTTTGCACACAAACATCTCGGTTCGGAGACCATTCCAGGTAACCGGACTCGGCTCTCCAACCACACACAAGCGTCGAGCTGTCATCGGCGGACCAACACTGCACATACTACACACACCCACCAACTCCCTCTCATTCTCTTCCTTCCACGACGCTCTCTGAGAGGGAGATTCTTGGCAGAGCTGACGTTCACTACTAATTTATACGGCAACCAAAATCAAAATGGATTAAAAATCACTTTTAGAACCAAAATACGCATAACCTTCACCAAACCCGGAAAGCCCGTCACTTTCTCAAATCAAAGGTGCACTATCCCGGACCGAAACGCTGCGAAAACACCTCGAAATCAGTCAAACAACTCGCGACGAAAACAACCTGCGTCCACACCGCCGCCATGTTTTTTGAAATCGGTAAAGTCAAATCTTATTATTTGACCAAAAAGTTAGTTCCAGCTGTATTTGAACTTTAAATTGGTTCCAGGGTTCCAAAATAAAAAAAAAGTTTTTTGTTTCTTGAAACTTTTCTTCTCTATTTTTTTTATTTGAAAAAAAAAACAGATGCAATTCAATCCAAAGTAATTTCTTGTTTCGAAATAATGTTCAGTTCAAAAGTTTTTAAAGGTCCTAAAAACAAAATTTATTTTTTTGCTTTTTGGGTGTTTTTAAAACCGCTCAAAGGAGTACTCAAAAACACACAAAAAGCAAAAAAATATTGTTTTGTATATTGGACCTGAAAAAAACTCAAAAATTGTAAACTCCTTCACAGTAAAAAAAATGGGGGCAATTCTCAACGAAATCGTTTGATTTTTTTGCATTTTTATTTATTTGTATTTAGGCCGTTGCAAATATTTTTCAAAGTTTATGTCGCCCTTTTCGAGTAACTTATCTATATTACTTTACGTAACTGTTCGAAATTTTAGCAAATTTTCTGAACTTTTCTAAAAAAATAATTTTTCAGAGACACTATTGAAAAAATCAAAAAAGAATTTAAAAAATCGATTTTTTAGTTAAAACCAAACTTTAAGGGGCCGTATCTAGAAAACGGTGCACTTTATCAAAATGTCTGTACAATACTTTTGGATTCCAAATTTACATGAAAAACTGCAGTCACAAATGTTGGGTAAAATTTCTATTATTTTTCAAAACTCGGCAACCAAAAATATGCACGTATTTCTTTATAGCTCAAAAATTGCGGGGTATTGTCCCCTAAAACATAAAAAATGGATTTGAGGATATTGTTTTTTTTTTGTGAAATAAGTAAATTTAAAATCGCATTTTTTTGTACCAATTTTTTCTGAATAGTTCTTAACAACACCTACAACTTTGTCGAAGACACCAAATCGATGAGAAAATTACTTCAGAAGATATAGATTTTCAAATATTGACGTACTTGCATGGAGACTTGTATGGGTGAACCAATGACGCAAAATGACTTCTTTAGTCACAGGGATGTAAAGTTTGAGCCAAATCAAAAATAACAATAATATCCATTCCCGGAATTCGGGAAAATAACTCTTTTTTGATTAATTAAAAAAAAACCTCTTCTTCGATGAATTTTACCTCAACTTATCTAAAAAAAATTGTAATGGTCTGCCTTAAACCTTTTTGAAACATTGTTGCACTCTTAAAAAGTAGCCCTGCATACTTACAAAATCGCGAAATTTTAGAAAGGAAAAATTTTGTTCTAAATGTACAGTTGGGTAATGGAAAATGGCAGAATTTCAAAACTATTTTTGAATCTTTTTTGATGAAAACGTTTTTTTCGGAATTCTGAGTACGCAATCAAATCGGGCGTCCAATTTCACGTAAAAGTCCAAAACCATCACCATTTTAGGCTGCAAATTATTGAAAAACACATCTTTTTCCTAATGTTCAAAAATGGAAGGGGTCATACCGCCCCTTTGTCACGAGATATCGAAAAATGGAGCTCAGATTTGCGATCAGGGACAAAAATGACCCCTTAGAACAAAGTTTCACACAAATCGAAGAGGGGTCGAGGTAACTGCTGTGTGAGTTGGCGGAGAAAAAATATCCTTCTATTTCCTACGCAACAAAAACTGCTGAAAGAAAAAAAAAACATTCAGATAACCCGTTTGGGGAAATTTGTTGGTTGTCAACACCCTGTAACATCCCCAATTCACAATAAGCCAATCCCAGGAACAAGCACTCTCCCAGGTGCAACAGTCTACATACACGATTTAGGCTCCAAAAATCAAATTCCCCACCCCGCCTCGCTTCCGGCCTACTGCAGCAAAGTGCAGATTGTTGTCCGGTCCAACTCACTCACTGTTCAGCGATTAGATTCGTTTTATTGCCAGCAGCTCAATCCCCCTCCTCCTACACCTTCTATCGCTAACAGGAACATCACCAGAAAACATGGCCAAACTGGTAGACCGTTCGTCCTCTAGGGGGTTGGAAATTGAAAATTCATTTCATCCCTTCCGGTTTGATTCATTGCCAGCGGATCAATTTTGTTCAATTGATTTTTTTCTCTCTCCCGATGCACCGTTTTCACGGTCCGCCGGGCATTGTTTGAATCCGGAATCGAATTGTTGATTGTTTGATTTTTCAAACGTTTTTTTCTTGCAGGTCTTCCACGTGTGCGCCCTCACCGACGACGGGCTGATCATGAAGTCGTTCCTGTGTCCGGAGAGCACCCTGTTCGACCAGACGATCCTCAAGTGCAACTGGTGGTTCTACGTGGACTGCAAGAACAGCAAAACGCTGTACGACTCGAACCTGCCGGTGTCCAAGAGTTACCAGCTGATGAAGGCGCTGTCGTTCTTCTCGGCCAACTACAAGAGCCCGGGCCAGAACGTGGAGGGAGTGGACGTGGAAGCGCTGAAGAACAGCGTCAACGGCGGCAACAGCACGGTTTCCGGAAGGTCTGCCACCGGAGGTGGGGTTGTGGAAATTGACGGCAAGTCCTCGTCCTCGGTGCAGCAGAGCACGTCGACCACGACAAAGAGCAGCGCCAAGGCGTAGACCGGTGGACGGGTTACTTTAGGTTCTACCAAGTACTAGTAGTAGGGAATATATTTCAATTTTCGTTTCGCGTTTATAGTAGCGCTTCCGGGTCGGAAGGTTTGGATATTAGAGAGCTCGTTACAAGAAAGTAAAAAGAAAGTTATTTATTGTTTCTGTTATCGAACTTTTCCCCAAGCAGCAGCAATCTCTATTTATATACTTTGTTTAGCTGTAAGAACCCTCACACACACGCACGCGGTACGAGAGCGAAACGAAAACAAGTCATATCTTTAACGAAACAAACAAAAAAGGCGCATAGTTTGCTTAATCTAATAGTTTAACTTTTTTGTTTTGCTCAAGCCGATTTAGCGGAAGAAAGAAGAAAGCAGAAAAAACGGTTTGTTTGAGGAGGAGTTTTGCTTTCGCCACGCGGTCAAACTTTGGAAGCGATTAAATGTTGCGCCCCCAGGGTATGCCTCACGGACAGCACCAAGCTGCTAGTTTCAGTTTGGCGCGAAGTTAATCTCGGGCGGCGAGGCAAACTCTCCCTCTCTCTCTCAGAAGAGAGCAGTTCTCTACGATATCGCAACTGAACGATTTTCTGAACAAAAGATATTTTTATTAGAAGTCATTTTGGATCAGTAGATTTTTCATTCAAATCTAAATGCAATCTTCAGCTGTTCATACTGAAATGGTTTGAAAATACCGTCAGCTGGGGCTAACAGAAAACCAATAAAAAAAATATTTAAGCTTTGCACAAATACATGGGTAAAATAGATGTCCCGATTCACCAGACCACATTTTCTGATTCATGTGCTCTCTTGGGCAAAGTTTTAGATATCAAGTTTATTTAACAATAATGTTATCAAGAGTCGTTAACGATTACGATGATGATATTCTTATCGCTACCGATTCTCGCTTATTTTATTGGTGATAATCGAACAAAATATATTGGAATTAACTAATTGAAACTTATTTTTTTTCTTTTTTTAGCTTTTCAATTTAAAATTTCAGACATAAATAGCTATAAAATTCCCATTTGATTAAAAATGCTGAAATAACGTAACAAATGTTTAAAATAGTTTTCAATCGTTTATTGATTTTTTTTTTCAAACGAAAATGTAAATTTTGCCGCATTTATTTTAGCCCCTTTTTTTTAGAAAAAAAAATTGCTTTGGTCTTGGTGCAATTTTTTTTCAAATTACCAAGTTTTAAAAAGTAGCTAAATTAAAAAAAAACACTTATATTCTAAATATTGAATTCATTTTGAAATGGTGTATAATACATGAAAAAACATTTGCTTATTATTATTTTTTCGGAAAAACACTACAATTTTTGAAATATGCAAAATATTTTTTTTTTTCAATAAGGCCGTTGCAAATATTTTTTGAAGTTTATGTCCCTCGACTCTGATCAAAGTCGAGGGGGGGGGGGGGGGGCAAAAAAATAAAAAAAGTTAAAAATTGAAATTACAGGCCACGATGTCAACATTTGAATGAAAAAAGTGTTTTTAAATGCATCATACACCTGTCCAGTTGTTTTGCAATCATTGATTTCCAAAATGTCTAAGTACTGACGAAAATTTTATTTTTGCGAGAAAAAAAAGTTTTTGTGGTGCTGTGAACTGTAATTTCATAAGAGTTCAAAATATTTCTAAATGAGTCCAAACATGTTCAATGTGATTATCAATGCAGAAAAAGGCATTTTGGATTGTTCTCAGTTGATTAGACTTCTATTTCCATTAAAATTTTGATTTTTTTTTGAAAAAATATTTTTTTGCCCCCTGATTTTTTGGACCAATTTTGAAGGGGGGGGGGGGGGCGACACTTTGAAAAATATTTGCAACGGCCTAAAGCCAAATCTGTAACAGATTTTAAAAATAAATGTTTTTGGATAACATATTCTGGTCTTGACAAAATTCCGTATTTTTTCAAAAATAATACAGTTTTCAATTGGTTTAAGTAACACTTAAAATTTTAACAAAATACCTTATTTTTTAAATTCTTGTTTTTATTGTTTCCACAACATTTGATTTTTCCAAATACCGTATTTAAAAATAATACTCAAATATTCGTATTCAGCTATACTGCCCCTGATCGCATAAATGTCCCATATGCATTTTCATCGATTTCGAGTTATTGATGCAGTTTGGTTCAAAATCATGTGCTCTTACAAAAGAGCCTACAACATCCAGTACTTTGTTCTAGAAATCATGAGGAATTCCAGTTTTTTCGAGAAAACTTTACACGTAGCCTTATGTATGGGACAAACTTCAAATGCGTTTTTCTCAGCTTGCTGTTTTTGCATATGGGACATTTATGCGAACATGGGCAGTATATAGATATCAGAAATGCAAGCTTAATGGATAATAATTAATGGTTTTGGTGAATAAATTTCAAATGATTTTCACTACATAAATTTTGTGGTGCAAAATTAAAAAAATGGCGTAAAAAATATAACTACAAATAACATTTCTTACAATTATACTTTTTAAATACTGCTACAGTCCAGATTCGATTATCCGAAGGTCTTGGCAAAATTTCACTTCAGATAACCAAAACTTCGGATAATCGAATCTCGAAAAAAAAATCGGGAAACGAAAAAAACCAAAAAACAAAATTGTACGTGATTTGATTATCCGATGTCCCATACAAACCTTCGGATAATCGAAACATCGAATAGTCGATGTTACAGACTGGACTGTGTTTTAAAAAGTAAAAATAAAACTCTTAAAAATGCTCTAAGGTGATTTGAAAATCCTAAATTCAAGATGGCGGCCAAAATGGCAGTGATTTCAGTTCCATCCAGAAATAGATTTTCCGAAGGTTTCTATGAGGCTTCGAATAGTCAAATCATTTATTTTTTTGCTTTTAACATCAAATGAGAGTTCTGCGACCACATTTTAGTCAAATTTGAAAAGTTGATTGCATATTAAATTACAAAATCCAAAACACAACATTGGCCGCCATCTTGGATTTAAAAATTCCAAATCACATTAGTGTAGTTTAGGGGTTAAACTTAAACTTAACAATCAGTAATATGGCAACGATTTTTTTTTGTGATTCGATTATCCGAAGTGAATTTTTTCAAAGGCCTTGCTGTTTTTTGGAATGTAGCAAGAAATTGACCACTTAAATTTGATTTTAATGGGGTCGCAAATCTCCATTTTCATGTTAAAAGTAAGTTTAAAATACGAAACAATATTTTTGTTCATGATTCGATTATACGAAATAAGAAGCCTTCAGATAATCGAGTCTGGACTGTATTTGAAAATTTACCATGTCAAGGAAGCTTTAGTTGCTCAGATTTTGATATCAAATATAAAACAGTCGTAAAATTTTCTGATTTCCAAAATTTTAAATGAAGCATTCTATTTTTGAAAGCCCTTTAACATTTATAAAACCCAGTTGCAAAAGTATGGCTTGAATAAAAAAAAAGATATTTTAGTCCGAAATTTATAAAGTTATTAACTTGCTTGTTAACCAAATTTTGTGTTGTCTTAATGTATGAGTCAAACATGAATACTTGTCTCGATACCTAACCAAAAACTTTTATTTATTTTTTAAGCAACTTATGGTTTTGATTTCTCTTTATAAGAACAGCTTGACAAATTGTTAAATGATTTGTATGAAAAAAAACTGAAGAGATAAAATGGCTTCTTTAGACAAAGATCCATCCAGAAAAAAATCATAATTTAAAATCACAATCACAATGCGAACATCTAGAGAACTGCCGACAAGCCGATTCGCGCGCGTAGCGCAGATCCAACTAACTTTGAAAAAGAGATTATTAAGTAGCTTCTGTAACGATGTTGTAGGGAAATGTTTCTCCTCGTTGCAATTGTGGAAATAAAGATAAAGAGCCCCTTAACAACTTGCACGTAGCATTAAAAAATACTGACTAGAGGATTAGTGCAAAAGCAGAAAAAAAACAAGGAAAAAAGTAAGAGTTGGAGAGAATCGATAGGTTGTGTCGAGTTTACACATCAAACTGCCAAAATACTATTTACTTTAACATATTAGGTTTGGTTTAAGATTATTTATTGTCTACCTTTTAGCGATTAGTGTGAGTGGAAGAGGAGAATCAAAACATTAAAAGAAGTGGTTAGTGCCACTGGCAGAAGACTTTCTATTTACACAAAAAGACGAAACTTTATGCAATGAGTTTAGCGTACTCTTTCTCCTACATATGGGTATATTGTTTAGTGTAAAACCTTCTTCCTTATTCTGATATAGTTATTATTCTATTGTTAGAACGAATAAGATGGAAATCTCGGGTATTTGGAAGCTGTCTTAGTTCAGCAATTTGATTTTAAGGGATGATTGTAAACCAACGGTGGAGTAGTTCAGTAAACGAAACTCTGTCTTCAGAACTTTAAATGATGAGGAGAAAATTTCACAAGCACACCTAAAATTTGCTCATTGTTTTTCTACAGAACAAAAAAAAAGTTGCATTTTACTGCTATCACGAAAGGTCATATAACAAGAAGAAAATAAAAAGGTGAAAGGTGCACTGCGTAGCAAAGATCGTCCAAACTCGTATCAGCTAAAACGAACAAAAACATCTTTTCGCAAGTCGCAAAAATAAAACCGTAAGCAATTCCCATGTGTGAGTGTGTAAAATCGCCAACATGATTGCATAGACAAACAAAACAGGCCCCAGTACATAGGCAGGCAGGCAGAATAAAAGAGAAATAAACGAAAAAGTAATTCAACAAAACAAATGTTGCCGAAAACGTGTTTCCTTATCGGTGCGAGACAAAAATTTCGCATTGAACTAGGGCGATGCCTCCGAAAATTCCACACGACAACGCCCGATAAGCCAAGCGGTTGAGCACCTTTTGCATCGCGGCGCCAAAATTAGGCGCCTCAATCTTCTCGGTCGTGACGCTGCAAAATTTCGCCCAGATTGTGCAACATCCGGTGCATCGTCCCACCCCAAGAAGAAGAACAGGTAATGTTTCATGAAAAATCAGAAGCCTCAACCAGAAGCCAAATGTTTACACACGTCCCGAAAAGAAGCTTAATTGGCGCGTCCATTCGGCGCTGATTACCGAATCTGTGTCATGAGCCAGATTCGTGAACTCGAAAACTCGAACTCTACTCCTCTTTTTTTTTTTTTTTTGTTGGAACACGCGTATCACCGCGTGTGGGGAATCCGGGGGCCGTAGAACCGATGTTGAGGAAGCTGCCGAGAGACAATTATTCCTCATTTGCGGAGCAAAAAAAAAGTTGGACGCGGGAAATGTGTGTTTGACCTCTTTCGGGACTTCGCTATCAGGGAGCGTTGCTTCTTGTTTGTGGCCCGAAAACAAAGGTAAGTGACTCCTTTCTTTAAAATTTTGTAGGAAATGATGGTTTCTGGGTTATCAACTTTTCGGTACTTTGTTATGCTTATTAAATGTACGTGATTTATGTTTTTGCTTCATAACTCAAAATTTTGTTTTTTTTTTTGTTGGTTCCTTGTCACGTTCTGTAAGAACTGAGCTCGATGAACACGCTCCTGTTGACAAAATTACACTTAAGTCAGTTCTAAACACACAAAATTTTGGTTAAGTTAATGTAGTTCCAATCTAAACGACCATGCGCCTCCATAGATTCATTCTAGCGAGAATCAAAGGAGGCGCTTGGTTTCAAAACTAATTAGTATATTAAGAAGTTTTAATCCTAAATAACAGTTTTAATCAAGAATCCGTGGTAGAACAACTTCTTTTTTTAACAATGACGCGTAAATTTAAAAAAATCACCCAACTTATATTGTTAGAAACCAGCCATTCCCAGATTAGCTCATCTAAATTCCCTTTCCTTAATTTTAGCAAATCTCAAATTTATCGCAACGCAAATATAGCCAAAAAAAGATAGCACCGAAGTGACGCTCATCACGACCCGCTATCAGTCAGTACTCCGCACCACTCTGCACACACACGCACAGTACACAACAGTTTGTTTTGTTTACTTTTGCTGCGCGCGTTGTCCTGCCTGATTGGCTTACTAAATGATGCACAGAAAGTGGTGCAAGTTCGACGTCGGTCGTCGCGGCACCGTTTCGTACCCTAAATCGCAGCAGGCCGCTGATAACGACGCCGCGCGCACCACGCGACTATGCGCGCCTGTAGTCCACACGCACACACACGTGCAACGGGTGGGTTTACATTAATGGTGCGAATGTCTTCATGTTGATTAGAACTGCTTGCAGGGGTTCTGCAACGAAAGCATGCTTTGTCTAATATTATTTTGTAAAATGCTTTTAATATGAAGTTTTATTTTCCGAAATGGATGCAGTTTTAGGAGCTTTGAAAGAATGTTGTACAAAAAAATAATTTTCAAGCCATTTCAAGCTACAGTGCTTACTCTATAATCCGATGTTTCGATTATCCGAAACTTTGTATGGGACTTCAGATAATCGAATCATGAGCACACATTTTTATATATTATTATGGTTTGCTTATTTTTAACATCAAATTCAAAATCTTCAACCCTATTTTTGTCAAATTTGAATGGTTTATTGCCTGTTAAATTACCAAATGCATTTTCCCAATATTTCATCACCGCCATATTGGACTTACAAATTTAAAATCATTCTATCACGCAGAAAAATATTTTGTAGAATCAGCCTGTACGAGGTTTGATTCAACAAAATTGTTGTTGAATATAATCAACGCCGATTTTGCGTTGAAACAAACCTTGATTTTCTCAATTCCACAAAAATCTTTTGTTGTTTTGAAAAAGTTGCTTTGACGTTTAGCGTTGATTCAACAAAAATCTTGATTTTCAAATCAACAAAACGTCTTGTTGATTCAAATATGCTTTATTTTTCTGCGTGATAGTAGGGGTTATACTTAACCTCGACTTTCAAATCTCAACATTTTTTTATGTTGATGTCAGGAAACACTTCAGTTTCATCATGGTATGATAGATTTGGGCTCTCTGAAAACGACCCAATCGACTGAATTCAATTTTGATGAATTTCCTGCGAAAGTTAAAGTTGTAAATTAAATAATTCCGTGCTAAAAAGCCAGGTGTCTCCATGGTTTCATTCCAAGTTTCATTCTGAGAAAGAGAAATTAAATGGATGCGCCTGGTTTCTTAGTATGATGTTAACGCCTTTATACCCGAAATCAACAAAAAAATTCGTTCGCAGAAAATGCACTAAAATTCAAATCTGTCGACAAGATCTGACGAAACTGAAGCGTTTAGTAATATCAATTTAAAAAATGTTGAGTTGTGTTATCAGAAGTGATTTTTTCCTAGGCCTTCGGATAATCGAGCCTCGACTGTAATTTTTTTTTTTGCTTTGTTCAACCACTGAATTCAATTTTTCTCTCAGGATAAAGTTGCTGTGAAATATGTGTTTATGCTGTCCAATAAATTTTGATAGTTTAAATAGAAATTTTCCACTTGAAAATTCCCAAATAATTATTATTATTATTTATTTCCATACTGAGCTAAAGGCCTTAGGCAGCTTCAGCTCAGACCAAAGCATTACAATTTGGCAGATTTAGCGGTTAAGAGAGCTAATTTACTATGAAAGAAAAGGTTAAACATTCGAAATTTTTATTAATGTTGTATCATCACGCAGAAAAATAAGGCATATTTGAATCAACAAAACGTTTTGTTGATTTGAAAATCAAGATTTTTGTTTAATCAACGCTAAACGTCAAAGCTACTTTTTCAAAACAACAAAATATTTTTGTGGAATTGAAAAAAAAACAAGTTTTGTTTTAACGC
Organism: Culex pipiens pallens; assembly: GCF_016801865.2. Classification (NCBI taxonomy): domain Eukaryota; kingdom Metazoa; phylum Arthropoda; class Insecta; order Diptera; family Culicidae; genus Culex; species Culex pipiens. The sequence goes on from NC_068939.1 coordinate 183,438,137, forward strand.
AAAATCGGCGTTAATTATATTCAACAAACATGCGTTAAAACAAAACTTGTTTTTTTTTCAATTCCACAAAAATATTTTGTTGTTTTGAAAAAGTAGCTTTGACGTTTAGCGTTGATTAAACAAAAATACAGGCTACAGGTACAGGCTGATTCTACAAAATATTTTTCTGCGTGATGGTTTTCTATCTTAAAAAAACATTTTTTTAATGAAGATATCTCGTGCATCAGATAATCTTTCCTGTGATTTTTTGATTGTTACATTTAAAGATCGTTTTAAGGATTCTGACTCAGCATGCAAGGGAACAAGTCAGAAAAAATACAATTTCGCAATAACTTTTGGAGAGGGTAACCTTAGCAAAATAAACAAGGTTATACCATATTATATAGTAATTTGGGAATTCCGAAGCACCCTAGTGTTTATACTTTGTCTACTAATTCAGAAAGTATTTCTTGGCTTCGTAAATTCACTGAATGCTGAATGAACAATTTCCTATGTTTTGAAGGTCAATTTTATCAAGAACAATTCTTGCGCTTTCCAAGCAAATCGATTTTTTATTGCAATTATCCCGCAATCCATTAAATTTAACAAAGTAAAAAAGCTTGTGGGTTGCCTACTGGGCACCACATTTATAAAATTTAAAATGTATACATTTTAAAAGGCAAAAACCCTTATTTTGAACATTTTTAATTGTTAGGCTTGATTTTGAATTTTCCAAATTATTTTTATTGAAGAAGCAGACAAATTAACAAAAGTTCTCTTTTTATGTTTTTCTTGTTTCATTTTAAGTCTTTTTATTAACATTTATATTAGTTTCTGATAGTGTTTGCCTTATTCCACACCATCTATCATTACCTTTTTTAGTTAGTTGCATGTTTTTCACATTTTCGGCTATAGAATGATACCATTATTATTAAAATTGATATAAAAATAGCAACTATTGATTAACGACGATTTCAATAACTTTACAAGGATTTAGAAAATCGTCATCAAAAAGTATCACGACGTGTAGGATGCTTTCAGAACAATACCAGGAGGAACTTTGTCAAAATATTTACAGCGAAGTTAACAACAAACTCAATAAAAAACAAATGCTGTATTTTTTTTAGCGCTTCGAAAATATTTTTCGCTGGGTTGTTTTCCTCAATGGAATTTTTTAAATTGCACTCCCATTTTCATAAAATCCCCCCTTTTTCTCGAGCTTGGGAGTTTAGGTGTTAATATTAGCATTTCCCGAAACCTTTACCTGAAAATACTTTAAACTTGAACATAGCTCCTGTACCAAATTTTGCACCAACTCAATCGTAAACAATGCCGTTTTAATCCCCTAAAAAACTAAAAAAAAAATATTTAAAAAAAATGAAAATTTCTACAACAATTGAAGACACCAGATCGATAAGAAAATCTCTTCTCAAAAGACAGGCTATTGAGCAAGTACAGCCTTTGTTTTTTTATGGAAGCTGGTATGGACAAATCTATTATACATGGCAGAGAGCCAAAAGCAGCCGTGCCAAAAATACATATAAACTGTATTTGACTGATTTTTCAACATAAAAAATCATAAATATTTTTTATATTCTGTTTAGGTTGGTACTAATATTTTTAATATTACTAATTGGCCCGAAAAATCAGGGAAAACAGTTTATTTTTCCTAAAAAATTCGATGTACCGCAAAAAGTTTTTCTTCGCTATTTTTTTTTTTTTTGTTTCCGTCAAACCTTACATTTTTTCGAAAACTGATGATTACAAAACAACTGAACTGGAGTAAAATGCATTTTATTAACACTTTTTTTCATTCAAATGTTGAGACTATGGCTTGTTATTTGATTATTTTATTTATTTTGCATGGAAAGCCCAAATCTAAACTTCAAACTTCATAGGAATCTTTAAGTATACTACAGTAGTTGTTCGGTAACTGGGCGTTGTTAAAGGCTGCTTTTTAACTGGGCGCTCGATAACTGGGCCGTAGCCCAGTTAAAAAGCAGACAAACGTCAAAAAACCAAAACAAACCAAAATGGCCGAGGGGTTGGTAGATGTAAAAATCAAGTTCAATAACAAGAAACAACTTTTTTCAAGCATTTAACAAATTTCAAGTCAAAATTAGATAAAATATGAAGTAAACATAGTAAACAAATTTGAGTAACTTTTGTTTTTTTTTTTTTTTGTTTCATCAGGAAAATGTTATGCATCGGTGGTCCCCTCGTTATTTTTTGTTCAGCCCAGTTAGCGAGCAGCATTCGGTAACTGGGCTACGTTCTCAGCCCAGGTACCGAACAAGTAATGTATAAATCTCCCCAGAACAAAAATGGCAATTCTGGATGAAGGAGACACATGAGCAATTCTCTGAGATTTCGGTCATTCGATTTTTTTTGTATTTTTTAATCCGGCTGAAACTTTTTTGGTGCCTTCGGTATGCCCAAAGAAGCCATTTTGCATCATTAGTTTGTCCATATAATTTTCCATACAAATTTGGCAGCTGTCCATACAAAAATGATATGTGAAAATTCAAAAATCTGTATCTTTTGAAGGAATTTTTTGATCGATTTGGTGTCTTCGGCAAAGTTGTAGGTATGGATACACTGAAAAAAAAATTATACACGGTAAAAAAAAATTTGGTGATTTTTTATTTAACTTTTTGACACTAAAATTTGATTTGCAAAAAAACACTATTTTTAATTTTTTTTATTTTTTGATATGTTTTAGAGGACATAAAATGCCAACTTTTCAGAAATTTTCCAGAATGGGCAAAAAATCTTTGACCGAGTTATGATTTTTTGAATCAACACAGATTTTTTCAAAAAATCGAAATATTGGTCACAAAAATTTTTCAACTTCATTTTTCGATGTAAAATCGAATTTGCAATCAAAAAGTACTGTAGTAAATTTTTGATAAACTGCACCGTTTTCAAGTTATAACCATTTTTAGGTAACTTTTTTGAAAATAGTCGCAGTTTTTCATTTTTTTAAATTAGTGCCCATGTTTGCCCACCTTTGAAAAAAATATTTTTGAAAAGCTGAGAAAATTCTCTATATTTTGCTTTTTTGAACTTTGTTGATACGACCCATAGTTGCTGAGATATTGCCATGCAAACGTTAAAAAACAGGAAAATTCATGTTTTCTAAGTCTCAACCAAACAACCCACCATTTTCTAATGTCGATATCTCAGCAACTATAAATCCGATTTACAACGTAAAAACATGAAACATTCGTGAAATTTTCCGATCTTTTCGAAAAAAATATTTTTAAAATTTTAAATCAAGACTAACATTTTAAATGGGCGTAATATTGAATGTTTGGCCCGTTTGAAATGTTAGTCCTGATTTAAAATTTTTGAAAGTATTTTTTTCGAAAAGATCGGAAAATTTCACAAATGTTTCATGTTTCGACGTTGTAAATCGGATTTATAGTTTCTGAGATATCGACATTAAAAAATGGTGGGTTGTTTGGGTGAGACTTAGAAAACATCAATTTTCCTGTTTTTTAACGTTTGCATGGCAATATCTCAGCAACTATGGGTCGTATCAACAAAGTTCAAAAAAGCAAAATATAGAGAATTTTCTCAGCTTTTCAAAAATATTTTTTTCAAAGGTGGGCAAACATGGGCACTAATTTAAAAAAAATGAAAAACTGCGACTATTTTCAAAAAAGTTACCTAAAAATGGTTATAACTTGAAAACGGTGCAGTTTATCAAAAATTCATTAAAGTACTTTTTGGTTGCAAATTCAATTTTACATCAAAAAATGAAGTTGAAAAATTTTGGCGACCAATATTTCGATTTTTTGAAAAAATCTGTATTGATTCAAAAAATCATAACTCGGTCAAAGATTTTTTGCCCATTCTGGAAATTTCTAAAAAGGTGGCATTTTATGTCCTCTAAAACATATCAAAAAATAAAAAAAATTAAAAATAGTGTTTTTTTGCAAATCAAGTTTTAGTTACAAAAAGTTAAATTAAAAATCACCAAATTTTTTTTACCGTGTAGCATTTTTTTTTTCAGTGTAGTCCATATCCATACCTACAGCTTTGCCGAAGACACCAAATCGATCAAAAAATTCCTTCAAAAGATACAGATTTTTGAATTTTCACATATCATTTTTGTATGGACAGCTGCCAAATTTGTATGGAAAATTATATGGACAAACTAATGATGCAAAATGGCTTCTTTGGGCATACCGAAGGCACCAAAAAAGTTTCAGCCGGATTAAAAAATACAAAAATTAAAATTAAAGAAATAAGACCGATTCCGTAGAGAACTGCTCACATAGCAATTTGTCGATTGATATGACATCTTGATGCAAACAATTACAATTATTGCCTAAAAAAAATATCAATATCAGTAAACTAAAAACGTCAGAAATATGAATAGCGACAGTCTTAAATTTTCATAACAAAATAATTTTTTTATGCAATTTAAAAAAATATATTTATTTTGCACCAAGAAAATGTTTGGCAACCCCTGCTCCAAACCACTTTACAGCCAGAAAGTTGGCGCGCGCCGTAAACTTGCCGCCGTCCGCCCAAGTGCGTCCCAGCGAGCGCGAGAGACAATAACGGTGGTTGAGCCGCGCACGTTTTCAGTTTCGATCGGGCGTCGCTCGCGAGTGCTACACTTTCTGCGATCAGGCAGCAGCAGCTCCTCAGTCTGCAATCGATCAACCAGGGGGTGTCTTTGTGTCTAGATGTTTAGCTCAATTGGCTGGACTCCCATCTTCGTGTTGTGTCGCCCCGGGGCTCTCGAATAGGATCTGGAGCAGCAAATTGATTAAAGTGTTCTACTGACCCAGAAAACGAGGGTGGGCGATAATAGAACAACGCGCTGCTGCGTTCAATCTCTGTAGAGTGTGGCTCGAAAGAAGAAACAATTTGGCACCACATTCCAAAGTCAAGTGCCAATACGTCGTAGTTTCTTTTCACGGGCAAAACTATATCTGCATCTTGCCTACCGCCAGCCATTAACAGCAGCAGCAGCAGCAGCGTGAGTGAGTTGAATGACATCTATTGAGGTGGCCGATTGCAACAGGTGTGTGCTCTGTGGTTGTTGATCCGAGGTGACAGCGGTCTTCGATATACTCAACCCCCCTGCTGGTGTAGTGAACTGTGGGGTGGGATTATCGTGTGGGGTGGAAAGGCCAACCGCTCTCGTTTCTTCAACAAGCAGCCAAAAGCGGCATTCTATGTATAGCTCTTGAAGTTGACGAGAAAGGGAAAGAGCGAGAGATTCAAGTGCAGAAACAACCCAAAGTGAAGCGTACAGCTGAACTTGTCAATGAAATGAAGCAAAAAGAGAAGCTTTTAATTTTCACCGGCACAACCGGATTGAGCAATAGAAGACGATGCACTCGCGCGCGGCAGGTGAAGGTCAACGCGGCAACGTTGTTGGCAATTGAACTAGACACTCGCCGGCAGCGCGATGGTGGTGCTGTACGTGCCCGTTTGAGCAAACTATTTAGCGCTTCTCGGTGTGAGACCAAACAATGAGTAGTTCTAGTTGGAATATTACGATTTGAACTCGATCTGCACTCGGTAAACATTTGCACCTTACGTTTGCTATCTTCTTGGACGTGACGTGAGATTTAAGCGTTTAAGTTGGGCCATGATATTAATTTATTTTGTTCGATTCAAATTTTCCGGTTTTACGACGCAGATGTTTATATAACCTACAATGTTTGTGGTCCATGTTTTTTCACCATCTTGTTTCAATGTTGAATTATGAAAAAAAGATCAGTGGCGAAGAAAAAACAAAGAAAAAAAACAAAACCCGATAAAATCTAGTGATTGGAATTTGTATCAAAGCCTAACACCAGAAGAAGAATAAAAACTAATCAAAATAAGTAAATATTAGGAAAAAACACATAAACCAAAATAAGTAATAAATTTCGTAGGCCAAAGGCTGCTAAATTAATTTCATGTTTATTATTTTGTTCGAATCAATGATGCAAATTGTCTCGTTTCGACCAAAGGTCACTTTAGAAACCATTTAATTCGATTTTTTTTTAAATATTTTCGAAATCGTGATGAAGTTCTTTTGAGCACTATAAGATTTTTTTTCAATAGCTGTTGCAAACCTAATGATGAATAAATTCAAAATAATCAGCTGTTTGTGATTTTGATATTTTTGCAATAAAATTATTTAAAAAAAATCTAGATAAACTCAAATTCTGATTTTTAAGACAAATTAAAGATTTATAGAAAAAATAGGTTTGTTACTGTTATAAATCTAAATTCTAGTGCGTCCATCCTGGTAATTCCTAGGACAAAATTCCTGGATTTTTTTTTCCAAAATTCGGAATTCCCGAATCTCAGGAATTTTTAAAATTTGTCCCGGGAATTCTCGAAATTGAAAAAAAAACAAAGTTTCCCAACCAAACTTTGGTTGTGGTGATTGATGAACAGTTCACTATTTAGTAATCGATAAGAATTTTAAAGCATTAAAATTTGTATTCGGCATATATCAGCATTTATTTGGCTTATTAGAGAAAATTGTTAAAATTTGAGTTTACAGATCCGCAAAATGCCTAGCGCTTTAAATATTTTCTTTTTAATTTTATGTATTTTTGAAGAACTTGGTATTATATTTACTTGTATTTATATTATTTATAATTTGAAAAAATATAACATTGAATTATTTTTCATCTAACACCGGTACCTGGGGCAAATCAGGAAAAATGTAACGAATTAAGACAGCTATTGACGCCAAATTGTTTACATAATGTTTTGAATGACTTTGGTTAGAACAGGAACAGAACAAAAATAAGTACACAGATTTCCAAATTCATTGCTCTAAAATCTCCGGTACCTATTCAGACCATAGTCCCGATTTTCCCCAGTTGGCATTAGTAACTTAAAGATAATTTGTAAAATATGTTTTATATAAAAAATGAAATTCAAAACTAATCTAAAATTTTCCATTGACTGGTATCATTCTATTTGTTTTCTTCTTGTTTTTTAAGACATATTCAAAGAAATTTATCTAGCTTTTCTACTCATTTTGTAATGATTATTTAAAATCCAAATCCAAACAACAACATTTAAAATCCAATCCAAACAACAACAAAAATCTTTAATTTCTTTTAAGCTATCTAATACCTTGTTAAGATAGAAGTGTAGATTATAACCAGTAAATAGAATTGATTCAATACTATAATTTTAAGCTTGAAAAACATAACAAATATAATGAAAACATAGATTTTGTCACTGTTTCAAAAAAATCCAGGATCCCGGGAATTCCCGGGATTCTAAAAATATTTTTTACGTTTCCCGGGAAATTCGAAACCCGGGAAAATTGGGCGCCCTACTAAATTCAACATCATTTCAATTCCAGATTTTCTCTGTTGAATAAAAAAAGTTTGACAATGGTTTATGAGGATTTGTGAGGGTTTATTTTTTAAGACGGTTTTATTACGGATTTATCTTAACAAACCTAACCGAATTTGCTCTTTTTCAATTTTAAATGTGATTTTTTTTAATCATTTGATCTAGATTCAAAAGTTACGATATTAATTGAACGCGTTTTCTTACATAAATCACCAAAAATATTGACCAAATAAGGCCTGCAAGACATAGATTAGAAAAGGTTATTTTTTTATTTTCTCCATTTGTTGTCCCATTACGCAACGAAATGACTGGCGAAAACTCAAATTTCAAACAGATCGCTCACTTCAAGGAGTGCAAGACTTGTTTTTTCAATCATACGAAAAAACATACTGGCTAAACTGTTGCGATATTTCTTGTGTGCCTTTCAAAAAACATGTCTTACAATTTTGTCTCGTCACGCGATTTTGTTTTTATTTCACTGGAAGCACATGTATACAATATTATTCAATTTACGTGACATTTCTATGAAATAAAATCAATTATCTTTCCAAATAACTAAAAATGTTTAGAGGTTACTTCTTTAATTGTGCCACTAAAGTCAAAATGAGAACAAATAATAACCATTTTTAATGGAGTCAAAGCGTCGGTCATGGTTCCTTCGGTCGGTTCCTTAAAATGTAAAAAATAAAAAAAACTCATTTCAGTTGCATCACAGTGGAGCAGCATGGTGTTTCGCTAAACCAGTGCAAAAGCAACCGTTGATTTTCTCTTTGACATCGCGAGAGCCAGCTCGGAAAACTCTCTCTCTAGAAATTTTCCCTCTCACCCGTTTCTCTTTACCACAAACGACCGGCACCAGCAAGCAGGCCGTGGAAAATTTGGCGCAAAAATCGTTTCCTTTGCAATGTTTGGCGCGCGCGTCAACCATGTGCTTTTGCACTCTCTCGCTCTCGCACTCTCTTTTGAACGCCTCTCACACAAGTTTTCCTTTTAAATTCTCTCGCGCTACCAATACTAACGCCAACAATGGCGTTTTCTCTTGCAAGTTTTAGAAATGTAACGTGAAGTTGGCAACTGCAATTTTCCTCACAATACAGGCGCATTTAAGCTCTTTTGGCGCTGTATGACGCTGAAGGGCAAGGTACAGTGTGAAAATTAGGAAAGTTTGTGAAATTTTGATCATAAAGTTGATTGTTAAAGTTAATGTCTCTATTCTTCAAAACGAAACATTACTATTACAAAAAAAAACAAATTGAATAAATCAGACCATTTTTAATTTAGCGTGCAACGAGTGCATCGTCACTTGCACAGTCCGTTATACTTAGCTATAGTCGTGTCATACAACTCGCTGTGGTTGCTCTTAGGTAGTGTCGATGTGAAATACATTTTCAACTGCATTTCCAGTTGAGCCACGGCCGTGAGCAAAACAAGAACAGTGCCAACGCCAGCGAAAAAAGACCCAAGTTGTGACTAGTGGATATCCGTGTTTTAGCTATGTAGATTGACACAAAGTGCACCATGATAAGCAAAGTGTTTTGACCTACGACAACACATCGAAGAAAACGCAACATCAAAAAAACAACACCAAATAAAGCAACAAAATCACACACAAAAAACAGAAAAGCATGAAGAAAGTCACTGACATCAGCGGGTTTCCCGAGGGACCGGAGGAGGACGCCCAGGAGCAGCAGGCCAGCGTGGAAAAGCTGCTGAAGCTGACGGAGAACGACACCAACCTGACTGTGGACAGCATCGAGTGTTTGCCCGGAAGCCAGCAAGGCGATAACTACATGTCGATTATCAAGCGCATTTTGGTCCGCGGAAAACGGCGCTCGAGGACGGCCAAGAAGAGCAAAGGTAAGTGGAGGATGGGGGGAGTGTCCTTGCAGTACGTATTACGAGAGGGAGCGGATTGTGTTGTGATTCTTCAACCGCCGAAGGGAGTTGACCTCGCTGTAGGGCTTTTCAGAGGGGGTATTGAGAGCAGTTATTTTGAATTTTGTCAGTCATTCATTGCCTCCCATCATTTTCCTGTGAATCGATTCTGGGGTTCTCAAGCGACCATTTTTATTTTATTTTATCATAATTATTTTTTTTTATTCAGCAGAGTCTTTGTACAGTCCTTTTTTTTTTTTTTTTTTCTTTGTACAGTCCTTTCAGCCTGATAGGTCATATATGACCCAAAATTCAAAATAATTTGGTTAAAAGCGTTTTACAACGTATTTTGAATCGATCACAATTGATACAAAAAGTTTTTCCAATGAAATTTTTTTTTATCATTGACTTTTTTAAAAAGAGAGAAAAGAAAGACTTGAGATCAAGCTTGAGATAAAATTTGCATTTAATTTAGTCCTAATTACATTTCTTTTGCTATTTAAATTATCTGTTTTTAACCAACTTGATGATCCCTGAATTTTTAACGCACTTTTTTTATTGAATTATTTCAAATTCATCCACCTTGTAATTTTTTTATAATACACCATTCAAATTCTTATACTTCCAAAACTATATTTCTGTGCATAATTTAGACAACTTTTTTTTGAGAATGTAACAATTTTTGAAAAAGAAAACAGAAAAAGAAAAAAATGAATTAAATCTATGTTACTTAATTGAAAAAACGTTATCAAAGATGCAACATTATTTTTTGCAATTCCGTCTGTTTACTTTTCCTGTCATTCTAGAACGACGAAACGGCCTACTTTTCTCTACCAAAAATAAAAGATTCGAATAGAATCAAAATAAATGCTGAAAAGTTAAACTTTGATTTCGTAGCAAAACTTGATTTTTCGCCACTCGTCGTATTTATCCAACTCCAACCTCTTTGGATAAATGTACGACTCGTGCTGAAAAAATCTTCTTTTTTGTAACTTGTTGAATAAACTACTATTTTAAAAAGATATTTTGACCAGTTCGTTAAAAATGTATTTTGAGATTGAATGAAAAATTAAGATGTTTATTTTTTTTGTACCTGTTTGGTTTTCTTGTTTATCAATAATCAATTTATTTGCGATTAAAAATGTCAAAAAATTTCATTCAATGTGACAATCAGAATCACTAATTTAAAAAAAATAAGTATTTTTGTTTAATACCAAGGCAAATGTTTAAGATTATGTCCTTCTACTCTCAAAACAATGAGAAAATATGTTTAGCATCTTCAGCTGCTTTCTATTTTGATTAAAATTCAATTTTTCACCAGAAAATCAGATCTAAGGGGTCACCCGAGCAAAAATTTAGACCAAAAAATTTACGATATGAACAAGTGTCTATTTTATGCAGGGCCTCGCCTCGAAACGTCATACAGGAACAAAAGCGGCGAACCTAAGATTCGCGTGACGTTTTGGAATTTTGACAGTCTGGAACGCATGAATTACCCCATTATCGGTTTCCCGCACGGGTGGAATGGAAATTGTTGCACATTGCTAAAGTTTGAAATTTTGCAACTTATTTTAATGCATGCTAAATTTCAAAATTCAAACAACAATCTAAAGCAAACTGGTTTAGAAACTAAAGATAACCAAAAGGCACGATGATTTGTTGTATAATCTTGCTTAGAATCTCGATAAAAGTGGCTTAAATTCAAAAAAAATATTATATTTTTTTCTGTTCTAGAATTTAACGAAATTCAGTTTATTATGTATGACTTCAAAATTATTACACAACGGTTGTAGAATTTTTTCACAAAAATGGTTTTTTTTGGTTCGTCCACAAACAATCTCATGTTGGTAAACAAATGACGCCATATTGCCAATGTTGTTCGGTAGCTTATATCAGGCCATTGCCGGGGCCCTGATTTTATGTGTTAAGCTGAATTACCCAAAGCGTTATCAGTCTCAAATGGTAGTCCTACAAGCACCAGGTCGAATCGAGTTGATATCTGGATGCAACACTTTTTTATTTGAGTTTGAAAATTGTGATATTTTTTCACTAAAATAACAATAACTACCTTCAGATTTGTCCGATTGGAATGTTACACCACGTATTTTGTTGCATTTTCAAAGCGCTTTGTGATGAGTTTTGAATTCCACAAACAACCCCTGAAAATTTCAGACAGATTGGTGAGGTCGATGCGAGATGGGTATGCTTTGCTCGTGGACTCGCTCTTATATTCCTACTATTCCATGAGAGAATTTCAAATTGTATTTAAAATGCCAAAAACGGAAAGCAAACAATTAAATTTATAATTAAATTGATATTTTTAGTGAAGTTCATGTTTTTGTTAATTGCACAGGTTGTATTTTATAATGTTTATTTTCATCTTTGGAATTTTTGGACCGCAGATTAGAAACTAATAAAACCTGACCTAAAAAAATAAATTCTCTTGCGTTAGATACCGATTTTTTTCCTATTGTGTAATAACCACGTTTAACAGTCTGGACCCGTTGCCTGATTTTTCTGTTACTTTCTTATTGGAATTCCTGACTATTAATAACGCTTACGTTAAGATACATTTATTTGAACAAAAATAGTTTGGGAACCCCTCCAACGCTGACAAGCTTCCCAAACGGTAGTGCAGCTTTTCCGTATTTTCATTCCCTCATAACATCAGGATCGAGGGTATAATATGCACTCTCACCACACCACCACCACAAGGGTAAAAATTCTCACAATTATCGTCCTCTGCCTCATCCACTGGCACTCTGGTTGTTACGCCACCAGCGTCACGTTTGTGTTTGTTCTCACCACCGAAGGGAGGGTGCATGTGCACTCTTGACCCACTTTTCGAGCGCAAAACGAGCGAATTGACCGGCCTTGACATTATGCCAACCGTCCCCACCCCAAACATTTTCCAACGTCATTTACCCGGAAGGAAAACTCTGCACCACCTTCAAAGTTGGTAGTCGCTTTTCCTAGAACAAGAAGCAACACAAAAATCGATCGACTTTTGCGCTTTTCCCCGAGCTTAGTTGCATGCTGCTTCGTTCATTGTACTTTTATTGTTGCCCTGACCTTGGGCCACCGACATAAGCGCGCGCACACAGCATTTTCAGCATGTAAAAAAAACACGCGCTTTTGCATGGCATTATATGCTCTGGCAAGTGCAGTGTCAAGTGCAGCAGCAACTGAGTCATGCTGGCGCCAAGCAAAACCAACCAAAGGGGGAAACCACGTCGCTGTTGGACAGCGCCAGACACTGATGCGGAAGTGGACCCCTCGCCGGCCTTGGGGAAGCATAATCGTGTGCTATTACGAAACCAATTTTGTCGCAGAAAATGCAGAACAGGGAATTGAATTGGAATCGTCTGTGATGGAATATGCAATGTCAACTGAACTATATGGGGAGGCTCATGGAGATGCATGGTCATAAGGGTGATCACAAAAAAATGGTTTTAAAAAGAAAGCGTATCGATTTACATTGATTTAAAATTAAATTAATATGTGATAAATGCCAATTTGCAGGCTAAAAATTTTGATTCTATAACCTTGAAAGTTCGTTTGTTTGACTTATTTATTGCAGCCAGGAATCATATTATTAAAATTCGTTACTGCATATAAATCGTGATGACCCATGGGATATTGATACGTAGAAAGTTGTAATGCAGCCTTCCTAATAAAAATATATACTCAAAATATTCTATCGGTAAAAAATAAGGGGCTTATTTATATTTTTGTGTAACTTAATAAAAACGTATGGTACAAATAAAATATGAATAGTAAAAACATGTGGTAAATTTTACAATTGATAAAAGAAAACGCACAGCAAAGGCTTACATACAAACAATTCAAAATGGCTTGAGCCACCATGTGCCTCCTTGCATGTTGCTTCTCATAGGAAAACAAAAAAAAATACAATTTTCACCGATAGAATATTTTGAATAATATAAATTAGGATGTAACAAAGGCTTGTTCCGACGAGTGTTGAAAAATCGGCCAAAGCAAAAAAGCCATTTGAATTTGCTGAAGCCAAATTTTCAACATAAATGCCAAAATTTGAAGGCCTGTTCAGAGCTTTAGAGTGCTCAAAACAATCTAAAATCAGTAAATAAACGCTTTAGTACTTTGTCCACTCAAAATTTACATTTTTTTTAAATGTCTTTTGACGGAATAAATCCAATTTAAAATTCAAAACCAAAACGCCAGCTGATACGTCAAATCAAACTTTGGGATTTGGGTCATTTGTGTGACCTTTTAGTATAAATTCTTAATCAGGGGGTTAAAACACAACTCATCTCGATTTATAGAATTATGAAACTGCCATACCGTGATACACTTATTAGATAATGCTGCCAACTGTGTGGATTTAATATGTGTGATGTGTCATACGGATTTTAGATTCCGTAAACTGGGGTGACTTTGATAGGTTTTCAAATGCCCGTCAAATTAATATCCAAACATTTTTCAGAATTTTGAGTATGTAAGCATTAAAGGATAGCTTATTATCGAACATATATGCAAAAATGCGACCGTTACATTTAGTGTATCAAAATTAGTAGCCAAATCAAATTTCTATCAATGTCACCCCGGGCTATCAAAGTCACCCTAGTTTACGGTTATCTATATTGAAGGATTTTTAACAATTTATCTTAAATTTTAGTAGTTTAGTATTTAGTAATTCTAGCTTTTCAAAAAGTCTCAATTTTAAAATCTTTGCATGACTTGTGTAAATAGTTTTATTTAAATTTATTAGGTGTTTAAAAATATTTTCCAAGGTTCCCCTTCAAAATTGGTCTAAAAAATCAAGGGGAAAAAACATTTTTATTAGCAAAATTTCAATGGAAACCTATATCTAATAAAATAAAAACATTTTGAAATGCATTTTCCTGTGTTGACAACTTAAGATATTTTGAACAATAAAGTGATTGCTCCTGTTGAGTGGTTTAAAATTCATTTTAAATCACATATTTTTTTCAAATATATTTTTCTGGCATAAAAGATGTGCCTCTTCCCAGATTTAATATTACCATGATTATTTGTTTCTGTGTAGCTGATCCATCGTCAAATGTCGTCTTGTATTTTTTCTATTTTTTTGCGCACTGAGGCTGGTACAAATTTTATTTAAAAGTTTTTAAAACATTTTTTTGCATTCAAATGTTCAGACTATGGCTTGCTATTTACATTTTTTGGCCCCCTTGACCCCGGCCAGTGCCGAGGGATAAAAACTTTGAAAAATATTTGTATAGGCCTTATTGAATAACTACGTTTGCTCATATGCCTTACTTTCTTTAAATTAAGGGGTTACATACATGTAAATTGTCAAAAACGTCAGAGGTTGGTATGAACACACATTTAAACTTTTTTTAATCTGTTTTCAGGGTGTTAAAATATACATTTTCATCTGTTAACAAAACAAATTTGAGGTCATTTGGATGTATCATTGCCGAGATATAGCTATTTGAAGTTATCAGTTTCAAAAAACGGGTGCCACGATATCTCAACACTGCTTTGACCAAATCGGCTCAAAATTTTGGTGAAGACTCGTTAAACCGGTTCCGTGTGCATGACGAAGGCCGATTTTCAAAAACTTAATTTTTAAAAAAGATAAAAATATTTTCATGTTTTTCATACAAAAAATTGTCAGTTTTTGATTTTTATATTTTTTAAAAAAGCAAAATTTCAAAATCGAGCTTCGTCATGCACACAGGATATGTCTTGAGAGTCTTTACTCCAAATTTCAGCCAATTTGGTTCATCCCATATCGAGATATCGTGGCACCCGTAATTCAACTCAGTGTTTAGAGAAAAACGCTCACAAAGTTTGACAGTTCGCTTTGCGCATGGCAACATTTGAGCTTAAATCGTCTGTTACTAACTTTAATCATGAAATATCTTTATGAAACTTTTAGGAGTGATTAAAAATAATCTTTTTGCAATTCCGTCGTGAAACTACATACTTTTCCTGTCATTCTTGAACGACGAAATAGCCTACTTTTCTTTACCAAAAATAACAGAATCGAATAGCAACACTTTTCTAAATTAATGCTGAAAAGTTCTACTTTTCAGCACTGAAATGGGTGCTGAAAAGTTGAACTTTTCAGCACTTGTTTCGAAAAGTAACACTTTTCCACATTTTTTTGATTTAAACGATTTATTGACAAAATACATGAAAATTTGACTTAAAATTTCACTCAATAGGTGTTTTTCGGAATTGCAAAAAATGTTGTATGGAACTCGTTGCAAAACTTGATTTTTTCAGCACTCTTCGTATTTATCCAACTCGGTGAACCTCGTTGGATAAATGTACGACTCGTGCTGAAAAAATCCTCTTTTTGCAATTTGTTGCATAAACTACTATTTTAGTGGATTTAGTGAATTTTCTGTAATATGAAATTTTGTGATTTTCTACATGTATGTAACCTCTTAATATTGAGACCCTGTGAGACCAAGTTTGGAAATTTAGTTATTTATTTTTACAAACGAACTCATAGGTCTCAAATTTAAATCTTAAAAAATCTTCGGGAATCTTGTTTTTTGCTTCTTTGAAGGGTGGATGATTTTTCTTATTTCATATGATTTTGCCAATGCTGTGGAAAATTTAATTTTTCAGGTCAGTTTTGAAGGGTTCATTAAATTAAAATATTTTTAATTTTCATAATGATTGATTGTATATTTGTGTTATAATCCTTTTCAGTTTTGATAACATTTGTTTTTTCTTCATTTCTAAATTTAGCTAAACAAGTATGTTAATCAGATCGCAAATGAAATTACGACAAATTAGCAATCTTTCGCAGTTTTACAGTTTTGAATTAATTTCCCCGACTCAAATGCCATTAAACTGCGTCCCCCATTAGCATAAAGCCGTTGACCGCGTGCTGCATGGAAGCAAAAAAAAGCCGGTTCCAATGTCAACTGCATTTGCAAATCAAACTCCTTTTCTCTCTCCTTCTCTCGATTTCGCAGAATTCTTCATCTCGCTGATCTACAAGCGCCAGATTGCGAGCCTCCAGCGGCGGAAGCTGTTCCGGGCGGACGAGGCGTTCGCGAACGAAATCAACGCGTACACGGCCCTGGTTCCGGTGCTGCAAAAGTTTTCCCGCGACCGGTTGCCCTTTCCGGCGTGCGTGTACGCGGGGGCGGACGCCGAAGGTGACCTGATCGTGCTGGAGGACTTGTGGCGCACCGGGTTCCGGATGGTGGACCGCCGGAAGTGCCTCAGCTATCGGCAGTGCCGGACGGTGATGAGGGTGAGATATTTTGGGGGGTTTTGGAAGGGGGAATTTGAAGTGAGTAAAGATTATTTTTTTGGTGGTTACAGGAACTGGCCAACTTTCATGCGGTGTCGCTGGCGATGAAGCAGGTTCAACCGGTGCTGTTTCACACGATGAAGGAAAAGGTCACGGAGATCGTGTACACGGATGAGGGAGCCGAGTTCTACACGCACTCGTTGCAGACGTCTCTGAGGGGAACTTTGGACAGTTTGCATTATAGCAATAAAAACGGAGCGTTGGATGGGGCGATAAAGGCCATCGAGAGGTTGAATGGCCGGCTGTACCAGATCATGTCGACGGCGGTTCGGAACAGTCACGAGCCGTGGAAGGTGCTCTGTCACGGAGATACCTGGGTCAATAACTTGATGTTCAACGAAAGCCACGATAAGGTGAAGTTGATTGATTTGCAAACCATGCGGTACACGAGTCCGGTGCTGGACATTCTGCATCTGCTGTACACCAGCACAGGGGCTGAAGTGAGGGCGAATCACACCGACGAGCTGATCCACAGTTACCAAGAATCTCTGATCGACGCACTTCGAGTTTACGTTCCGACCCAGAATCGGTTCGTTTTGCCCGACCTGGAGGCCCTCTTCAGCTATGCCAACATTCGCGCCGAGTACAACTCCCGGATCTTGTACGGACTGGGCATTGCCATGTGGCTCTTGCCGGCCGTCACGTTCCACCCTGACCACATTCCAGATCTTGATAGTGTTACCATGAACGATTTTAAGACAAAGAACCACGAGAAAACGATCGCCCAAATGCTTTCTCCAGATTATCATCATCGAATGCGGGACACAGTTCTCGAATTTTACCACAAAGGAATCCTAGAAACAATTTAAATCTAGTATTATTCTAAAATAATCGCGCAAATGTGTATACAAAAAAGGGGATAAACACCTAACCAATCTATTCGCCACAAGTAACAGAATAAACCGCTTAAACTAATGGTACACAAACAATTAGCTAGTCAAATGGTGTTTAAAATAGAACAAATCAACAAAAAAAACAGTAACCAAATCAAATCTCGTTAGTCAAATATGCCCAAATAGAGGAAGCAAACTAAATACAAACTTAAACTAATCGCCGCGCTATCGCGCAGAGCCACATTTTGCAATAGTTTTCGTTATCACTCACCAAGCGAGTGCAAGCAAGCAAGCTCGCGACGCCTTACACAACACTAGAAGAAAACTGATAGCAATCGCAGGTTTAGTTTAATCCAGACAACACGGAAGAAAAGCAGTAGGGCACTCCGGTTCCGCGATCGTGCAAGGACTTACGGGGCGAACCTGAACCTATCTCGCTCGCTTATCAGGTGGGGCGCGTGTGCCGGGTTAGTGGACTTTCTGTTAGAGTCAACAGGAAAAAGAAAGTATAGTTACCAGACGTTGTTTAGGGTTTTTGTAGGTTTGTTGATGATTAGATGTGCAACATTGTTACCACTTGAAGTTTGTTCTAATCACGACGGTATACGTAACATGTGCAAAGAGCAGATGAATAAAGATGCAAATATTATTACTAGAAGAATTTTAGATTTTTTTTTACTTCGCAACCGAAATATTTATCTCAACTGTAGAGAATCAAACACCTTGAACTGTTGCTAGGAACTCCCCCAATTGAGTGAATCGTTCTTTCACAATAAACGTTTTTTAGATTCAAGATTGCGCAAGATGTTCTCAGCAAAGTGCACATACGAAGTCGAATAATTAAAAAATACCGAAATTTTAACAAAAAGGTATTCAGGAACAATTCAGAACAAGCACCTTATGGGAAACATAAACATTTTCGACACACTTAGCTTTCGGACCAATTCTCATCTCTTTTGCAGTTTTCCGACATTAACACACAATTTTCCTAGAAAAGAAAAGAGAATTGATAGTCAAAACAACTTAATGTAAGCTGTAATTTAAGATAAAAGTGCTGATAACAGAAATACGATGAGAGAAAGTATATTTCCCCTAGTTACCTTTCAAACTAATCTTCCAATTTCAAAATGTTCTTTTCAGCTTTAATTTTTTTTTTCATCATTTTTGGTAATTAGGAACAGCTGATTCGGCAGTTTTTTCCGAAAATATTTGGATTTTTTTATATGTTTTTATATGTTTTGTAAGTAACACCACTAGTACTTCGATCTCTAAATTTTTAGCATTCGAAAAACTCTTAATATCTCACACTTTTCAGACTTCGGGCTAACCAATAAACAATATATAAGAATATTTTACAATAGATTTTCTATATTTATATTTTTTTTATTTGTTCAAACTTTGTAGAGTCTTGCCCTATGACCAAAGAAGCTATTTTGTGTCATTGTTTCACCCATACGAGGCTTCAAACAATTTTGACAGCTGTTCATACAAAAATGGAACGTAAATATTCGAAAATCTATAATTTGTGAAGAAATTTTTTAATCGATTCGGTGTCTTGGGAAAAGTTGTAGGTGTTGATGAGGACTATGGGACCATCCATAAACCACGTGGATACTTTTTTCAGTCTCAGACCCCCCCCCCCCCCTCGTAGGCAATTTCCATACAAAACAAATTGTTTTTTGTATGGAGCGTAGACAAACGCTGAACCTCCCCTCCACCACGGGTTCCTGGTTTATGGATGGTCCTTATTCAGAAAAATCAATTTTCGTAATTTTGTATGTATTTATGTTTTAGGAAACAAAAAACTCAAACTTTTGAGCCACAAAGGAGAATAGACAATAATGTTGCCACCAAGTTAGGCCATTGCAAATATTTTTTGAAGTTTATGTCCCTTGACTCTGACCAAAGTCGAGGGGGGCAGAAAAATATATATACATTTTTAATTGAAATTACAAGCCACAGTTACAACATTTGAATGAAAAAAGTGTTTTAAAATGCATTACACATCTGTCCAGTTGTTTTGCAATAATAAGTTTCTGAAATTTCTATGTATTGACGAACATTTTTTGTTTTGAGAAAAAAAAGGTTTTTCGGTGCTGTATTTTGGAATATCATAAAAATTCAAAATATTTTTAAACGAGCCCAAATATGCTAAATATGATTATCAATGCATAAAAATGAATTTCAGAATTTTAAAGTTGAGTTTTCCCTGATTTTTCGGACCCATTTGAGGTGGGGGGGGGCGACATAAACTATAATTGCAACGGCCTTACGTTATTTCTAGATTAAATTTTCAAAACAACCTATCCCTCATGGGTTTCCTATGCAGATAGGGCCTTTTGAAAATTTAATCGAGATTTGAAGCAAAATATGTTTTGCAGGCCAAGGGTGAAATGATACCTTTTCGGTTGACACCCGGTGAGGAACATCCTGGAAGGAGCGGAACTACACCCGTAGTGCTGTTAGCTGACCTAGACCTTGGTCAAAACAGCTGCTCTGGTTCCTTGCAAGTTACCCATTTTCTTACCTCCACGTTGGCTTGGTTTCGTCATCATGATGACAACACGTGACCTTGCTGGTGGCCTGTGGAAACGAACTCGTAAACCTTTGACCAGCGAGGGTCAGAGTAGAGACGGCCAAAAGAAAGGGATGCGCAATGTGGGAAGGGAAGATTGTAGACGGTATTGTTTTGATTCACAGCATGTTGAGTTAACTGTTGTGGATGTACCTGATACATCACTATACGGGGTTTCTCTTCTTTCCACTTTCAGCTACTATCTATCTTCTATTTCTTTATTATGTATAACTGATTTTCTAATTCTGCTTCTGTTTACTATCCACCATTTTATTGTGATTGCATGATCTTTCGTTTCTCTTATTTTCTTATACTAATGCATCTTTTTGTTTTGTTTTGTTTTTGTTTGTTTCCATTTTCATGTCGTGTCTGGGCCTGCGGTTGGAGAACGATTGCACCACGACAACCACTTTGGAGTGATATTATCACACTGGAGACAACAGCAACAACATAAGAAACCCTGATGTCACTCAGGTTCCCGCAAGTAACTGTATCATTATTTTAAAGTGTTTATATTTTACTAACATCCCTTTCTTTGCAGAGCATGGACTACATCATAAAGCGGCAATGTGGGAAAGGGAAGTAATTTGTGATTGTAGAAGGTATTGTTTTGATCCACAGCATGTTGAACGAACTGTTGTGGATGTACCTAGAACATCGCAACTCGGAGTATCTCTTCTTCTTATCTCCAACTACTTTAGTCCTGTTTCACTTATCTGTCAAGTCTCCTCTACTTTATTTGCCAGTTTTAACTGCTATGTGTTTTCCCTAACATCCCCAATCGGCTCCTGAAGTTGTCATTAATGCTATCTAAGCTTATATGATATTATTTATTCTTTATCAGATAGCTTTTTTCATAAATTATTGCCTATATTTTTAATCTACTTCATACAGCTTTTACTCTTCTTTTCTTCAACATACACTTATTCTTTCAGTATCGAACTTTATGTAGTTTGCTTTCCTTTATTGTCTATTGTTTTAATCTACGCCCTTTTCTTCAAACAAGTAAGGTTTGAGTCCTTACTCAATATATTGAATGATCAAAGTCACACACATAACATTATTGTACTTTTGATAAATTTTTGAATAACATGCTTAGGTTCAAAACATTGTAACAAAACACCGCGACAGAAGAAATAGCAACAGATTAACACGACTCAACATTAGGCAAGATTTTAGGAGAAAACAATACACAGTAAAATAACAATTAGTTTTTGAATTCAAACTAAAAATTAAACAGTTTTTTGCTTTACTGAAAATTGATAGGCACACTATAAATGGTTAGGCGCTTATACTTACATCAAACCCTACGTAATGTACCACCCCCGGCCGAGTTAAAATGCGTAACCGGAAAAGAAGGTGTGCATGCCTGGCACGAACACTCAAAGCGTGTTCTAGCGTGCTGCTCGTACTGACTCAGAGCAAGGGTGAGATGTAGGTGTAAGGGCAGTGCGTGTTCGTCGGGAACCTGGTGCATAAGATCGGTCAAGGCCCGTTCTTACACTGAAAATTGCGAATTGCGAAATTGCGAATTGCGAATGCGATTTGAAGCAAAATATGTTTTATGAAAAAAATAGAAATTTTACAAGATAAAAAAATTTGCCTTTATTTTTTCATGTAAAATACACAGTTTTCAATATATCGACAAATTAAAAGTGAGAGTGTGTGCGTGTAACATGGAGTTAAACTTTTTGAAATCCTTGGTAAGCTTCACAGCAACTGCACAGAAAGTTTAACTTCATGTTGCGATTTTACAGCTCGATAGCTGCCTACAGTATATTTTTCCCTAGATTATTCCATTTTTTTTGTCCACCCCTGAAAATATTTTTTTGGAAAATTTTAGAAAATGTCCAATAAAATTGCTTTGTTGCTGAAAAACAGTCCATTTTTGAAATGTTAATTTCAAATATTTGAAAAAAGATCACAAATGTTTAAAAATTATTTTATAACATTTCAAATAGGACCATTAGTTTCTGAGATATTGGTACATGAAAATAAAAGGCTGTTTGGATGAAACTCAAAAATCTTCAATTTTCAAATCTTCATTTTTTTCAGGAATAGACATTCTTCGGTCTACGTATGAAGCGCCCCCATCGGCTTCTTAAAGTGCTGAACGATTTAAAGGAGACGCACGGTTACTCAGAGTATAGCAAATAAATCGCCTGCAGGTAGGCAACCAAGCACTCGCTTCGTCTAATGCTTCGATTTAAACTTTTCTCAAACATAGATGGCGTTGCATTAGCTTTCTTGCAGCTGAGCTTCGAACTATCTGACAGCTCAGGTAGGGTAAAGGAGCCATGTCTAGATCAAAACGATCAAAAGGTAATGTTTTGTTTGGAACAATCTTTGAATTCTAGACAATTTTAAAAGAATTTTAAATTATTATCTGTAAGACGATTTCTATTCAAGAAATAAAACATTTGTTTTCCGTTTTTCCAGATTTATTGAACAAACTATAAGTAGCGGGGTAAAATTCCAAAAAAAAAACAATTTAAACCTGTCAGGAGGATCGCGCAAAAAACCCGAGTTTCCTACTGTTTCCTTTCAAAATAAGTGCTTTGAATAGTGTTTCATCCCTCGTTGCTGTGGTTGTCGTAATAGTGCTTATCGTAGCTGGGTTATTCAATTTAAAAAAAATCGCTAAAAATAACTTTCTCTAATATGTCAGGTTGAAGTTGGTCGTCGCTTCTAAACCTGTATCCGTTACAATATTTATAACAATTTTCTTCTGCGTTGTAACTTTTCTTTCATTCCTGCAATAGCGCCAGAGCAAAACAAAAAAAACATAAACTGATTGTGGAAACCAAGAATACATGTTGCGGGGGGGTGTTTGAATCAGACTATCTCGCGCTTTAGGTCTCCTCGTAGAAGAAGTACTGTCCGCAGCGCTTCTGCTCCGAGTCCTTGACCGAGTTGAGCTTGTTGATGCGGGGCCTAAAGTTATTCGGGTCTCGTCGGAATGTAATCTCCAGCAGTTCCAGGAAGCGGTTCATTCCGTTCAGCAGCGATTGGGGCGTGTGCGCGGTCGTGTCTACGGATGGTTTGCCCTCGAACACGATGACGCGATCGGCCAGGTAGGTTGCCATGATGAAGTCGTGCTCGACGACGAAGCCGGTCTTCTTGGCGTGCAGGATGTAACGCTTGATGACCTTGGCCGCGACGAGACGCTGCTCGGAGTCCAGATAGGCGGAGGGTTCGTCAACTAGGTAGACGTCGGCTGGTTTGCCGAGGCAGAGGACGAGAGCGACACGTTGCAATTCACCTCCGGAGAGGTTTTGCACCTCTTGGTCCATGATTTCTTCGATTTTCATCGGTTTCATAACGTCGGCGATAAACTGGGGGTGAACGTACGCGTCGCGGATCTTCTCATGCAGCAAATAACGCACCGTGGATTGGCTCTTCGGGGAGATCTTCTGGGGCTTGTAGGAGATGTTCAGCACAGGGAGCTTTTCCGATTCCTCGTCCGGTTCCAGGTTACCAGCCAACATACGAATGAAGGTGGTCTTGCCGGTTCCGTTCTCGCCGAGCAGCACAATGATTTCCGAATCGCTGAATTGTCCGTCCTGAACGGTCAGGGTAAAGCCGCCGAGCTTCTTCTTCATCGAAGGGTAGACGTAGTGGCAGGTGCGCTTGATTTCTTCCTCGGAAGCCGACTCGGACACCTTGAAGGTCAGCGATTCCGTACGGAAACGCATGTTTTCGGTGTGGACGTAACCGTCCAGGAAAATGTTGATTCCTTCACGGACCGAGAAGGGCATAGTGACGACTCCGTAGCAGCCGGGAACGCCGTACAGACAGCAGATGAAATCGGACAGATAGTCCAGCACGGACAAATCGTGCTCGACCACGATGATGAACTTGTCCGGGTGGATCAGCGAACGGATGGTCATAGCACAGTTCAGACGTTGCTTCACGTCCAGATACGAGGACGGTTCGTCGAACATGAAAATATCGCCATCCTGGATGCAGACCATGGCGCACGCAAAACGCTGCAGCTCTCCACCGGACAACGCTTGGATTTCACGATCCTTGATGTGGCTCAAGTCGAGCAGATCGCAAATCTCCTTCTCGTTGTTACGTTCGTTCTTCTTCTCCAGCAGAGCCGCAACCGTTCCCTTGACCGCCTTCGGAATCTGGTCCACGTACTGGGGCTTAATCAGCGCCCGTAAACTATCCTCCAGAATCTTAGTAAAGTAATTCTGCAACTCGTTTCCACGGAAGTGCGCCAAAATCTCCGACCAGTCCGGAGGGTCCGAGAAACGGCCCAGGTTGGGCTTCAACTTTCCGGCCAAAATCTTGAGCGCCGTCGACTTGCCGATACCGTTCTGGCCGACCAACCCGAGCACCTCACCGGGACGGGGAATCGGCAGCCGATGCAGCTTGAACGAGTTCTTCGAGTAACGATGCGTCGTATGCTTGTCCAGATTGCTCGGAACGTTGATGATGGTGATGGCCTCAAACGGACATTTCTGAAAATAGAAGTGGCAATTTTAACATCCCCACCCACAAAAGAACACCATCTCCTCCAACTCACCTTCACGCAGATACCGCACCCGATGCACAGCTCCTCCGAGAGGGACGCAATCTTCGAGTCCATCGCGACCTCGATGCAGAGCTTGCCCATCCGGACGACCGGGCAGGACTTTTTGCACTCCTGCCGGCATCGCTTCGGCTTGCACTTGTCCGAGCTGACGATGGCGATACGCGTCTGCTTGTCCGTCTCCTCGGCGGCTCGGTTGCGCGACATTCTGGGAAGAAAAAATCCGTAATCAGTACTGCAGTTGTTGTTGTTGGCCAGCTGGACGATCTCTTGCTCGAGAGTGAAATAGATTTCCTAACCTCAATCAAAGTGGGCCGAGATTGGTTCCGTTGTTTACGGTAACAAAATGACCTCTACAAGCGAACCTCCACCCTTTTCGACCAGATTAAACCTCTACCTAGAGCTACCTCACGGAATTACAATCAAATTGAGCGACTTACCTGTGGAATTTCACGGAATTCGCACAGAAATGGAAAGTTGGTGCTGCGTGTCAAGCGAGTTTTCGCAGCGAAAGGACCAGCACTGCAAAACACACAACCGCAACGACCGATGACAGCTCGACGCTGTCATCAGAAAAGTGCAATGTCTAGGGTGGGGAAATTTTAAAAGGTTGGAATCTTTTTGTGAGTTGGAGGTGCCGGGAAGACGCAAACAAAACAAAAATTGCAAAAAAATAATTAGTTTTTAATGCTGACAAGAAAGGCTTATTAAATTATTTTTGTGATTTTTTTTTTTTCATATTTCACAAAAATAAATTTGCTAAATTTCAAGACATAATTTGAAAGGCAAACAGTTATGGTGTTTCCGGGATCAATTTTAAGCAAACTTTTTTTATTTCTGTTTTCATAAAGTTTGCCAACAAGTTTAATTTGTACGAAAAACAGCGTGGAACCGGGAAAAATGGGATGTTTTTTCATTCTCTGAACAGCCTAAAACCAAATATGAAATAAAAATCATTGAACTTTTTTCAAAACTCCTGTTGTGCATTTTTTAAATAATTTAACAGTTGTTTTTTTTTATTTGGCAATTGGGTCCTATGTCAATTTTTATGTACAACGGTATTGCGGTTTTCAGAGATTTTTAGACAATCGTGCAATTTGTGAAAAGCTCTCCAACAAAGTGCACACCTCAAACTACAGCAGAAAAAAATATCCAAGACACGCACCCTAGTTTGAAACTGTTCTAAAGTGGTCGAAAGCAACAAAGCTCAGTCGAGACACGCACCACTCTAGGCGAGAGGGGTGGAGAAGGGGTAGGATTTCAAGTGTGCAAATATTTTGTGTGCAGATATTATTTGCAAGGGTGGAGAATTTGGTGCAAAGTGTGCAATAAAAAAACACGATTGAAAACCATTTCTGATCACCTTTTTCATTTTAGTGCAATTTTTTTTTTTGACAAGACAACATTTTTTCGATGGATCAACTATGGTCCCCTTTGAACGAGCTGTCAAGTAGGAACTTTTCTGTCAAGAAGGACCACGAGGTTAATTTTTCTAAATTGATTTAAAAATCCATTTTAAACTCGTTCTGGTCGTACAAAGGGTCATTGTACTCAGAAAAATAAGCTTTATCGCTGTAAACAATAATATCAGCAATCTAAGCTTCATTTTAGGACCCAATAAGAATATTCAAAAAAAAAATATCCAAAAACAAAAACATGCTATTTTTTTAACTTTTGTATAACATATCTTGTTTTTTTTTATAAAAATGTTTGCACCGAGGTTTGGACCAACGATCAAACAATAAAGAAAAGTGACTAAAAGAAATTATATGATCAAAATCATTGAAATGTGAAGTTTAATTTTTATTTTTTACTCTTGGATTTTTAAAATTTGGTTAGGTAAATCAGTTAATAAAAAATAAGAATATAAAAAATCCAAAAAATTTAAATTTGTATACTGCCCATGTTCACATAAATGTCCCATATGCAAAAACAGCAAGCTGAGAAAAACGCAAGGGAAGTTTGTCCCACACATAAGGCTACGTGTTAAGTTTTCACGGAAAAAACAGGATTTCCTCTTGATTTCTAGAACAAAGTACTGGATGTTATATGCTCTTTTGAAAGAGCACACGATTTTGAACAAAACTGCATCAATAACTCAAAAGTGATGAAAATGCATATGGGACATTTATGCGATCATGGGCAGTATAGAAGTTTAAGAATATAAAATAAAAATCAAAACGAAAATTATTTATAATATAAATAAAATCAAGATTACATTCATTTTATTAAATCTATATTTTAAAAAATACAGAAAAACGGATTAAAAAGAATCTTCCAAAAGAAAACTTTGTTTTTATTTTGAATAATTTCAGAATTTCTTTTACCTTTCGAAATAAAAAAAAATACTGATAGGTTCTAGATTTTTCCGCAAAATGAACATTTTCAAATTAAATACGTACGGAATCTCATACGGAATGGTATGGAATCATACTGAGGTCAGTAAAAAAGCGTGAAAGAAAGAAACATGGAAAAATTATGTTGTTTATTGAATAATTACCTACTTTGCATAAAAAAAAAGCAAAGCAATCCACTTTAAGACCCCCGGGTCTTTTGTGGTCTCTGTTGCAAGTTTCAAAGGAGTATTTTTTAAATTTTTGGTTCGTTTTTTTTGTATTAACCTGTATTAACCCTCTACATTCCAACCCCGCCTCTAGACAAGCTTCGATTTAAAAAATCGCCAACAATCAATTTTTGATCTTTAAAAAGCATTGGATAGAAGAACGCTTAACATTTTAGTGTTGGAAGTTTTACTTGTTTTATGTGACTTTGCCAATGTTTTTAAAAATGTATTTTTTTAGGGGTCAACTTTGGCTGTGTTTTTAATAACATTTCCAAAAGCAGTATGTGTCCCAGACTATGTATCAACGCATTTTTTTACAATTTAAATGATAATGGCACCATTATACAGCAGAAAATGTGAAAACAAGCAAAAAACTGAAAAAGTGACTGTAAAAACAAGAAAAAAAAGATAGTCAAAAGATAATGATGGCAGCTGGTAGAATTGGCCAAACACTACCAAAAACAAACATAAACTAAACATGATAAATGCAAAATAAAATACTAAAAATAAAACATGAAAAACATAAAGCAAGAAAAGCAATGTTTTTCATAGAACAAAAGTTGATTAAAATGACCTCCTAAACACGGGAAAATTAAAAAAATTGTAACAAAAATTTGGGTAGTAGAGGGTTAAAGATTTTTTAGTTTTTATTTCGGATTTTTTTCATACTTTTATAATTTTTTTCTTTTTGATAAATCTAGATTAAATTTTTAAAAGGTTCTATCTGCATAGGAAACCTATGACTCATAGGTTGTTTTGAAAATTTACTCTAGAAATAAGGTGAGACCTTATTTTTAAATCATTATTTAATTTATATTTGTTAAGGTATATCAGTTCATAAAATATCGAATAAGGAAAAAAAAATCCAAATTGAATATTTTGGATGGATTTAATAATTTTATATTAAAGAAGTTCAACAATATAAAAAATCCAAAAATTTCAGCATATTCAAAAAAAAATAATGTTCTAAAAATATTTAAAATTTAAATATTTCTGTGATTTTTCAAATTTTATGGATTCAAAAAAATATGGATTAAAAACATTCAGATCTGAACATATTTTTTTTTGTAGAGATGTTATTTTTATAATTTCAGAATTTTCTACTTCATGAAATAAAGTAATTTCATTTTCATTAACTTTAAATTTTTTAAGCCTGTTTCTTGAAAAATTTGAAAAGCTTAAAAAAAATAGAAATTCTTGAAATTAAAAAAATAAATCCTTTAGACTTTTATCGACTGTGACTGTAAAGGACGATTAAAAAAAATAAAGAATAAAAAAAACGGATTTTTTTTTAGATGTTCAAAGTTTTGTTTTTTTCTTTAATTTTCAAATTTGCGAAGATGTTCAAAACAGTTCAAAACCTAAAAAAAAGTTTTTAAAATTCTTGAAATTTTTTCACTATTAAAAAACTCAGGATTTCAACCTTTTAAAACTATGTAACCATAGATCTAGGGTTTATTTCAAAATTTATTTTCCCTAAAAGAACACCCAGTTAGCAAAATCTAAACGCAGAAATATGTATCTTCCCTGCAAAGGCTTATGAATTGATCTCAGTTGAAAGGTTCTCAAAATCTCTGAATTGCAAATGTAACATCCTGGAACAGAACTGTTAAATTCTAATAAAAACACAATTGAAATTGTTAAAACTATGTTACCTTGGTACCAAACGATAAGTCTTCTTCTTCGAACGATATAAAACGTACTTGACAGGGTTGGAAACTTGGAAGAGCATTTTTAAGCGAATAAACTTTTTGAAGAATATAAGAAAAAATAAAATAAAAAAAAATCCTAGTAAAAAATAATCTTGAGTATTTTTCTTTGTTTTCAAAATATTAAGCAACTTGATTAAAAAAATGTTTTTTTTTTCGTAAAAAAAATCGAAATGATTTTTAAGATTTTAGGAAAAGTTTGAATTCACTAGAGTACACATATTTATTACTTCATATATCATAACATAAAAGAGTACAATTAGAAAATGGGGACGAAGCCTTTTGAAAATACATTTTTAGCAATAATTTTTGTTGTTGTTTGTGGTTGACGGAAGATTCTACCCACTTAGATCGGATTTAAGTGCTCTGTTCGGTGCATCCAGATTCAAGTGACAGCGACTCTACACACTACAAGAGAGGGAGGTTCAAGCATGACTTTTATTTAGCTTCCGGTTCCTTCTCCTTAACTGCCTCGTACACTGGTTCTTCCACCGCGTCTTCCTTGACCTCAGCGCCCTGATCTTGTTCCTCGGGCGGCAGATCCAGCACGCCTTTGTTGCCGTCCGGGACCCACATGCCGGAATCTATGCAGCGCTTCAGGTGATACCGCGCCTCGTCCTCGGGCAGTTTGGTCATTGCTTCCTGCAGCATTCCGATGTCGCGCGTTTCGAAGCACGTTTGCAGTTCCTTTGGCAGTGATTCAAACACCTCGACCGGATCGAGCCCTCCGGGGCCAAGGCGGGCCTTGCGTTCTTCCTCCTCCTGCTCCTCGATGGCTTTCTGAAGTTTTTCCTGAGCTCGCTTGCGGATGCGCTCCTTGAACGCTTCGATTTCCGCGTGGAACTGGCTCTTGTACTCGGCCTCGGCCGTTTGGATCCGCTGGAAGAAGGATTCCACGCAGGCACGCGGATCGACGTCCAGCTGCTTGGAAATGTCCAAAATGTACTGCATGCAGATGCACTGGTGGGCGACGTGGGCCATCAATTCGTGCTTGTCCTGCATCTCCAGCTCGATGCACCAAATGACCAGGTAGTTGGCCGTGTCCTCACACACCAGGCAATGATTGTCGCGCAGGAACTTTTTCGAGTCGTCGTACTTTCTGAGCATTCCGTACTGCTTCAGGATCTTTTCGTACTTTTTGATAAACTCCTTCAGGTTCATCTCCTTTTGATCCTCGGTCAGTTCCGGTTTCTTGTTGATGGCACTTTTGTTGATGACCGTCTAAAATAAGACAAAATGATTTTTAAAATATTCCTTGTCCAATCAAATTCCTCCGTTTTACCTTCTTGAAGCCATCCTTGCTGATTGTGTCCACGTTCCACGGCTGCATCTTCTCCTTCTTCTTCAGCTCTTCCTCCTCCCGGCGCAACCTGGCCTGTTCCTTCTCCACCTCATCCAGGCTCTTTTTCAGCTCGTCCAAATTCCCGTCCTGCTTCGTCAGCTTTTCCTTCAACTCTTGCGCCTTCTTGGCGTTATTCCGCTTAATTTCCTCCAGCTGCTTCTTCTCCCGCTCCTGTTCCTCCATCCGCTCGACACGGGCCTGGTGCCGCCAGCGGAACAACGACGGAGTGTCGATGTTGGGGTGCGTTTCGTCCTCATCGTCCGAAATCTGCGGTGAAAACAATTTTCCAATCAAAACAAAATTTACCGGGTGAGTCATTTTTTCCCCGTTATCCAACCTACCTCAATGTTTTTCCACTTGCTGTAATCGACCATCTTTCCGGCAGTTTCGCGGTACAGATTCCACCAAATTTTATGAAGTTCCGTGATCTTCCTGCTGGTCCAACCCGTTAAAAAATGCTGGAACGACAAAAACCTTCTAGAAGTTTACAATGCAGCGAGTCAAGCGGTGCACGCGTGAAACGTCAAACGAATGAATGAAAAAATATGAGCAAAGCTTTTGATTAGGGCGCATCAACGAAGAAAACAAAGCGGGCATCCTGCTCACACCTCTACGACCTCTACGTAAACAACCGGGGTAAAGAGCAAGAAGCAACACTTTGTTTACAGTGAAATGTGTCCGAATCAAATGTTTGTCGCGAAATGTTGCTGACAAGTGTCAACAGTCAGCCCAGGTGGTGAATCGCGGATAGGAAGGGAAATATTCAAAATTGAGTTTCGATAAAGGTTACCCAAAATAAAGTACGTGGAGCAGTACGGGAAAAGGAGAAAATCTGACTTGATTTTTTCGGTGGTGTTGGTGGTGTTGTAAAAAATATAAACTATTTATAAGGCTTTCTAGTCAGAAATTTACTAACACATTCAAATTACGTTTACATGGCAGCTGGACGTTTGTTTGCATCAGATTTCCTATCTCTTTCTAGCAAAAGTTTTTTGTCAGGCGACTTCTAGCTGGCTTTTTGACTGGCCGCCCGATATGTCAGCAAACATACTTCGCAGGGCAGTGACAGCTCGAGCTCGATTAATGTTTGCATCAGGACACTGTGACGAGAAGTTCGTCATTTTTGGGTTAAATTATATATTTTTCACTGGGCCTAGAAAGCCTTATTTGGCATACATTGTAAAACGTTGACTTTTATTTTTATTTTTTTTGAAAAATGGGCACTTTTAGGTTTTTTTTACTAGTTTTAATTTTGAGATCATAGATTAAAATAGATTGAAATAAGCCATAAGGTATGAGTACGTACGTAGCCAGATTTATTTAGCAAAGTCTGATCAGTCTCCCTATTTGGGCTTCGGAACTCCTCAACAAATAAGGGAACAAAAACATAATTGCTGCTACAAATTTAATTTTTTATTGCAAGACCTTGAAAAAAATAACACAGACTTTGCATTTTTAAAATAAAAAAAAATTTAAGAACATATCTAGAGTTTTTTTTGATTAGGTCCTATAAACATATGAAAGACAATAGTTTATTGGTCCTTTTCAAAAAAACTCTGGATATAAGATTTTTATTAAAAACAAAATTATAAAATAATTCCAAGATATTATTAAAACCCTTGAATTTGTTGAAATGCTAAAAATAAAAATAAAATAAATAAAAATCATTAAAAATATTTTTTAGGTCGCTGCAATTTTTTTTTTTAAGAATCTTCATGATCACAGGGCAAAAAAAACCAGAAAACATCGATTTTTTATGGAAACAGAAATTTAATCAACTGAAAACAATTTGAAATGTAAATGTAAATTTGTTGAATATAATCAACGCCGATTTTGCGTTAAAATCTTTTGTTGTTTTGAAAAAAGTAGCATTGACGTTTAGCGTTGATTCAACAAAAATCTTGATTTTCAAATCAACAAAATGTTTTGTTGATTCAAATATGCCTTATTTTTCTGCGTGTTGAAATATTTTGAATTTTTATGGCATTCCAATTTACAGTGCCACCAAAAAAAATTTCGCTCATAAAAAAAAATGTTAGTTAATACCTAGATATTTCTATCGAGAAATTAAAAGTGCGAGTGTGTGCTAGTAACATGGAGTTAAACTCTTCGAAGTGCCATGGGAACCTTCACAGCAACTGCACAGAAAGTTTAACTCCATGTTGCACACACTCTCACTTTTAATTTCTCGATAGCTAATTTTTGGTTAAAGTTGAGGGATTTAAAGTTTAAAAAATTGCAACAGCCTCAAATTAATAAAATAAAAAAAATGAAAATTATGTTATGAAAATTATGAAAATTATGAAGATTATGAAAATTATGAATACAGTCCAGACTCGATTATCCGAAGCCTCGATTATCCGAAGTTTCGATTATCCGAAGTTCGATTATCCGAAGGTTTGTATGGGACTTCGGATAATCGAATCACAAACAAAAAAATGTTTTTTTGTTTTTTTTTCTTTTAATTGTTTTTAACATTAAATTCGAGTTCATCGACCCAATTTTAGTCAAATTTGAATAGTTGATTGCCTATTAAATAATAAAATGCATTTTTTCAATATTTCGTCACCGCCATCTTGGATTTAACAATTTTAAATCACTTTAGCGTAGTTTACTTAAGCTCTACAATTAAAAATTAGACAGCGAATTTTTTTTTGTGATTCGATTATCCGAAGTGAAATTTTTCCGAGGCCTTCGAAAAATCGAGGCTGTATTTTGAAAATTATAAAAAATATGAAAATTACGAAAAGCATGAAAATAAAGAAAATTATGAAAATTAGGGAGTAGAGCGAATAATTTGATTTGATTTTTTTATTAATTAATATTTTAATAGCAAGCAAAAGGAGGACCCCGTGGCGCGGTGGTTAGCGGCTCCGGCTGCCGATCCCTCATGTGTGCTAAGGGGCCCGGGTTCGATTCCCGTCCATCTCCTCTGGGTGTTCTGTGTTTGTCCCGTTAGTTAGTAAATTCAGTCTGAAGAGACGGTGTGATGTCTATTAAATAGTCTCAACATATGAATGAAAAAAGTGATTAAAAATGCATTTTACACTTGTTCAGTTGTTTGCAATCAGTTTTCAAAAAATGTAAGATTTGCCGAATACAAAAAAAAAATAGCGAAAAAAATACTTTTTTTTTTCAAAGTAAATCAAAAGATTTTCGAATAAACCCAAACATGCTAAAAATGATTCTAAACGCAGGGGAATGGATTTTAAATTGATTTAAACTGATTGCACATCAATTTTTATTGAAATTTTAAATTTTTTTGAAAACATTTTTTTTGTCCCCAGATTTTTTTGGTCGATTTTGAAGGGAGGGGTGAAAAAAACTTTAAAAAATATTTGTATTTGCCTAATTTTTTTTAAATTATAATTTTTTTCAAACTGAAGAAAAAGAAAGTTATTCTTATTATTTACATATTTACAAATAAGATATTCGAATCATGTAATTTTTTTTACACATATTTTTTTTCATTTCATTTTTTAATTTAAATTGACTTTTTGAATGTAAAATGAAATTTGTACGACATCATTTTAGTTTTATTCAATTGTTAAAATATGTTGTCTAATTCAGGTTTATTTTGAAAGATGTACATTTTCCTAAATCTGACATCAACAATTATTAAGTTTAATATTTTCGATTTTTTTTTATTATGTATTTGTCATTTCCTATCGTGGTTCCCGAACTAAAAGTGTCAAACCATGGAATATTATGCGCTGCCCAAAAAGACAATGCTTTCGAAAGAGAGCAAAATGTCTACCCACAAAACTAAAACTTTCAATCTCAATGAATCACACGCCGCAGTTGCTGACGTGCGAGAAGCAACTAAAACGATGACGTCAAATCCGCCAAATCAATCGAAGTTGATGAAGCGAGTACTTTTCTCGGAACATACCTGGGGAGAGGTCACTAGTACAGAATAATTGCAATCCATAGACAAGTAGATAATTTGTTTGCTTTCAATAATGATTTGATTTTAAAATAAAAATAGTAACTTAATTACATTATTATCAAAATTAGTTAAATTTTAATAGGCTAAATTTTTTCTATTTTTTGTAGTGATGTTTTGTCTGTTAATTGTATTATCACATTCCAAATATTGACAAATGAAAGACTTTGTTGGTCAATTTAGCAAACACACAAGTCACTATTTGCTCATGCTGCATTCTTTTAGGACTCATCGTCACGGTGGATTTCCCCTTTTTCGAAAAGCCATAAAACGACCACTTTTTGGACCGCTGTGCTTCGAGTGTGGGAATAAGCTAACGATTATTTCGTCTGCGGGCTAAGCCGCGTGCACTAATATGATTTGATTTGCACTTGGATGACGCTCGAGCTTCGAGATGATAAACCGATGGAACCAATTTATTAAAACATTTGCTCGTTTTTTTTTTTGTCGTTGTTCTCTATGAATATAGAAATTTATTGCGTAATATCTCCATACCAGGTGTAATCTGCGCCGATCGGAGCTAACAATTCAATTGTGCGGTGTGCATCGAACTCGAACTCGTCGTCGATGACAGCACCAATTCGCGGATGTTTTACGACCTCAGCGACCATATTTGAGGATCAACCGCGGCGCAGTTGGTAGCAACAGCAAACGCAAAGCTACTTAAGGCCAGGCTCTCAGGTTCCCGCGCACACGTCAAACTGTCCAAGCTGGCCGGCTGTCCCAGTGACCGCATAAGACGCGCGTGCAAAATATTCTCCAACTCTCCAAAGGAAACGATAAAAATTAATTCCCGATCGACGACGGCGACGACGACATCGTGTGCGGTTTGCGTTGCTTTTGTTTTATTTTTTTATTTTAATTTAATTAATTCTTATAATCACTCGCGTTGCAATTAATCAAGTGCACCACTTTTGCAGTGCAGAAATCGCGCAATGGAAATGACGACGAAATTATGGCCTTTTTTAAAATCACTGCAATACACCCTGAAGCTATCAAAGCTTTTCACGCGCATATCGGAAAAGGTTCGCAGTTGTTTAGGGTTCCCAGTAAATGAAAATAATTATTTCTTTCTGCAATTTACTTTATTTAAAAAAAACATTAATCTAAGCTTTGAGGGCAAATTATTGAAAAAAAATATCTCATAAGTGAATTTTAATTGCAAATTTGTTTACAATAATCTATTTTTTTTATTTATTCATAATATCCCCCTTCCGCCCAAAATTATTTTCAGAAAATTATTCTTTTCCGTGTTCTGGAGTAAACATTTTCTGATACTACAACCTGTATTCAATATATTATGACCACTAAAAATTTTGGGAATATTGGTCAAGACTCAAGAATAAGGCCAATTTAGACTCCTAAATAAATGACACCCTTTCGATTAAAAAATGAATTATTGGCATTATTAGCGACAACAACAAAGTGCTAAAAAAGTAGAAACTTTTATGTAAAATATTCGTTCATTTCATATACGTTTATTTTTTATCAAATGGAACAAACTTTTTTTTTAAATGTAATGAAATCTTGTGAACGAACTCTTGATATCAGGACATATAATTTAATTTATAAGTGAGGAATTCTCTTCGAAATTAGACAATTTCGACCTTCTTTTTTTTTAGACACAGATCCCTTTTTACTAGCACCATCATCTCAGCTAATGTTCCTTTTTTCAATGTTGAAAAATGAAACTGTTGTGACATTTTCTAATCCTTTCGAAAAAAATATGTTTAAATGTTTGGAAACAAGACTTACGTTTCAAAAATGTCAAATATGCATTATTACCCCCTTTTGAAATAATAGAGTTATTTGAAAATTAAAAAAAATATTTTCAAATCTACTTTTCGATTGCAAATTTAATTTCACACTAAAAAACATTTTTTGACTGAAATTTCAATTTAAAAAAAAAACAAACATGGGTAATTCTCTACCAACTCACACGAAATCGGGAAAAGTTGCCCCGACCCCTCTTCGATTTGCGTGAAACTTTGTCCTAAGGGGTAACTTTTGTACCTGATCACGAATCCGAGGTCCGTTTTTTGATATCTCGTGACGGATGGGCGGTACGACCCCTTCCATTTTTGAGCATGCGAAAAAAGAGGTGTTTTTCAATAATTTGCAGCCTGAAACGTTGATGAGATAGAAATTTGGTGTCAAAGAGACTTTTATGTAAAATTAGACGCCCGATTAGATGGCGTACTCAGAATTCCGAAAAAAACGTATTTTTCATCGAAAAAATCACTAAAAAAGTTGTAAAAATTCTCCCATTTTCCGTTACTTGACTGTA
This sequence comes from Culex pipiens pallens, assembly GCF_016801865.2. Classification (NCBI taxonomy): domain Eukaryota; kingdom Metazoa; phylum Arthropoda; class Insecta; order Diptera; family Culicidae; genus Culex; species Culex pipiens. Next base: position 183,474,424 of record NC_068939.1, read on the forward strand.
AAAATGTTTGGAACATGTCATTTTATGGGAAATTTAATGTACTTTTCGAATCTACATTGACCCAGAAGGGTCATTTTTTCATTTAGAACTAAATTTTTCATTTTAAAATTTCGTGTTTTTTCTATCTTTGCAGGGTTATTTTTTTGAGCGTAACAATGTTCTACAAAGTTGTAGAGCAGACAATTACAAAAAAAATAATAAATAGACATAAGGGGTTTGCTTATAAACATCACGAGTTATCGCGATTTTACGAAAAAAAGTTTTGAAAAAGTTACTTTTTGCGTTTCTCTTTGTTTCGTCGTCCGTGTTTGTCGCGGGTGACCATGAACGGCCATGATCGATGACGACCAACTTTTTCAAAACTTTTTTTCGTAAAATCGCGATAACTCGTGATGTTTATAAGCAAACCCCTTATGTCTATATATCAAAATTTTTGTAATTGTCTGCTCTACAACTTTGTAGAACATTGTTAATCTCTAAAAAATAACCCTGCAAAGTTAGAAAAAACGCGAAGTTTTAAAATGAAAATTTTTGTTCTGAATGAAAAAATGACCCTTCTGGGTCAATGTAGATTCGAAAAGTACATTAAATTTCCCATTAAATAACATGTTCCAATTTTTTTTACAGTCAAGTAACGGAAAATGGGAGAATTTTTAAAACTTTTTTAGTGTTTTTTTCGATGAAAAATACGTTTTTTTCGGAATTCTGAGTACGCCATCTAATCGGGCGTCTAATTTTACATAAAAGTCCCTTTGACACCAAATTTCTATCTCATCACCATTTCAGGCTGCAAATTATTGAAAAACAACCTCAAAAATGGAAGGGGTCATACCGCCCCTCCATCACGAGATATCAAAAAACGGACCTCGGATTCGTGATCAGGGACAAAAGTTACCCCTTAGGACAAAGTTTCACGCAAATCGAAGAGGGGTCGGGGCAACTGCTGTGTGAGTTGGCGGAGAATTACCCACATTTTGTTAAAAATGATTACTTGGTGGCACCTTTTTTCTTCATACTTATCTAAGGTACAAAAATTACGTTTTTTGTCCCCTAAAATATATGAAAAAATAAAATTTCGAATATATTTTTTTTTGTGAAAAAGTTAGTTTAAAAACCAGCAAATAAAACTTTGTGTGCCTATTTTTTCTAAAAAGTCCTCATTAATTCCTACAACTTTGCCGAAGACACTAAATCGATCAGAAAATATCTTCAAAAGTTCCCTATTTTTTTAATATTTACTTGTCATCTTTGTATGGATAGCTGCCAAAATTGTATGGAGACTTGTAAGGATGAATTAATAACACAAAATGGCTTCTTTGGTCGTAAAGAAGGACCCAACAAAGTTTGAACAAAATAAAAAATCTAAAATATAAATAAAATCCATTTCTAATTGTTCATGTTAAAGTTTGTCTTCTAGATTTTCTTAGTGAAACATTTAATTTAAAATTTAAATATTTGGGTACTAAACTAAAGTTTGAATTACTGAATTTATTACATACAACTAAAATGGATTTTCTTAAGGGCAATGATGACTTTTATGATCACAAAAGGTTAAAAATGGATTTTTAATTCAATTTTAAATGTCGTCTTGCATTATGTAAAAAATAACATGAAAGTTTATGAACCAATTATTTTAGAGTGTAACAATTTCTTTCTGAATAGTCTCGATAATAAACTACATCTTAGCCTTATAAAACAATAATGAATAAAAAAAAATCCTTTCAAAAAATAGATTAAAATAATAAAAAAAAACCAGGGAAATTAAAAAAAAGGTTCAACAAATCCTACTATTTGAAATGTGAGGATTTCAATTTTCATGATAATCAAATATTTTCCATCGAATTCTAAATAAAGTTATTTTTATGTGTTATTTGAGTTCACATTTTCTTTGATGTTTCGTCTCTCTTTTAACATTTTCCTCTAAACTCAGTTAAATAAGCTATTTTTTCATAAACTTTAAAGGATCGCTATAGGACCCTTGAACCTTAACCGATTTTTCTCAAAATTTTCTCAGTTACTTATTTTTCAAAGGAATCGAATCAGGGGTTATCTCTGGTAACAACTTAAATGTAATATTTGATGTTTTTACCTTGATCATACACAATGAGACATTCTGCAAACCCTATCCCACTGTCTTACATCGGCCCACACACACCGTCTGTTTGCGCGTTGCACCCGTAATGAACATATCACTCTCCGCGGTGGCGTGGAATTAGTGCAATCAAATGAAATAAAACTTCTGATGCGATGCCGAGTCTAAATATCATCATGAAATCGCCCCTCCAACTCTCGACTTGAACGCCGCAAACACCTTCGCCCAGATCACATAATTACAGGTTGTTATTCGTGCTAAGCTGCTGAAGTTGCTACTGACTGCTGCTGCCAGATCATGCTCACCAGAACAGAACGTTGTAGAGAAGCGTTTATGCTCTTCCCATCCCCGACAGACAATTTGCACAAGAACAAATCATTTTCACACTTCAACATCATCATCAGCACAATTTTGTTGGAACAAAGTAGCAATTTAAAGCCATTGAGATTGAGGCAAAGAGTTTCAAAACTGAGTTGAAAATGTTGCAACTAGGGAAGGAAGCGATTTGGAAAATTTATTGAAAATATTCACAAAGTATTAAATAAATAAGCGTAATAAGTTAACAAGATTTATCAGCGCATTTACTCGCCATTAACGCGAAACTAAAGATGTCAGGAGAGAAAAAACCGATAAACTATCGGACGTGAGCTTTGGTGTCGTTAAAATGAAATAATTGTACTCCCCAAGGACGGAGGGCGACCTTCGTTGGAATGTGAACGAGCCTGCCTGCCTGTCTGCCACCGGGGTGAATCGAACGAAACGGATTGCTGGGCAACATATCGATGCTTGTGTGCTCTCTTATACTAACTGACATTTTGGTGGTTACGAGAAAATCGATTTTTTAACTTTGAATTACTGTTTCTGGGAAACTATTCGACAAACAATTGTCCTAATAATTTTAAAGTATGCTCCTGACATAACTTAAAGACATGGTAAAATATGAAAACTTTTGAAATGCAAAAAAAAATTTAGCAGAGAAATTACGAAAAAAAATGACGCTTGCAATTAGCACAAGTGTGTCTTGAACAGTGATTTGTATGAGTTAGCACAAACGTGCACAGGGCGAATTTTGCAGTTGAGCTAAAATGCTTCTTCGATGGCAGAGTCGTGTATACTTCCAACGTGGCACTTGGTACAAAAGTGCGCAGAGTCATTTTATTGTAAAAATAGTAGTTGTTTGTTGTTTCAATGTTTTTTGCGTGGTAACTTTGAATTGTTGCTAGTTAAGGAACATTTTTCTCAACAATACTTTTTTAATATACTTGTTTATCATTAAATTTAGTGTGAAAGTTGCAGTTTTTGAGAGCAACTACCGTTAAAACTTGAATTTTATGAAGAAAAACTTAGTGAAGTGTAACATTTCATAAATATAAGTATGATAATCCATGAAATAGCTTCAATAAGACCAATTATGACGAAAACTGAATAGATCTACGCTTACAAACAGAAGAAAAAGATTTTGTAAAAACTTTGAGCTAGTTTATTTTATTTCCATCATGTCATACGACCTTTTTAGAAATGCGAGATATCCAGGACACAACCCCTAGAACTGTTATGGTAGATTGCAGTTAGAACAAGTGTGTCTCTTGCAATGGATTCTTGGTTTGTATCGAATAGAACAAAAGTGCTCCAAAAAAAATCAATGCTTAGTCTTTGAACATGGACGACCCCTACAGTTGTGCTAAGTGTACACAACTACGTGAATGATGTTGTTACGTGTTTTTTTTTGGTTTGGACGACCCCTGCAGTTGTGCTTAATGTGCACAACTTCTTGAAGGGTGTTTGAGTTGGATATTTGAGTTAGGCTAAGTGTGACATTGGCTAGTGGATGTTATGTTACGTAGTTTTTTGGATTGGACGATCCCTGCAATTATGCTAAGTGTGCACAACAAGAGTTCCCAAATGAACTGGTTAGGCTAGGTTCACCTATTGATTCAGGTTTCCCTTTGTGGTTCAATCCTGGTTCAGTGAACCATGAACCATTCGTTACACCGTGACATTAGTTACACCGAACATACGTTTCACCGTAAAATTCGTTACACCGCAACATTCGTTAAACCGCAACATTCGTTACACCGCAACATTCGTTACACCGTAACATTCGTTACACCGTATCATTCGTTACACTGTATCATTCGTTACACCGTATCATTCGTTACACCGTAGTATAATTACACCGTAATATTCGTTACACCGTAGTATAGTTACACCGTAACATTCGTTACACCGTAACATTCGTTACACCGTGACATTCGTTACACCGTGACATTCGTTACACCGTGACGTTCGTTACACCGTAACATTCGTTACACCGTAACATTCTTTACACCGCAACATACATTTCACCGTAAAATTCGTTACACCGTAAAATTCGTTACACCGTAAAATTCGTTACATCGTAACATTCGTTACACCGCAACATACATTTCACCGTAACATTCTTTACACCGTAACATTCGTTACACCATATCATTCGTTACACCGTAGTATAATTACACCGTAATATTCGTTACACCGTAGTATGGTTACACAATAACATTCGTTACACCGTATCATTCGTTACACCGTATCATTCGTTACATCGTAACATTCGTTACACCGCAACATACATTTCACCGTAAAATTCGTTACTTCGTAAAATTCGTTACACCGTAACATTAGTTACACCGTAACATTCGTTACACCGTGACATTCGTTACACCGTTACGTTCGTTACACCGTAACATTTGTTACACCGTAACATTCCTTATACCGCAACATACATTTCACCGTAAAATTCGTTACACCGTAAAACTCGTTGCACCGTAACATTCGTTACACCGTAACATTCGTTACACCGCAACATACATTTCACCGTAACATTCGTTACACCGTAACATTCGTTACACCTTAACATTTGTTACACCGTAACATTCGTTTCACCGTAGTATGGTTACACCGTAACATTCGTTACACCGCAGTATGGTGACACCATAGTATGGTTACACCGTAGTATGGTTACACCGTAACATTGTTATACCGCAACATTCGTTGCATCGTAGCATTCTTTACACCGTGACATTCGTTACACCGTAATACACCGCAATTAAAACATTTTTAAAGTCGTTTTGCACACTAAGCACAACTGCCGGGGTCGTCCAATAAACCAACTACGTAACAATAACATCCACTAATTAATCTCACACTTAGCCTAACAAAAATATCCAATTTAAAACATTTTAAGACGTTGTGCACACTTAGAACAACTGCGGGGGTCGTCCAATCCAAAAACTACGTAACAATAACATCCACCTACCAATGTCACACTTAGGGATCATCCAATTAAAAAAACTCTGATACTAAATAATTATTTGACACACTTCGTCTAACTTGCAACTTCTTCACGTATCCAAATGTGCACACTTGTGCTAATTGCCTTCCAAAATAGTGCTCCATAATATTGCTCAAATTAGTAAGGACACCTGGCAATTCACCATAATATTATAGTGTAATCGTATTTTTATGGATTTGCGTGTTTTCAAAAGGTCAAGCCATGATGAAAAATAAGAGAGCACATCCATTATGAGTTCGAAAATGTCAGTTAGTACAAATGGTTGCAGGGCGATATCTCCGCGTAGGAAACGATTTTTTCAGATCTGTTAGAAGCGTTTTGTAGGGAATTTAATTAGCTAAAAGATGTCATCATTAACTCATTTTGGCCCAAAAGTCAGTTAGTACATCAGAGCACAGAGGCATCGATATGTTGGCGATTTCGCAATTAATTGAGCTGCCATAAATGAAACATAAATTTCACAGAAGAAATTTATCAGCTATGTAGAGGTTACTCGTCAAGGATTGGGACGTCCTTCTCTAAAGTAACTTTTGAAGTATTAGGCAAAATTGATCGATGAAATTCCCCCACTAGTCCCCAACTAGCCAAACAAAATATTAAAATATGTCAATTTCATAAAGTCGGATGAATAGGAATAAAATAGAATTTTAATTTAACTTTTGTTATAAATTAAACTTCCAAACAGTATCGAAAAGTATTAGTTTTTGATACATATGATGAAAAGTTGAGTACTGAAATGCATGCTAAAAAGTAAGTACTTTTCAGAGATGTTTGTTGCGATGTAAAGTAAAGTAAACGAATGAAAAAAGGAATTAATATCATAATAAAATAAATATAGAAATTATTTTTAAAAGATCAGCAGGTTTGAATGGAATTAAAAACTCACAGAAATTAAAATAATAAATCCTCAAAAAAAAATTGTTACAAAAATGAAAGAACTGTATTGTGTCAACATTTCACAGTGGTCCAGATTAAAATTAGATGGACAATGGACATCACGAAAAAAATGGTGCGTTTTGGAGCAAGAGGCAACTTTTGATTTTGTTGAAAATTAGGGTGTTTTTGAAATTCTAACTTTTCAAGAAGATTTTTGCTATTTTTTTAGTCTTCTAGTTGCTAATCTAAGCTATTTTGTCGAAGTCACCAAATTTTTATCTCGCAATCTACGCCTTCTACGGCCAAATTTAGAGAAAGTATCTGTGCAAACCTTCAAAAAACAGTTGTTTTAACGTAGCAATTCAGTTTTAGAGAAAAGTTATGTTCTGGTCATATTTTAGGTTTATATGTAAAATTATCATATAAACCCAAAAAAAAAAACAAACAAAAAAACATGAAAACCCAAAATATCACAAAAAATCAATGTTTAGAAGCTTAAGCTCAATTCTGAGGGCAGATTCAGATTCAGCGGGCAAAATTACAAGGAAAAACATATAGTTGAACAATTTTCGAATTTTGTTAGGATGGACCCATACACATTTCCCTTTAAAATTTGGCATGATACGAAAAACGAAGTTGACTTTATAGCTGTCGGCCACCATTGCTAGTACCAACCACTAGTGTCTTCCTTTTTATCTACAAGGACTTCGCCGCCCTGGGCTCCTAAGTGTATGAAAGTATGGCACGGAGCGACGGCGCCGAATACGCCCGCCGCGGGATTCGAACCGGCGACCTCTGGATTGTGAGTCCAGTGCGCGGTCCGATTAATCCACACGGGCGGGACATGGCATGATATCTCGATTTAAAATAAATACTTCTGAGATTTTTTCAGCGTTTTTTCAATTTTTAAAATTGCATCTTTTTTCCTTAAAATTTCTGTAACTTTTGCCCCTTTAGTCTAAAAAAACATTCTTTTTTTTTTTTGTTTTTAAGAGCACTTAAAGTGCAAGAGTCTTCGACAAAGTTGGTATGATTGGCAAGAACAATAACTTTCTAGAAGACAAAAAAATCCCAAAAATATTCCTGAAAAGTTAGATATTCTAAATCACCCTAATTGTGAACCACCCTAATTTTCAAAATATTTGTCCCAATTTTGGGCCTATTAAGCCAAGCACACTTTTAATTTGAAGTATTCTCAAAGGCTGCTGTAGACAACCCCTTATATTACATGAATAATTTGGTTTTTTAATGCTAATGCTCGTACTTAATCACATTTTTGATAAAAATACTCATTATTGCTGTATAAGTCCGAAAAACTAAAACACTTTTTGTCCCTATTTTGGGTCTATTGCTCCTAGGACACGACATGCTTTGTGCCTATTTTCGACCTATCTTCTGATTGGTTGAAATCTCGAAGCACGTGGCGAACTTTCCCGGGGGACGGCTCTCATTCGTGTGCTGATCGATGAAAGCCGTGACGCTTAAGAAGCCATTACACTATCGCAAACAAACAAACAAACTCGCACTTTTTCGTGTTTGACAGTTTGCGGCAAACTCGCAAACAAGGCAAAATGTATGCAGGCTGACGTTTGTACAAACAAATCCAGGCAAACAAACAAAGCAGGCAAACTGTCAAAAAGTTCGAGTTTGTTTGTTTGTTTGCCTCAGTGTAATGGCGGCTTGAGTGTCAAGAAGCGGTAAGCAAAAGTGGTGAATATTTTGGACAAAATGAGCAACTAGCCATTTGCCAAAAAAAGTAAAGTGTAATATATTTATTGCTTTATTTTTATAGATTCCTGCCAGATTTAGTGAAATGCACAATTTCGTTGAATTAAGTTTGGTAGACCCAAAATATGTACTAGGCCTAAAACAGGGACAAATACCGTAGAATAAATTAAACAGTCTAAGAATAATATTTTTATGAATATCCAAATCCAATGTCAGAATCAATTTTGACAGATTGTGTATCAGTAGTCCCAACGGGAAATAATTCGTTTGACAGTGTTGCCAACAAAATTCAAATAATCTAATATAATGAAAATCGCAATAAGTTGAAATTTTAGGTTTAAAGAAAGAAATCGAAAAGCGTTGTTCAATATTTTTAAACAGAAGTTTTTTTTTTTTGTTCAAAATAGCATTGAAGATTTTAATGTTTCAAATATCGAATTTGTACCGAGATTTGCTTGAGTACATCCTAGGTATTAGAGAATATGCATAAAGATAATCAAAGATGATACACATTCTTAGTTTACTCGAATAACGAAACTAATTCCATCGACACTTAGTTGAACAAAGAACTTTTTAATGATCGTTTTCATGAGATTTCCTTCAACATAACTTCAACCATAAAGGAGTTCGCTGCAAGGCGCGGCTCATAACTCATAAAGGTGTTGACACACTGTCCCCTCGACGACGACGACGACGACGACGACTGTATCTCCCAAATTGGCCGTGAAGTCCAAATAGTCGACCTTGACGCGGCGGCAATTCCGGCTCAACCCGATACACTGTGATACCAGTTTTTTTGGTAGCCAGGTATATCTCTCTTTGAGATATTATCTGCCATACTCCCTTTTCGACAACGGACAGCACATGTTATGGAGATGTTGAGAGGAAAAAAAGAGCTTTTGACGGTCATGATCACCGGTTAGCTGAATGAAATAATCAAATATATATACAAACAGTCCAACGGTAGCAAAACGGTTTTGACGAGTGTGTAAAACGAAACAATTAACCTTAACCTCTATCCGTTTGGACTAAACTGGTGCGTACCTAAATAAATACGCGTGCGGTCCATATAATCATAATCCAAATAATAATATGGCGTTGGAGGGAAATATAAAGACATACATCAAACAGAGTTGTATAAAGTCATTGACGGCTTCATCGTAACAAGGGATGCTCAAAAGTCATGTTTTATTCAGAAAGTTTGAACCAACTCTCCTGGTTGGTGACATTCAACGCAACGTGCATGTTTTATGGATCATTGACCAGAGTTTGGCCAGTCATTCAAGAAGAACGGACACGAGCGCGACGGAATTAGCTATGCAAGAGGGGCTCGGCACGAGGCTTTGGGCACGTGGTCGATGGTGCAACTATTCATCACCCTAACGATGGGCTTGAATATTCATCTCTGTGAAGGGTGTTCGAAAGTGTCCTTGCCGTTGCGGTGGTCATGGTCGAAGGTGACAATTTTGAGTAATAAATCTGAAATTTGAGAATTTTGTGGAATTACATTGTAAAGAAAACATTTTTGTAGTATTTCTTCAATTTGTCTCAAAACTTGCCACGAGTTATCAAACTTCCAATAGACAAAGTTTCGAATGCTTAATTCAACAAACTTGTTTAAACAATCGATTTTCACTTAACCAAGAAGCTTACTAAAGAGACACCAGGTCATCCCAGCCCAGTCTTTCGTCGTTCGTGAAGTTAAACAGTTCTTCTTCAAAAATGAGCATATTTCCGGATACTCTGCGCTACATCGAGGTGGAACCCGATCCGAAGACCCGCGCCGTATTTTTGGACGCCAAACCTGCCTACTTGGATCACCAGCAACATCAGAACCGTCAGACGACGAATGGATTCGGCAATCGTGTGGGATTCACGGAAGGCCCTCCGAGGGAGGCATTTGGCGACGGGGGCGTCGTAATCAAGTCTGTGAGTACGGATTTGGGGAACCCTTTTTGAGCAGAGTTGACCTCCACGATCTTGCAGGACATCATCTACGACAGCTCGAAGCCAGTCTACAACGTGCTCCGACTTTTGGGAGTTTTCCCGTTTATGAGGCCAACTGCCGGAATGACCATGTTTGCCTGTGCCAGTCCGGCCATGGCGTACAGTGTGGTATTCCTGGTGGTGCTGACGGTAAATCGGTTTTTCTGTGTTTTCTTGCTCCAACCGAATTACACCTTTGTTCCAGATCTACGTGGTCTTCATCATGATCAGCAGGATTGACATAGTCCGCACGCTAGAAGGGCGCTTCGAAGAAGCCGTAATCGCCTACCTCTTCATCGTGAACATCCTCCCGTTGATCATAATTCCCCTGATGTGGTACGAAACGCGAAAAGTGTCCAACCTCCTGAACAACTGGGTGGACTTTGAGGTCCTGTACCAGAAAACCGCCGGACGTGAGCTGGCGCTGAACCTGAAGAACAAATCGCTGCTGATTGCGGTGTTGTTGCCAGTTTTGTCCTGTGCCTCAGTGATTATCACTCACGTTACCATGGTGGAGTTTCAGCTGGTTCAGATCGTGCCGTACTGCATCCTGGATACGCTCACATACATGATGGGCGGATATTGGTATTTGGCGTGCGAAACGCTCAGTACGACGGCGAACGTGCTGGCGGAGGACTTTCAAATGGTAAGTGGGGAAGTTTTGGTGATAACTAAAAACTAAAAACAGTTGAGTTGCAATCATTAATTTTCAAAAAGTGTAAAATTTTAGGAAACAAAAATTGTCGATAAAACTGAACATACCAAAAATAGTAATGCATTTCAAATTGATTTCAGCTGATTTCACACTTTCACATTTTGAAGTTTAAAAAAAAGGTTTTTTTTTGCCACTGATTTTTCGAGACGATTTTAAAACTTGTAAAATATTTGCAACAGCTTTATGATTTTTTTTAAATTGTGTTTTTTGTTTTGGAAAAAAATATAAATCTGCGAAAACAATTTTTTGACAACAGTTTTTCGTGTGAAATCTTATTTGCAATCGAAAGTACCTAACAAAAATTTAAAACCGTTTTCGGAATATTGCCACTTAACAGTTTTAACAACAAAAAAATGTTTTTCTATTTTTTAAAGTGAGTGACCATTTCTGAAAACATTTTTTCGAAAAGTTCAGAAAATTTCAGAAACATTTCACTTACAGAAAATTTTTCGTTTTTTAAATGGGTAAACTTTTAATTGTTTTCAAAAAACACATTTTTTTCATAAAGTTATAACTCAGCGGTAGAGGGTGACAATTCTCGAGATTTTGAATTTCCCGGGAATCGAGAGTTGAATTTGGCCATTTCCCGGGAATTCCCGGGACCCGGGAGTTTTTTTAGTATGCCAACAGTGCTAACAATTAAAAGGAAAGGTCTTAAATGTGTTTCTTTTCGATGAATTCAGTTACAATTCATTCATACTTATTAAAAGAAACTTTTATTTAAGTAGCCTCATTATTTCAAGGAACTATTCCAACCTTTAGATTTTTTCTCAATCTGCAAATACAAGATCGTTTTTTGAGCTTTTTGGGACTCAAAATTAAAGGTTAAAATGTTTACTAGTCTTAATTCGCACAGAGTGATTTTTCAAAGTTGAACTTGTTATTAGATCTTTGTGAAGTAAAAAAATAGCAAATATATTATTTCCCAGTATAGGGATTTTTGCAATATGATACATAAAAACTCAAAACAACAATTTGATTTTTTTCTTTTTTAAGGTCAACTGAAAATATTCATTGAAGAAATATTTACATTTACCAGAAAACTAAAATGTTCACAATTGGCGGACCTTAACAAAGATTAAGGCAATCTTTACAAATTGCCAGAGATTTTTCATCAAAATATATTCTCATATTTAGGTTGATGCGAAACACCAAATGACCAAATTATTGACATCAAAAATGAAATTACTATGCTCGTGAGAGGATATGAAAAATTGAACCTTTTGTAAAAGGTTTTCCCTATTACGAATAATAAAAAAAACTGTATAATTCATTTCTGGGTTGAAACTGCTAAGTATAATTTAAGGTAAATTTCAGGGTTTACATTTTTTGGGCTTCTTACAATTATAGTTGTTGGAACACTCGACAAGTTAACATCAAATGTTTTAAACCATTTCGAATTTTTAGAATTTTAGAATTTTGCTTCGATATTTATAAGTATAAAATTTCCCGGGACTCTCGACCAAATTTCCCGGGAATCGAGAGGTCCAAAAATGGTCGATTTCCCGGGAAATTTTTCCCGGGAATTCCCGCTCGTCACCCTCTACTCAGCGGTAACTTTTTTGTCCGTACTTCTCTTTGGCTCAAAATTTGAGGTTTTTTTCGATAACAAAATTTCAAAAATTATAAAGTATGGATTTAAGGATTTTTTTTTGTAAATATTTAAAAGTTAATTCTAGAATCTGCAAAAACCCATATAAATCTCCATACAATATTGGCAGCTGTCCATACAAAAATGGTATTGAAATATTCGAAAATCTGTAACTTTTGAATGAATTTTCTGATTAATTTGGTGACTTCGGCTTTAGGTAGAGGAATATTCTTAACAATAGTTACGCGAAAAAACAAATTGCCGATTTTCTTATTAACTTTTTTTTCACTAAAACTCAATTTCCCAAAATACGTATTTTATGGTTTTCTAGATTTTTTAATGAGTTTTAGGAGACAAAAAATAGCAACTTTTGAGCCACAGAGAAGTATGGTCGAAAATTCTGCCACCGAGTTGAGATTTTTTGAAAAAATAGTGATTTAAAAAAACGAAAATTAAAAAAAAAATGAATTTGGAATCAAAAAGTACTTTACATATAGCCACCGAAGGTTTGATTTCAGCGAAATATTAGCAGTTTTTCGATTTAAAAAAATAGTGACCATGAGTGACCATTTCGTATTTTTTTTTGTTTAAGGGTGCACAGCAACCAAGGAAGTTGTTGTCTTCTTATTCCAAAACTGTCAAACGGACCCAATCCTGCAACAACCTGATTGTAAAAATAGTCAAACTTTGTTGTAAATAACTTTGAAGACAGTACTTTAGGGGATGAATGAAAAATCATATCGATAGTTCCCTTAGTTTTGAAGATACTAAAATGTCTGTAACAAAAATCTTGGTGCAAAAGCTCTGGTTGATGTGTACCGTTAAGTTTATAAAATTTGCTTCAACATTTTCATGGAGACACTGAAGATTGGACCTCTGGTTGCAGCGGCTTAAAGAAAAAAAAAAAACCAGCCATTTTCTCACCCAAACATCAATTTTCTAATGTCGATATCTCAGCAACAGTTACTAATGGTCCTATTCATTCGTGAAATTTTTCGATCTTTTCGAAAAAATATTTTCAATTTTTTTGAATCAAGACTTACATTTCAAAAGGGCGTAATATTGAATGTTTGGCCCTTTTAAAATGTTAGTCTTGATTTAAAAAAAACAGAATATTGTTTTTGAAATGATCGGAAAATTTCACGAAAATACAAAAACTAAAAATGGTCGAAATCGGCCGATTTCGTAGAGAATTGCTCAAGAGACAGATTTTCGAATAATAAAAATCGCGTGCAGTGGATCCTTAACGTACCATTTTTGTATGGACAGCTGAGAAAATTGTATGAAGACTTGTATAGGAGAATCAATGACAAAAAAATGCTTCTTTGGTCATAGAAGAGGGGAAGGGAAATGAAAATAAAATCCATTTCCGGATTTACTCATATAGGGGAGATGGGGGTAAGACGGCCACCCTAAGGGAGAAGTCTAATAAAATTTACACAACAGATTATTTTGATCTCAAATTACGTACATGTTGTTCTACTACTAGTCCATTATAGAAATGACAAAAATTAGTTAGTCTAAAAACCAATTTTCAATACTTTTCAGGAATTTTAAAAAAATAATTGAAATCGTATATATATATGAAATACGCGGGGTAAGACGGCCACCCATGTGGGGTAAGACGGCCAGTGCTATAAATTAACTTAATAACTTTGCTAAATCCACCCAAATTCCTACAAGGTTGGTTGAACAGACTTCTCTGAACATCATAACTATTTTGGTTGAAAAAATCAGGTTTCAAATGTGAAGAAAAATGCTGTTTAAAAATTTTCATATTTTGGCTCAGTGAATTTCATATTATTACGACCACATTTTATGAAAAACTGTGAATTTTTACTACAAAACAAACACAATTTGATGCAAAATAATTAGTTTGTGTATTTTGATTAGAATAAGTAAATCAAAATTATGTAAACAATATTAAATTAGCGATTTTTATGAAAAGTTTGATAGGATTTCATACTATTCAATGAGTTTTGCTATATCACAGTAAAGAATGTTGTTGAAACGGTAGTTAACAGCATTTTGATTAAAAATTGATAGTTTTATTGAAAATGCTTTTCCTTATCTACAAATATGTCTTAATAGTCAAAAACCGTCAAAAATATAACCTATATCAATTAAAATCTACAAATTACGGGTGGCCGTCTTACCCCCGGAGGAGGTGGCCGTCTTGCCCCCAAATAAATTATTTGTTTAAACAATTTTTGTAAATAGCTCATCGCATTTTCTAAACTTTTTCGAGGGACATAATCTAGGGAAAACTTCAATTTAACATGAAAAAATATTTGAAGACAGGAAAACATATTGTTATCTAACAAAAATGCCTAAGTTGTAATTCATGAAAATTACATCCAGTTTCAAGTTCAAAAATTATTTGTTTATTTTGAGCTATTTTTATGCTATTTCAAACAATATTTTTGGCAAAGGTGACTCCATATGCATTATTTAGCATGAGGAACAGTATTGCTAAACATTTTAGTAATATTCATTAGTATACTTAGTAAAACAGTGGGGTGGCCGTCTTACCCCGCCTGGCCGTCTTACCCCCAGCTCCCCTATTGTGATTTCCATTTTTTAAATATTTTATCAACTCAGATTTCATGAGAATAATTGTGTTATTCAAATTCACATTTCTTTCTAAAATATAAGAAAAGTTAAAAAAATGTGAAAAATTTGAAAAAATGCAAATGCAAGTTCAGATAGAATGACAATAGCAATTCATAATTATAATAACAAGTTATATTTTTGCCACAGAATTTGTCAAACTGTGAAACTCTGTCCATTGATTTTTGTTATGTTCAAAAAAGTAATTTTGTATCATAGGTTCTCCAAACATGTCCCAACTATTCGACAAGAAAATATTCGAAAATATAGAGTTGAACTAGCATCCGCCTGTAAAGTTCTAAAATACAAAATAAACATACAATTATGAAAATCCATAACTTGATTCGGTTTTTTTAATGAACCAAAGTTGTTTGTTTTAATTAGGTTGATATTTCATGACAAATAAATCATTTTGACAACCTCTAGATTTTTTTAAATGTGATTGAACGTATAAAATTTGAAATTTTTGACCACTAGCGTATGAGACCCCGAGCAGACAGAAATAACCTGGGAATAATTTTTTTTGATATTTGAAAATACTAGGCCAATAACATTTTATGTTATTTATAACAAGTTTTGTTATTCAACGTTATAATTTTTTTGTTATTGGATTGTTATTGTAATAACAGACTAATAACATTTTGAGTTATTCTTCGAACAAATCTTTGTTATTATTTTTTGTTATTTTAACAACTAATCCGATCATCCCAATAACAGTTGGAGATATTCTTCCTAATCTAATCTAATCTAATCTAATCGAACACAAGCGCAGCCAGTCCGAAGAAAGCATCCTGGAAGAACTTGTGGTAAGATTACGCCTCAAGTCCTTTCTTGTCAATATTAATGGTTACAGTACATCCGAGTTACCCCGAAAATGTATAGCAAAAATTAAAGCGGCCAGGCCTACTGCGTTGCATTAACCGCAGAGACAGATTCTGTGAACGGATCACATTTCACAGAATCATCAGGGGAGGAAGGATGCGTGGACATACCGTACCAAACGCTCCGAATCAGTTGTGGTGTGGTGTGTTAGTGTAAATTTGGTAGATAATAATATTTAGAGCCGGGGGTGGGGGGGGAGTTGGGAGGGGGTGGAAATGAGGATAGGAGAAAGGGAAGGTGGGAAAGGGATAATATGGATATATCATTTGATCAATAGAATATTATATAAAATAAGGGGAAAAAAACTTCTATCAAATAATGATAGATAAAATGGATAGATCTCACAAACTCCTGGGTCCAACTCGAAATAACCGGAAAGTGTTGTTCCACAACGCCTTGATTGTTGCTCTTGGAAAACAGGCTGTTATCTCCACAATCCTCCTCATCAGCTGGAAAAAGACTTCTAATCCACCGGAACCGAAAAACCGCCAGAAAAGTTTCACTGCAGCAGAAGTCCATCGTAAAAGCAACTGCACCGGAACAGCAGGAACCAGGAACCAATCCACATTGAAAGCGATCCACCAGAACTGAACTCCACTCGTAAATGAACTACACCGAAACTTTACTCCAACGGAAAACTTAAAAAAAAAAAAAATCTTGAGGAAAATCCACTTCTTTGAAAAGAGAAAAAAAACACGCCAGCGAAAAAAAACTTTCCGTCCGAACACCCAATAATAGTTGGAGATATTCTTCCATAACAAAATATGTTATTCCAAAGTTGTTTTGGCTTTCAACCAATAACAAATTTTGTAATGATAACATAAATTGTTATTAAACTCTTATGCACAAATTGATTTTTCAAGAAGATTCCATAACGCTTTCTGTTATTTTAACAGTACTTGCTATTGAAATGGCATGAATTTTGTTATTACCATCTGCCCGGGACACCAATTTTTATGACCAAGTTTTATTTTTTTTTAAAGTAACAATATTGAAAAGTTTTGAAAATACACAAAAAAAAATTTCATGTTATATTGTGTTCTCAATCAAAAAGTTATTTTCAGATATTTTAAGAAAGTCCATCATTTTCGAGTTTTATTTATTTTTACTACTTTGAAGTATTTTTGGGTCAAATTTGAGCTCAACTTTTAAACAACAGAAATAATCAGTACAAAATTATATGTTTTTATTTCAGGCCCTCCGCCACGTTGGCCCCGCCGCCATGGTCTCCGAATATCGTTCCCTATGGCTTCGACTCAGCAAGTTGGCCCGCGACACGGGATTCTCCACCTGTTACACCTTTACCTTCATCTGTCTGTACCTCTTCTTCATCATCACCCTGTCGATCTACGGACTATTGTCGCAAATTTCCGAGGGCTTTGGAATTAAAGATATTGGGCTGGCCGTTACGGCATTTTGCAGCATTGGGTTGCTGTTTTTCATCTGCGATGAGGCACATTATGCGTCGTTTAACGTGAGGACGAATTTCCAGAAGAAGCTGCTGATGGTGGAGTTGACCTGGATGAACTCGGACGCCCAGACGGAGATTAATATGTTTTTGCGCGCGACCGAGATGAATCCTTCGAGCATTAATTTGGGCGGATTTTTCGACGTCAATAGGACATTGTTTAAGTCGGTATGTTTTTGATTGGGGATGATTTGTGATGAAATTTATTGAATAAAGGGGTTATTTTTCTGCAGCTTCTAGCAACGATGGTGACGTACTTGGTGGTTCTTTTGCAGTTCCAGATTAGCATTCCGGATGATCCGACTGCAATGCTGAAGCAGAACTCGACGGCAGCGCATTGAAATTTATAGTTTTTATCCTTTTAAGTAATAGTCGCCATCGTAGATCAAGGTGTAGTAAAATTAGGCACAACAAAGAATCGTTTGTACCTGCTTGCTCGCAGAGACAAATATTTCCATGTGAGTAATCAGGTGATGAAAAATCTGCTACAATTTCTCATCAATGGATGCAACTGTGTACATCTCCACCGTAAGAATCTCATATTTCACCCTCCTCGTAATAGACACATCTCATTTCATTTCGCCGCAAATTGAGTCGAGACGTATTACTTTGCAGTTCTGGACCGGAGATTGCACCCGCACCCGCGTGGCTAATGACTGGCATTACCGCTAATTGAAACCGATAGCGTATAAAATATCTCAATTAATGCACTCTGTCATTAGAACTGAGGCACTCCACACAGAGCCTGCAAACATACGGCAAAACGACAGTTGAGTTATGCAGAGTGGTCTCTTCAAAAATTCAACCATCCAAAAAATACGCAAACTAGGAAGTGGCTTAAGATTCCTTTACAGAATGCAGCAGCGAAAAAATGAGAATCGAATGATAAAGTGGCGTCGTCGAGTGACCGACCAATCGATCTGGGCCCGAGCGAGTCATCATCGCCAAACACACTCCGAGACCAAGCGAGCTGAGTGCTGAACTGTGAGGGATCTCGATCGAGGAGGAGACTTCAACGCGAGATTTCAACCGCGCGGGCGACCTTCGCCGCTACAAACACGGCCCGTTCCAGTTGGCATATATGGCGATATGAAATAAATGTGTCGTTTTTTTTTTACTTGCTTGCTTCTCATATTATATTGTAAAGGGGGAAAATAAAATTACACATTAAAGGTATGAGCTTTAAATTAAAAATTATAATACGTTTTTAGTGTGGCCCTCCGGCTGACTTGGCCTGGCTAGAAGCTGCGATTGATAGACCTCTCCTACCCACGAGAAGTTCTAGCTTATATGAGAGTTAAGGTTTCTCACGTGCTGAGAGCTGCTGCTGCTGCTTCTCGCGGGTTTAAATATAGCAAAAATCATAAAATATGGCAAAATACTAGATTGTGCACGAATGATAACGCGCGAAACGTCTTGGGGCGCAGAATGAAAAACGGTATCGCTAAACTTGGCGAAAGATACAAGGATTAAAAACGTTAGATAATGTGGACTGTGAAGCGAACATTAATAAAAAAATGACGCGTCCGATAACCATGCTGTCTGCCTTCGGCGTGGCGAAAAAATGTCATTGACAAGGTATTATATGTATTTTTCTGACCGAGTGTTTATTTCGTTTGTGATTTGCTCAAGGAGGCAAACATCCAGCATGCATTTGATTGTTGATTCATTTCCGAACATCTCTCTTATACTTCTACAACCCAATTATTTTTAAATCAATTTTCTTCTCTTTTCGTACTCAACATTTGAATAAAATGTACCTTGTATTTCCATTTAGTAAAACACAATTTTAAATAAATAAATAAACGACAATTTTACACAGTGTTCTAGTTTTTGTTCAATATTTCAGAAATCAAACCGAGTTTTGAGGATCTGTAACCGCCTGTAGACTTATATGACTTAATTAAGTATTAAGGGGTTACATATATGTAAATCGACAAAAAAGTCAGAGGTTGGTGTGAGCACTCACTTAATTTTATTTAAAATCTGTTTTCAGTGCATTAAAATATACATTTTCATCTATTATCAGAACAAATTTGAAAACATTTGAATATATCATTGCCGAGATATACCTATTTGAAGTTAGCAGTTACAAAAAACGGGTGCCACGATATCTCAACACTGCCTAAACCAAATTGGCTCAAAATTTTGGTGAAGACTCGTTAAACCGGTCCTGTGTGCATGACGAAGGTCGATTTGCAAAAAACTTATTTAAAAAAAAAGATAAAAATATTTTTATGTTTTTCATATAAACAATCGTCAGTTTTTGATTTTTGTATTTTTTTAATAAGCAAAATTTTAAAATCGGGCTTCGTCATGCACGCGAGATATGTCTTGAGAGTCTTCGCCCTAAATTTCAGCCAATTTGGTCCATCCCATCTCGAGATATCGTGGCACCCGTAAATCAACTCGGTGTTTCGAGAAAAACGCTCACAAAGTTTGACAGTTCACTTTGCGCATGGCAAAATGTTTAGCTTAAATCGTCTCTAACTCAGTTTAATCATGTAATATCTTCATGAAACTTTCAGGAGTGATTGAAAATCATCTTTTTAGTGGATTCAATACATTTTCTGAAATGTGAAATTTTGAGATTTCCTACATGTATGTAACCCCTTAAAGAAGTATTAAACCTATCTGGACTAAGTTTTTTTTCAGTTGGATATTTTTCAAATATTTTCACTTAGAACATTTTTAAGAGTCATGGTTAAATTGTTTAGGAAAATTTACAAATTATTCAATTATTTATTTAGAGTTCAATGAAAGTTTGAAGTTTTACTTGGGGGTTTTTTTATCCATATTTGACAAACATTTTCTAACCTTGAAGATTTTTTGAAGTTTTGGTTCTCAAATTAAGTTTCATGCAACTTGCACAAAATATCTAAAATTGAAAAAAATTTCAAGGGTATTTGGCTTTAGAATCGTGGTATTTATTTTTGAAAATGTTTCATTTTAAATGGAAAAAAGCATGGACCACCCTACCGAAATTCTATAATTATCCAACCATAGATTTTTAAATGTATTTTTCCCCCAATTAATTTGATTCTGGGCTCAGATGTTGATTTTTAGTTATATTTTGTGATTCTATGTAAAGGCTAGTACGCAGATCGGAAGGAAAGGGGTCAAGCAACAGATTTACGAAAGGCAGAACAAAGGAGAGGGAGCGATTTCTTAGGGCTTTTCTTCACCCTCTCTGGCTGGCATTCGCTGCCACTGCTGCCCATTTGGAATTTTTCTTGACCGGTTCCTTCCGAAGTACGTATACAGCTTTAACTAAGGCTCACGCAGAAAAATAAGGCATATTTGAATCAACTAAATATTTTTTTGATTTGAAAATCAAGATTTTTGTTGAATCAGAGCAACTTTTTCAAAACAACAAAAGATTTTTGTGGAATTGAGAAAATCAAGGTTTGTTTCAACGCAAATTCGGCGTTGATTATTTTCCACAAATTTTTTGTTGAAACAAACCTCGTACAGGCTGATTCTACAAAACATTTTTTCTGCTGGTACAAATTTTATTTAATGTTTTTTTCCCTCGGTACTGATCAAGTTAATTTCAAATTTCAAGCCAAACTTTAAACATTTTAAAGAAAAAAGTATCAACATATGCTTTTACATTATTACAGTTATGCAACTACGGAGTTTGTATTGAATTTATGATTTTTTTTAGGGTTGTCTTTTTCCGATTTGTGGTCCAAAAATTCAAAATTTTAAAACTCCCTTTTTGCGCTATTCAATCAAAAATACAAAAAATACGTTATACAATGTTTTTTAAATAGTTTTACCAATTGTACAAGTTTTTGCTATAAAAATTGTAATATTTTAAGCAATCATTATTTTTCCTCCCTGATTTCTTAGATCATTTTTGAAAGAGGAGTACAAAAACTTGAAATAAAATTTGCAATGGCCTAATCATTAAAAAAAAAACAATAATTCCAAAAATGACTTAAAACCAATATTTTGACTACTTGACCCAATTTCAGATTCAGCGGGCAAAATCACATGGAAAAACGTATAGTTGGACAATCTTTGAATTTTGTTAGGGTGAAAACTTGAAAACTATACATTTTCAAATATAAAAACCTATACCTCAAGTTTAAAGATTTTGTATGCTTTTTGCTATTTTTTTTTTAGATGGTAGTTTAGGATACGAGTTTCATAAAAAAAAATTGTAACTCTAAAATCACAAAAAATAGTGACTTACTGATATTTAGAAAAATAAACAATAAGTGCATCTACTTCAAGCATAATACTACTTATCATTCTAAAAAAAAATAACTTCTTGTCACAATATTAATGGCGCAAAACTCCATGTTGCGCAACATGGTGACAACTGCAACAAAACAGAACCGCGACACTTTAACAATGCACGCGCTGCGCATTGCGATGTCGCACAAAGAATATAGCTATCTATCAATGGGAATGGGAGACTCTCATCGGGGGCGAGAATACGGCGTTGAAAACGAAAAGAGGTAAGGTACGATCGATTGTCCGCTGTCCAGCGCACGATGATTGGTTGGGGTTTAGGGTGGATGTTAATATTTTAAACTGTTTTTTCAATCTTAATATTTTTTAAAGGGATTTGTCTAAACATAATATTTAGAATTAATAAAATTGTGGTTTTCTAATAAAAACTTCAAGTTCAACCGATCATCAGCTGCGCCAACCCCAACCCGATCGACACTCACGGGGCGTCGTGACAACTCGCTCGCTCGCGACATGCGACGAACCCAGCAGAATCGATCGCTCTTTATGCTAAACCAGCAGCGTCGAACGAGCCAAGAGCAGTCAGCCAGTCAGTACGGTTCGAGCCGTCTGCGCGACCGGGTTAAAATCGAATTCTCAACTCACCTTGGAGCTCTTCGTCGTGTCGTTCGCCGTGTTCGCCTGGAGCGAGGCGAGTTTTATCTCGAGAACGAACGAAACCGAACAAAATAAAAACTCGCGAGCGAACGTTGGATTAACGAGTGGATTAGTGTTTTTTTGATTTGTGTTTGGTGTTATCTGTGTGTTAAAATTTCACTAGTCGAAGCTGCCATCAGTGACGAAGAAGACTAAGATTATTGTGTGTAAAGTGTGTCCCTCCTCGGGGTCTGCCCCCTCTGCCATTTGGCGCAGATTCCTGTGGAACGCAAAGTCGCGATCGAACCGTGGATTACTCAACTCTCGAATATAATAGTGCAGCAATAATTGAATGTAAGTGAGAGATCTCGTCAAAGCTGGTGTCGAGATTAGTTTTAACTGGTTGTTAAACAGAGGGGGCAATAAGTGGAAAATAAATATGCCCAACGTTTATGCAAATCCCCCCGCCAGGGTTTACAACTGAAAAGTGCGCACAATCAAGAGGAAAATATTACGAAATTTGAATTTAATTATTTTTTCTCATCAAATCGGGAGATTCTCCATTCAAAACCGGGCTCTTCTCTAACGAGCGCGTATAAATCTTTTATTGGTGCCTATTTGCAAATCAAAGAAAAGAGACACCAACAAAACACACACACTTTTTTTTATTTGGAGGAGTTTTGAGAGTAAAGTGTGTGAGCGAACGGAGAAGTGAAGAAAAAAACACGATCAATTCCACTCCATTTGTGTGTGCTGTGTGGCTGCTGCTCGGAGAACTTGAAAATCAAGGAGAAAAAGGACGCCCACATTTTCCTCCGCGGCCTGCTGTTTGGATGTGCGGACCACGCGCAACCATGTGAGCCACCTTAGCAGCAGCAGCAGCAAACAGCCAACACCACCGCCATGGCATGCTGATCGATCGAAACGAAAATGCGCTAGGGGTGTTTGGGGCAGATTAGTTGAAAAGTGGTGGAGAACATTGGGGACTCGTGTGTGTTATGAAGAAAATTAAGCATTTTTTCCATTGAATATTTTGCTCTTGAAATCTGTCGTGAACAAATCATTTTTTTTTTAAGATTGACAATGGAATTTAAATTGAACATAACGAGTTTAACAGTTTCAATGAATCACTATAATTTTTGAAAAATTAAAATAAATTATCCATTATTGTGAACACAATAATCATCTGAAGGGAAAATTTATAATAGACTTTTGACTTTAAACCGATTATCAACTAAATCGGTCAATTCCATAAAATTAAAATTTTAATATTTTTCTATTTGGCTGTCACTTTTTGAACTCTCTTCCAGTGAAAGAATTTTTCGTACTTTAAAGTCCTCGAATCTTGCGGTGAGATTTTTCTGATTTTCCGATATGGTGTATTCAACAACTTTGTAGTTTGTGAGCAGGACATTTCAGAACAGCACTCGAAAAAAAAAAATTTTCACAAAAAAATAAATCTCCAAAAACCGTCAGTCTATACAGAAGAATGAAACAAAATTAATCTCTGTGAAAAATTCATGATGTTTCAATACTTTCAACCAGAAATGCCCAAAATATGATTTTGGAAAATATATCAAATTTTAATTGAATATTACTATTTTTACGATGAAATACACGTATTCAAGTTATAGCCATTTAAGGGTTAATTTCAGTTAAAAAAGTTAATATTTATTTATTTTTTCAATGGTTTCAATGGTTGGCATTTTTGAAAATATTTTATTCTAATACCAACTAAAAATTATTAAACAATATTAATTTTTGGACTTTGAAACAAGGCATTGCCAAGAATTGAAACTAAAAAAATAAATTATTCAGGTGTTTTCCGAATGAGCAATTTTATGGCTTTTCGCAAACTTTTTCGCGATTTAACTTTTGTATTTTTTTTATTTGGATTAAATTTTGGCAATCAATTTCTAATATCTAAATAATTTTGCATCATTGGCTTCTCCATGCAAGTCTTTATACAATCTTTGGAGTTGTCCATACAAAAATGCTATTAAAACGTTACAACAAATCCATTTCTTGAGAAGGGATTTTTTGATCAATTTTGAATCTTGGGAAAGTCGTAATTTAGGGTTAGGACTTTCACAAAAACAAATAATACACGAAAAAAAAATTCCCGATGTTTTTATTTCACCTTTTATTTTGAAACACGATTTTGCCAAACTTTACCCCCTTCAGTTTTATTTTTATTTATATATCAAGTGTTTCAAATTTTAAGCTTTATTGAAGAAAAGACGTTTTATTTCAGCCAAGATAAAATTGAAGCAATAGTGGTTCTTGAGAAAATAAAAAAGTTAAACCAAATTTCAGACATGATTTCAACAAATTGGTATTTTTAACATGATTGATCGGGCCTTTGGTTGCTGAGATATGGTCTATCTAATAACGGAAATTGGGAAAAGTACTAATTTCTAAGTGCTACCCAATGGGCACTAATTTTTAAATCGACGATATCTCGAAATATCAAAAAAAAATAAGTCTTTGTAAAATGTTAGCATCTCTTTGGGAAATAATATTTTTAGTATTGTAAATTACAACTAACATTTCAAAAGGGCGAAATAATAAGATTTTTTGGTATTTAAGTTCTTTTTGAAAAAAAAAAATATATATATAAAAATTAAAATAACAAGCCAAAGTCTCAACATTTCAATGGAAAAATTGTTTTCTCGGATTAGTTTTCAAAAAGACGTAAGAGCCATTGGTAAACATAGCCCTTTTTGCATCGGTAATCGAAGTATTTATTTTCAAAAATGCTTGAGATTGTTCATCTACACGTCCTTCAAGTGCCCTAAACTTGAAACAAATGAAATATTTTTTAAATTTGAAGAAAAAGGAAAATTAGTGTCGGACGTCACGGTGGCTCTTACGGCTTTTTGAAAACTCACCCGAGTTTACCCTAATTCAGTTGTTTTGCAATTATTAGTTAAAAAAAACGATTCAACGAAAACAAATGGAAAAAAAATCTTTTTGCAGTACTGTACACCGAAAATTTACAACAATTCAAAAGATTTTTAATAATAAACCCAATCATGATAAAAAATATTTTATACGCAGGGGAATGCATTTTTAATTGATTGCATGATTGAAATCCGTTGAAATTTTTAAGTTAAAAAATTATTTTTTCGGCCCAATATTGAAGGAGGCGTGACAAAAAGTTTTTTCAATATTTGTACCAGCCTAATCATGTGTGAATTGGTTATTATTTTATTGTAATTTTATTCTTATTTTTTTAATTTTTTTCCCGCTTGTCTCTAATATTTTTTTCAACCAATTATTTTCGTCTAGATAAATTAACATTTTTTCCAGTATTCCTGGAATTGAAATAAAGTTGGAAAACTTTATATTTAATCTATTGGAAAGATTAGAAAAAAATCTAGTATTTGATCAAATTTATTGAAAAGATAAGGCGCATGCAAGATGCAAAATTTAAAACAAATAAATAACAAGCCAAAATTTCATCAAAATAATGATTTTTATCGGACATAAAATTAAAATTTCGTAATTTCTTTAAAAACAAGAGGTAAGAAAAATAATTATTGACCAAAAATTTAAATTTTCATGGGAAAAAAATCTCTTCGGATAATCGAATCACAGAAAATATTTTTTGTCGTTGTCTTGTTTTTTATTATCGAAGCTAAGCTAAAGTGATTGTTATATCCAAGATGGCGACCAAAATTGCGGAAACTTCGGATAATTGAGGCTTCGGATAATCGAGTCCGAACTGTAATGCTTTTTTATGTATCTTAATCAAATAAAGATTTGTAATAAAATAAACCTTTTTACAATTTTAGAAATTGGTTTAAGACATAAAGGTTTAAGAAAAAAATAATTTCATTAATTTCATTGGCTTTGCTAATTTTTGATAGCAGCATAACTGCCTATTGTGATAATTTTCACCTTATTTTTTTAAATCAGGCAAAATCACCAAAATTTTAACTCAGGCAAAAAGCAAAATTGTTCAAAATTAAAAATAAATATTAGAAAAAGCATATTTTTTCATCTTTAAAATTATTGAAAGTGTTCATTTGACATCTCTACCCGCCACCCATCCAGACCCAGCACGCAGCAGCAAATCTGAACAAATTCTTATTTTTATAATGATGATGTAAATCTTTGGCGCTCGCCACATTGGGCCACAACTCTTCGTCACAGCACGCAGCCCCACACCGCCCAGATAAAGTGGCGAAAACATGCACACACACGTTCCGATATAATTAATTGTGGCCCAGAGAGAAAAATGGCGTTTGGTACCCACACTGCCAAAAATAATGCACACCGCACACACAATGGTGATTGGTTAATCGCCCAATCCATTGAGTACAAGAAGAGGGTGGGGAGGAGGTAATCATAGCTAATTTTCTCCACGATTTGCGCGCGCGAGGGCTTCGAGGTCGGACCGTTTAACCCGTTCGCGCATCATCCTTTCGTTCATCATCGGCTCTTTGAGACTTTAATGCTTGGGTTTTGCCCTGAGGGCAGGTTACTGACCAACAACAACCGGTTAGGATCGAGACTCCTCGTAAAGGGGGGGATTAAGAATATTTACTTGGATATTGAAATAAATTGCAGATATTCCATTCTGACGCCATTTGATAAGCCAACAACAATAAAGTTGCGCCCAAGGCTTTTAAGTGTTTGAGGTTGAGCAACGACGATAGTTTGAAGTCTGCCAACCGTCGATGATCCGTACCATCGAGTTGGCAACACTAAGAACACCCCTCAGTTCAACTGAAACAAAATTGCTATACAGTAAACCAGTTTCGTTCTTGACAAAGTGATTACACAGAAAAGTGCTCAATCTGACAGAAGCAATTAAGGAGAGACGCTCGCGAGATTGCAATCAGCTTAAGGTAGGGCGCTGAAAAGGACCACTAATTTCGAAGGGACCACTGCAGCTCGATGTAATTACTTATCCGGGGTCCGGTTCCGGAAAAAAATACGTCGCGAATCTGGTCCAGTTGATTTGTGGGTCTCTGGATTAATTGGTTGTCCTTGCCCGAGGGGGGCACCACAACCGGACAACAAAAAATGGTGACTGCAACTGATAATAAAGTGTTTTGAAGGGATCAATGTCGTCAGCTGCCACTGAGCTGCAGGACAATCTTCCTTTGATGTTGAGCGATTTTTTTGTCAGAGTAGTGAATGGTTTTGTTGGGAGGAAACATGCGAAGGATAAAGTTTTTTTTTGTAGGAAAAAGAGGTGGTCATTCATACAAAATATGATGAATGTTGCTCGTGACCAATTAATTGTTTATCTTTTTTCATTTATTTATTAAGATATGCTGGTACGTGTATTCGTAAAATTTAATTAAATATCACTTACATTAAAACGTGAATGGTATTTCTGGTTTAAATGATCAATGCTTAACAAGTTTTAGTTATTTTAGGTAGACCAAACACTATCTCAAAAAGGTTCAAAATATGTATAAAACTCGAATGATACAAGACAGAGTCACTCTTAGAACTGAACATCAAACAAAATATTACAGGATTAAGAATTTAGAAGATTTAGCAGGAAATTTTTGATATACACAGAAAAAAAATCATGGTAATATTACATCTGGGAAGGAGTACATTTTTTATGTCAGAAAAAATGTGTAATATTGCCTCTGAAAATGGGTTATTTTACCACTTTTCTGTTGTAATGTCACTTTTTCAGTCTAAATTGAGGTAAAATTACATCTTAAAAGAGGTAATATTCAACCTTCCAAAATTACACCTTCTAAATTTATACAATTTTTTGTTGTGTAATTCATACAATTTATAAGCAATATATAAAATATTTATAACCACGACCAAGTTCTGAAAACAAATTTTTGTTTCATCGATCTTAAGAAAACTTTAACAAAAAGCTTGGATTAGGTAGTTGAGTACACAGTAAAAAAAATCATGGTAATATACATCTGGGAAGGGGTACATCTTTTATGTCAGAAAAAATGTGTAATTTTACCTCTTAAAATGTGTTTTGTTGTCACTATTCGGGTGTAATGTCACTTTTTGAGTTTAAATTGAGGTAAAATTACCTCATAAAATAGGTAATATTCAACTTTTCAAAATTACACCTTTTACTGTTTACCACGTTTCGTTCTTTACAAAATATGAACTGAGAGACATTCTATTTCTTCGTTTTCTGAAAAACTGATGCAAGGCTATAATCCTGCTCAAAAAATGTGTTTTTTTTTAAATAAAAATCTAAAAGACCCACCTCCATGTATACCTATCGACTCAGAATTAAAAACTGAACAAATGTCTGTGTGTGGGTATGTGTGAGTGTGCATGTGAGCAAAATTGTTACTCAGTTTTCTCAGCACTGACTGAACCGATTTTGCTCAAATTTTGGAATTCGATTTTGTATAGGGTCCCATACGTACCTATTGAGTTTTGAGGTCCCATAAGTACCTATTGAGTTTTTAAAGTTTCTATAAGTAGTTCCAAAGTTATGTATAAAAATGTGTTTTCACATATTTCCGGATGTTACATCAGTGGCCGGAAATCGTCTCGAATACCATCATATTATACATCGTTGGATAGGTAATCAAAAGACTTTTTAACTAACGATTCTAAAAAATAGAAGATCTGGCAACCCTGTCTCAAGTTATGACCACTTAAATAGTATTTAAGTACTTTTTTGAAGCCGGATCTCACTTAAATGTATGTAGGCTATGTCCGGATCGTCCCATCGTTGATTGGTTTTTTTAAAAACCTTTCCAACGAGACTAAAATATTGAAGATCTGGCAACCCTGTCTTAAGTTATGACCACTAAAGTGATATTTATATACTTCTTTGAAGCCGGATCTCACTTATCTGTATGATAATATATCTGAATCCAAAGACCTACCAAACGAATAAAAAAGTTTGAACATGTGGCAACCCTGTCTAAAGTTATGACCACTTATTTGTATGAAAACAATGCCCAGATCAATCATTCGAGCTATCGTTGGATGATATTCGAAATACCATCCAAACGAGTCCAAAAGTTTGAAGATCTGGCAACCCTATCTCAAGCTATGAACCCTTTTAAGTGATATGTTACTTTGATGAAGAAAGCCGTATTCTGCGCACTTGATTTCCAAAAAGCTGGATTTTTTTATTTTTGGTAAAGAATGAGGAAGGCACCAACCCCATAGGTGGATTGAGTTAGTTTTTAATCTTATTCTGATACAACCTGTTATTTTTCTGTAATTTTTGTAGGAAAGGAGTCAAAAAATTTAATTATTAGTTGTAACGGCCTCATTTCACCAAACTTTCACATTTTATGAATTATTTTTTTTTTCTTACCTTTTTTTTACCCTCTACTGTCTAATTTATTTCATTTTTTTTTTATTTTTCTGTATTAGAAAGCTATTTTGAGCCATTTTTTATGTACTTTTGAAAACCTAACTTCTCTTATTTTAAGTTTTCTTCATAATATTTTAGTATTTTTGGGTCCATTTGTGTTGTTTAATTTTTGTAAACAAGTATTTTTTCACATTTATGTATAAACCTAAACGATTCGCTTGTAAATCGCAACAGAGTGTTTCAAAGCAAAATCTAGAAAAAAAAGCAATATTGCAACTATACAAAAAAGTTAGAGATATAAGTTAGAAACACTGTCACAATTGACCCAAGAAAAATATATTTTTTATTACACATTAAAAGATATTATGAAAATTGAGGAGTTTTCTTCCCTGTTCCATTTCTTTTGAAGATACGAACTCGCAACAAGCAATGTATTTTTTAGGATTTTTTTTTTTTTTTTTTTGCCAGCCTATAAATGTTGGAGTAAATTGCACTTTTCCGATGCAATAAACACTTGGTCTATCAAAATCTTCCTACTTTTCAAAGTAGGAATAGAAAATTCAGTTTTATTTAAATTTCAATGTCCAATTGCATATCTTCATATTAAATTCAAAGTCATCAAAAGCATAACTTTAAAATATAAAAAAAATCAATCTAATCGGACTCGAACAATTTTATTTGCTGTGACATTTTTTTCAGAGTGCTGTGTATTTCACGGAGAAGTGTTCCATCACCCCAGCACATATTAAACCTTTCAAAATTTAAGAGAGATTTGAAATAGACAGATTCAATTCAAGAAGCATTTGCATGATCATTAGAAGTTTCTAATCCATAAAAAATCAATTTGCTGTTGATCGCCGGAAGTTAATTAATTTATTTGCTTTTTCGCATTTATCGGTGAAAGCTATCCAGATTTTTAATCGAAGATGGCTGGTGCACGTCCGAAATGTCAAAATCGCGCAGTGGTACCAAAATTAGAAAAAAAGTGTGACTGCCATGCATGGCACACTTTTTTTTAAATGTTGGTACCACTGCGTGATTTTGACATTTCGAGCGTGCACCATTCGTAACGCCATCTTTGCTTAAAAATCTGGATAACAAGCTATCTAATGAACAAAATTCACGAATGTTCGTCATGAATAAAATTCATGAATTCCTGAGTTTTCATTCACGATTTCATGAATGAAATTCATGACTTCTCCGAGAAATAGGGTTAGAGATTGCGAATTTCTTTTAAAATATACTCTACTAATTCTAGATTTGTTATGCAAATTTGTTGAAAATTAAAAGTTTTATTGGAATAAATTTAAAATTCCTTGAATAAATAATTAAATATTAATGTACCCAAACTGAATCAACAGGGTTGGACAAATGTTAAAGAAAATCCTTTTTAATTGTATTCAGCCATCAACTAAATAATCTATAAAACAAAACCCCATTCATTTCGAGCCTTTTGCGCTTTACAGCTCCCATTATAATGCCATAAAACAGAATGAAATAATCCTCTCAGAACTTTACGACACGGAAAACAGGATTGAACCCCTCCATTACCCAGGATTAAGCCGCAAATTGCGCGTCCCAAAAAAGGACCCGGCCAGTGTGCTTCATTAAACAGGTTCACGGGGGTTGGACACTTTTAATCTTGGAGCGCGTGCTCGCACATGTTGTACCTGGACTAGATTGTAGTTCTAACGAGTCCCAAAAATGGAACCGCGCCTGAAACTGAATACTGATGTAGGAGCGAACTTTGTGACGACAAAGCGACTATTCCGGCGCGCCGATTGAATTCCCGCGCAATCAATATCGATTGGTCATAAAGTCGGGGGGAGAATATCCCTTGAGAACCTCTTTTTAAGTGATTCCGATGCAGGGCTGAGCTGTAGGTTAGTCGAGGTTAGTCGTCGACTAACAAGTTCTTTAACAAAAATGTCGCCCTCCTTAAACCATTTGGCGCCCTCAGCAGGGCCCAAGAGAAACTTTGCATTTTGCAAATTTGCCAAGTTGCCGATTTGTGCTGCGCCTTTTTGAAAAAGATAAAGCGCCCCCTCAGGAAGCCCCAGGGCGCCCAAAATGCCATTTTTGCAAATTAAAAAAAAAGAGCCTAAGGGAGATCAGGGCTGAGCTGTAGGTTAGTCGAGGTTAGTCGTCGACTAACAAGTTCTTTAACAAAAATGTCGCCCTCCTTAAACCATTTGGCGCCCTCAGCAGGGCCCAAGAGAAACTTTGCATTTTGCAAATTTGCCAAGTTGCCGATTTGTGCTGCGCCTTTTTGAAAAAGATAAAGCGCCCCCTCAGGAAGCCCCAGGGCGCCCAAAATGCCATTTTTGCAAATTAAAAAAAAAGAGCCTAAGGGAGATCAGGGCTGAGCTGTAGGTTAGTCGAGGTTAGTCGTCGACTAACAAGTTCTTTAACAAAAATGTCGCCCTCCTTAAACCATTTGGCGCCCTCAGCAGGGCCCAAGAGAAACTTTGCATTTTGCAAATTTGCCAAGTTGCCGATTTGTGCTGCGCCTTTTTGAAAAAGATAAAGCGCCCCCTCAGGAAGCCCCAGGGCGCCCAAAATGCCATTTTTGCAAATTAAAAAAAAAGAGCCTAAGGGAGATCAGGGCTGAGCTGTAGGTTAGTCGAGGTTAGTCGTCGACTAACAAGTTCTTTAACAAAAATGTCGCCCTCCTTAAACCATTTGGCGCCCTCAGCAGGGCCCAAGAGAAACTTTGCATTTTGCAAATTTGCCAAGTTGCCGATTTGTGCTGCGCCTTTTTGAAAAAGATAAAGCGCCCCCTCAGGAAGCCCCAGGGCGCCCAAAATGCCATTTTTGCAAATTAAAAAAAAAGAGCCTAAGGGAGATCAGGGCTGAGCTGTAGGTTAGTCGAGGTTAGTCGTCGACTAACAAGTTCTTTAACAAAAATGTCGCCCTCCTTAAACCATTTGGCGCCCTCAGCAGGGCCCAAGAGAAACTTTGCATTTTGCAAATTTGCCAAGTTGCCGATTTGTGCTGCGCCTTTTTGAAAAAGATAAAGCGCCCCCTCAGGAAGCCCCAGGGCGCCCAAAATGCCATTTTTGCAAATTAAAAAAAAGAGCCTAAGGGAGATCAGGGCTGAGCTGTAGGTTAGTCGAGGTTAGTCGTCGACTAACAAGTTCTTTAACAAAAATGTCGCCCTCCTTAAACCATTTGGCGCCCTCAGCAGGGCCCAAGAGAAACTTTGCATTTTGCAAATTTGCCAAGTTGCCGATTTGTGCTGCGCCTTTTTGAAAAAGATAAAGCGCCCCCTCAGGAAGCCCCAGGGCGCCCAAAATGCCATTTTTGCAAATTAAAAAAAAAGAGCCTAAGGGAGAAATGAATGAATTCCCATTGTGCGTGGTGCGTTCGTTTTTAATTGTGGGCCGACCATAAAAACTAGTCGCGTTTTACTACGTGATGATAATACGAAGAAGGGGCGCGCACACATTTGGTACTGTAGTTGGGATTGGGTCGATGAGCTTCACCGAGCGAGATCACACGCGATCATCGACTTAAGCAGCTCAGGTCCAGACGGTTGCGTGATTAAGCCAAGTTCGTGTCGTGGCGAAGACAAGGCGTATTGTTTGTCTCGTTTATGAAAATTAATTAAGAAACCCGAGGCGACGATGACGACGACGTCGGTTCAAATTTGAAATCACTTTACGTTTAATTGATAAATTCCAGAATGTCTCTCTCAGAAGTGGGTGCTAATTCAAACATTTGCATCTTTCGTCTTTTTCAGGATCTCCTGCCGGCCGGACGTCGCCAGACGTGGCGCCACCAACATGTGGCCGGATTGGACCTGAAGTGCGCGGCCACTGCCTGTATGACCCCATTTGTCCCCTCCCGAAAAAGAAAAACAGAGATCCCCCTCGAAAAGGCGCAAAACACTGGCCACGAGCCGTTGCGATCCGTGTGATTTATGAACAACAAGAAGTGATCACCACGCGGATTGGTTCGTGCAGTTTGAGAAAAAAAGAAGAAGATATTCGCAAACGCCTGTTTGTTTTGCCAAGTAATTGATTTATTTTTCGCTCTGGTGTTTAATTAGGCATTATCGTTCTATATTTGGGGTGGATGAAAAAATAAAACACGCACCACAAAGGAATATAAAAACCGATAGTACGTTCGAAACCAGAAGGAAGAAACCCACAGTCACCGAAGGTGACAAAGTTTTGGAAACGAAAAAAAAGTGCAGTGCAGTGGCACGTTTGTACCGCAAAGTGTCTGTTAAAAGTGAGTCAGTTTAGTGCATCGAGTTACCCAGTGATTGAGCCGGAAGCTCCCTAGGCCCCCACAAATCTAACAGTCGTGACAACTTCCATGTGAGGAATCAACCATTGAAGGTAAGTTGAACTGTTCAAATTATTCCAAATTAAATTCAAATTCGAAAAATAGACAAAACAAAACCATCTGATAAACCATCGTATGCAAATGAAGTCACGTACACGAATTTTGGTCACACTTCCGTTTCCTTGAGATGCGTTCGACGACCCCTTTTGGGAGTTCTGAACGACACAATGGTGTCTTGGTGTTGAGACTTTCTTCCGTGCGCGCCACGTAAGGTCGACCAGCCCAAGTTTGGTTTACAGCTATCGAGTACCCCCGAGAAGTTATACGGTCGACGTGCGACCTGATTGAGCCGAAAATAGAAGGTAGTTAGCCAGACTACAGTGGCCCTTGAAACTTGAATCTTATTAAAATTTCAAACAGTTTTTACTCCACTCCGATTCAAATTCCTAGGAGTACTGTACCAAACTAAATGCAACTTAGTTGAAAGACGGTGAAGAACGGTCACGTTACGCAGGTGGCTCGACTTAGGGACGTGCGATTTGTGAATGAAGTGGCGGCGGGTGGTGTCTGGCGAGAAATTAGACATTAGAGACCATTTGCATGAGAATGCAGCAGCAGCCAGTGGGGTTGAGGAAGTATCTACTTGGGAATGCAATCAGCAGGGGCGATTGACAGTTTTGGGACAACGAACGGAGGATGGCGTTGAAATGTGACAGACAGATAGATTTTCCAAGTGTTTAAATGAGCTTATAGTTCCAGGGCCGGACAATTTTTAATTATTATTGTTCCCAATTCGAATAACAAGCACGAAGAAATTGAAAAATAGTATTTTATTCTTTAAGAATCCAATTCAATACTTTTAAAATTTTGTTTTTTGATCTTTTACAAAATTATTCACATTTTTATACCTCAGCTCTGACTTAGAACGGGGGTCTAAAAATCAAATTCCAAACTAACATTTCAAGCAAAAAATATTACAAGATTTTTGAACTTAATAACAGCTAGGCAACTATCAAAAGATTTCATAATATCTAAGGATCCTTCAAAAATATATGATGTAAAGTTTAATCAATTTTCAATTTATGGTTCCAAACTACAAAAAAAAATCTAAAGTGTAAAAGTCCAAAATCCCAACCTATAATGGGTAACAATTTCAATAAATTCATTAAAACATTGTTTTCTCAATTAAATTGAATTATTAATTGGAAAACAAAATGTTGTACAATGCATACTTAATAGTTAACAATCGATTGTACAATAATTGGCCAAGAAAATATATATTTTCAAAGAACAAGAATTCTTTTTGGAAAGAAATTTAATTTGAGAAGATATTTTTGATAGGTTTGGTGTCTTGGGCAAAGTTCTTGGTTATGATTAGGACACTTAAGAACAAAATTGACACACGGGAAAAATGCCAATTTTTTATTTGACTTTTCATTACCAAAATCTGATTACCCAAAATAAGTATTTTCTAAATTTTCAATATTTATTTTTGTATTTTTTAAGAAACATTTTTTGCGATAGAGTTTAGGATG
Source organism: Culex pipiens pallens (assembly GCF_016801865.2). Taxonomy (NCBI): domain Eukaryota; kingdom Metazoa; phylum Arthropoda; class Insecta; order Diptera; family Culicidae; genus Culex; species Culex pipiens. The sequence continues at coordinate 183,509,655 of NC_068939.1, forward strand.
GAGCAAAATCTGGTACCATAAAACGGAGTGACATTGATAGCCGGGTTGACTTTGATAGGCTTTAGATTTTTTTATTCAAAATGAAAAATACGAATTGAGTACAAACGGAATGGTATGCAACCATACTGACCTTGGTTGAGAAGTGTACAAAGTACCTCAAGAAGTAGTTTTCGACTAATTTTTCGCGTTAGTTAACTATAACTAGGAAAACATTGATAAATAGCATTATTTTAACACTCTCAAAGTGTCATATTTTCTCAATGAAAATGAGTTCGAATCAGAAAACGGACTTCATCATAGGATTCTTTAGACAATTTTACAGTTTAAATTAGTTTTTAAGTTACAAGTTTATACAGAATCAAAAAATATCTTCAGATTTATAGCCATTTTTAGTGTAACAAGTTTTATATTAAATTTGGAAAATTAATTAATCATGCTACAAAATTTGTTTTGGTGCCATAAAATTTGAATTTTATGGAAATATCAATTCCTAATGAATTTTGATCAAATATGAAACTTTTCATTTACTTAATCTAAAATTTGTATTCCTTTTGTTAAATGTTGATAAACTTAGTTAAACAAACATATAAATTTATGTTTTGAAACATCTAATGAAACCTTACTTAATTAATTTAATTTGCTCAATTTTAGGCTGAAATTTGTAAGAAACTCAGTGACTATCAAAGTCACCCCTGTTTTTCAAATAAAAAATTTTCAACAAAACTATTTTTTTAAACTTTTTTGCAAAAACGTACATGTACATTGTGTGGCTTAATAAATCTTGAGACAAGTCTTACCGTTCGAATAAAATTTGGAAAATAAATTGAAACCCTGTCTATTTAACCCCGGTTTACGGTACCAAAGATATGAATTTTAGAAAAAAAAAATGTCAAACAAAATTTATAAATCTCTTTTAGATGGAAAATCGAATTTAAAATTCAAAATTGTGTAGTAAAAAACACATTTTTTTATAAATCGCTAAATTTTCAAGTTATAGCAATTTTTGGATGACATTTTTCGAAAAAAAGAATCAGTTTTTTTTTTGCAATTTTAAAATATTAATAAAATATTTATTGTTGCTAACATATAGCTTTTTCAAGATAAAAGTTTGTGAAAAATGAATTTTTCTAAGCGTCATCTAATGCTCACTTTTCAACTCGCTCAACTTGAAAACTATGGGTTCGATTTTATTGATGAAAAACTAAAAACAATTTCTTGATTTGTTAAGACTTGAAGGTCAAAATACTCTCACAAAAATATTAACAATGAGATTCAAAGATATTCAAACAGCTCTTTTTAAAAAAAAGTATTTTAAAAAAACAGACCGGAGTTAAAAAATTTTGCAAAAAGAAGATATGATATGCCATAGGAAACATTTGAAACAAAGATCCCCTTCCCTAAGATTTTTCCCAAATGTCCAGGGAACAAAATAAAATTGAATCTTGATATTTCGATGTTAAAACAAATTGTTACTTTCAGCGAAGTTTGTCAGCTCCATACAAATTTTGACAAAAGTTCAGCGAAAAACTTACGGAAAATTTCATTAGTGCCGTTTTTTTTTAAATATTAACTGGAAAAATGCCTCAAAATTTGATGTGTTATTTCAACTGAAATCAAAAGCTTACATAATTTTGGAGAATTAATAAAATAATGTTTTTGTCAAAAATGTTTGATGGAAGGTATTTGTTTTACTGTGGTCTTTTTGACAACATGAAATAAAAGGACTTGCTCAATTTTCCTACTGCATTTCATCACATTCTAAATAAAAGATCAGCAATTTTTGATAGCATCAAATCAACATATTTGAATACAATGTAAACATCGCGTAAGGCAGTTGTCAATTTATATATCAAATTAAAAACTGAAATTTCAACTGACATAATGCCCAATAACGACGAACCCGAAACATTCATATCTGCGTGCGCTCAAAGATAATTGACATTTGATTGTCCCCGGTGTTCGTAGACCCGTGTGCAAAAGGTTGTATTACACTGAGCTGCCTTTTTCTTCACCGGTTGCAACAGCCAGCAGACCGTCGTCGATACCGCATATTGTCTACAGATCGTAAATCATATCCCATTTTCGACTAAACCGATCAATCTGTAAAAACCGTACTCCATACTCGTGTATATGCATATCAGATTACCTCCTGGTAACATATTTAGCATAACATGTTTTACAATGGTTTTGAAACTGAACTGAGGTCCCCTCCCCCTACCTCGTTCCACCTCCTCTGGACCACCTTAGAATCTCTTTAACATTTAGCTCTTTCGTGAAATAATAACAATTCCTAATAAGAAAAAATAACTCACACATACTCACCATAACCCTTCACGTGCTCACTTCAAACTTAAGCCGAAGCCCTTTCTTTCGCTGCTCTCTGCTCTGGAAACCGGCCTCGGACTATGCATATGGTAAATTGATATTAATAATATATGCTTAGATTGAGCCTGAACGTATCGCGTACCAACTGCATTACACACACTCTTTCTCCTCCCTCTTTCATTCAAGCAGATCCCACCGATATATTTATGTGCAGCTTGGGCTGTCTTTTGTTTGGCAACACGATGCCCCCCGCTTCAGAAAAAAAGGCAGCGAGAAAAACGCTGTCGAGCATATGTTTTCCTATAGCTAAGACACCCCGAGGTGGTCCTGTCGAAATAATCGCACTCGCGCCCTTTTACGGGATCACCACCTCAAAAAGTCGAGTGCCCAATTCCGGTCCTAGAACCTTTTCCGTCAAGTTCTGGGCCACCCAGCAGCGGTATCGAGCCGTAACTCTCAATGAAGCATAATTATGATTTATAATATCGATATTTTATGTACAATTTCAATCACCTCCGAGCCAGCCTAGCACTATAGCAGCACTAGAAGGTAGTGCTGCGGTAGGGCTAAGAACGAAAAAATATGACGATGACGACAGGCGAACAAATTGTACCGTGAGAATGAACGATTTGATGCAAAAGGGCCTAACGTGGCTGGGCCAACACCACCAGAAGGCAGCCGATGATCGGTCGTGTTGTGCTCGACGCTTCGATTCGCATAATCAAGTGGGTTCACCTCTGCTGGCTTCTTTGCTTGCGGTTTGGAGCGATACGATAGAACACGGCCTGCAACGACGAGGGGTTGTGCGATGGATTGGTTCTTGGTTTTATGAAATTCTCTTATTTTTATTAAGTTTTACAATAAAACTGTGTATTTTTTTTTTTTTTTCAATGTATCCAGGAGTTGGTCTTAGATTATTTGTTCATCAAGATTTTTTTTAATTTAATTTTTATATGATAGTTTGGACAAAACTACGAAAGATGGTATTTGTCCCTATTTTGGGCCTACTAAGCAGAGCGCCCCTATTTTGGGGATACTGCTCCTAGAATACGACCTTCTTTGTGCATATTTTCGGCCTACCTTCTGATTGGTTGAAATCTCGAAGCACGTGGCGAACTATTTTGACATACGGTTCAGCCCCAGCTCGTACAGTACAGCCGCACAAATTCGGTCAACAAATATGCTAAATCATTGTGATGTTTTAAGCCACAAATAAATATTAGATTGATTGATTTCACTTTTATTACGTGCATAATTAGCTTGGACATGATTTATATCATTTTTTACGAGTTTTAAACATAATTGAACAATTGTTGCGTAGCCAAACAACAAGCTCGTAATATGCAAGAAAGACTGTAACTTGTAAAAAGCGCACACACACTGTCACAATTTGTAGAAGTGTCAAATGGACTGAAAATAGAACCATTCTCTTCGAGAGACTTTAATCAGTTATTATATTGATTTGGAGGCAGTTTAGTGATTGTTTTTGCAACGGGATTGTGCAACCCACCAATAAAAACATATTGCCGGGGGTTGGAGATTGGGGGGACAGCTCTCATCCGTGTGCTGAGCGATGAACGCCTTGACGCTGAGTGCCAAGAAGCGGTAAGCAAAAGGGGTGAAAATTTTAGACCTAATGGGCAAGTTGCAATTTGCTAAGAAAAATGTGAAGAGTGATATAATTATTGCCTTATTTCTAATTTAAGAGGAAAAAGTGAATATGCTTGCCCACCTAAATGAAGATAATGACAGCACGAATCATTCTCAAGTGGCAGATCCCTGCCAGATTTGGTGAAATGCTTAATTTCGTTGAATTAAGGTTGGTAGACCCAAAAATAGGTACTAGGCCCAAAATAGGGACAAATACCCTACAACGATTTCATTTTGTTTGTAAGGGACTATCCATAAACCACGTGGACACTTTTTTTTAAATTTAAACCAATATATTTTTTTAAACTAATGATTTTTGGAAAAAAATCGAAGATATTGTCAAAAAATATTTTAGATGTAAAATCAAATGCAAACGAATAATACTTTTAAATTTTTGATCAGGTGCACCGTTTTCAATACATAGGCATTTTTGATGGTTAATTCGAAAAATGTTGACATGTTTTATTTTTGAAGAGCTGAGAAAATTTCCTACAACTTTTCATTTTTGAATTTGTTGAAAGGACTGCTGGTTTTTGTGATACAGTCTCTTAAAATTTTAATTTTACGAAAAAATATTGTTTCTTAGTATCACTTAATTAGCCCTCATTTTCAACATGCTTGATATCTCGGGAAGTATTGGTTCATTGTTCAATTTTATAATTTGAAACTTTTGTGAATATTTCTGATATTATAAATAAAAAATATTTTAAAATTTTAGAATCAAGAGTGAACTTTTGAAAGGGCTAACCAACTTTGGCAATATTAAAATTATGATTTGGATTTTTTCAATTACGAAATAATGTTAAGGGACCATCCATAAACCACGTGGACACTTTATTGGGAATCTGTTACCCCCCCCCCCTCGTGGACAACTTTCCAAACAAAAAAAATCTTTTTTGTATGGATCGTGGACAATCGCCAAACTCCCCCCCCCCTCCCCCCTTCTAAAGTGTCCACGTGGTTTATGGATGGTCCCTTATTGAAAAGAGCAGCAAGTTAAACGAAAAAAATATTTCAAACTTTGAAAATCGAGCCAATAACCAAAAAGTGGCTGACACAAACTTTTTTATTTCAAAAATTTAAACAAGGTTAAAAATGAAGATAATTGGAATATTTTTCAAAAATATTCAGGGTATTTTTCCTTTAACGGGTATTTTTAAATTGCATAACATTGAACATTTATCGAAAACTGTGCCTTTTAGGCCGATGCAAATATTTTAAAATGCATTTTACACTTAATCAGTTGTTTTGCAATCATTAATTTTCAAAGAATGTAATATTTGACGATTACAAAAATTTTAGCGAAAAAAAAATTTTTGCGATAGTAAATATCGCAAATTTTGAAAAATCCTAAAGATTTTTAAATCAACCCAAACCCAAACATGCTGAAAATGATTCTAAACGCAGGGGAATGCATTTTAAATCGATTTCTGCTGATTGCAGTTCAAATTCCATTTAAATTCTGAAGTTTTTTGAAAAAATATTTTTTTACCCCTGAATTTTCGGGAAAACTTGGGCTGGAGACAAAAACTTCTAATAAAATTTGTACCAGCCTCAAAAGTCAAATAAAAACCCGGTTTTTTTTCCGCATACCCTCTTTTTTCTGAGAAGTCCTTATTTTATGCTAAAATTTTGCTGAAGACACCAGAATCGATCAGAAAATTCCTTCTCAAGATACAGATACTCGAATATTTATATGCCAATTTTGTATGACCAGATTGTAAAATTGTGTGGATTTTTAAATGAAAAATTATGTTCTAAATTGAAAAAGTTACAGTTGAGTAACACAAAATTACACAAGTTTTTTTTATAATTGTATTTTTTCGATGAAAGAAACACTTTTTTTTATTTCAAGTACACCATCAAATTTCCATATCATCACCAATTCTAGCATCAAATTATTTTTCGGATGTTCAAAAATTAAAGAGGCCGTACCGCTCGTCCGAGATTTCGAAATGGGTTCGGGGCAATTTTTTCCGATTCCGTGTGAGTTGACAAAAATTAACACCTCGATGAAAAATTGCGAAATTCTTCTTTTTTTTAAATAGCAGTCCAAAATTTCAATATTTTCGAGTACAACCAGAATCGATTATCCGAAAGTTTGTATGGGACTTTGTATTCTAGAATCATGACCATTTTTTTTCGATTTTGTTATTCTCTTGCTTTTAAAATTTAATTCGAGTGCTGCGACCCAAATTTTAACTCCGGACCTAGAGGTCGTGAGTGAGATTCTCGTACAAAAGATAATACAAAGTTTTTTTTTTTTGGTAATTCGATTATCCGAAATGAATTTTTCCAAGGCTTTTGAATTATTGAGTCTGCGCTACTAATTCTAAGGTTTGTAAAATATTCAAATATCCAAATTATTGCAACTGATCTTTTTCAGTTTAAAATTGAAAAAAGAACTTAAAAATAAGACTTTTGTTAGTGTTATTTGAATTTTCAAGTTAACTTAACTAACTGGAAGAATAAAACTTAGAGAAATATTTCCAAATTAAAAAAAGCTTCAAACCAATACAACAATTGGACCCCTCGCCTCGCTGCCAAAACCCAATAAAGAACGAACGTGGCAGAGCATAAAAAGATTACTGGCTTCTTAAAAGTCATAAATAATGCTAAAATAACACACTGCTGAGAGCCGCGCAACAAGAGCAACCAAACATGAAACCACGACCAGCAGAGCTCAGAATTGGAAAACTTTACATGGAAAGTCTCTCCGTGTCGTGACGATCGTTCCTCTTTGGCGACTTTTCGACTTAGAACGTTCGCGCGTTCAGCTAATGATAGTGTTCAGGCTTCAATCAGCGGGTGCGTTTTACGAGGAGACAAACTTCGACAGGAAGTGGTTCACGAGTTTGGTGTTTCGCCCAAATTCTGGTTTGGCGGATTCTCAATGACGGCTTTCTCACAAATCAAACAGTCGTCGACGTCGTCATCCGCTGCCCTATTATGTTCACACACTTCAGCTCGGGCTTGGCGCTTCATTTGAGTGAGGAGGAACAACAAAAACAGCTATTGGCGATGGGGGCTATTTTTTAAAGAAGAAATAATACAAGAGAAAAACACACACACTTTGTTTCGAGTGATCGCTAAAGTAATTAGTGGGCGATGGTTTTGTGCTTCCCGAAAGCATAAAAAGAACCTCAAACTGTACGTCTACGAGTCAGTGTGTAAACACACAAACAAACGCGCAAGCCAATCGAGTGGTTCGAACTCAGCAATTATTAGTTTTTTTTTTCACACTCGCCAAAGTCGAGTTGAAACCGCCTTTTAAAGGTTCTTAGTGTCCGGAGGTTCCTGATCCGCTATGGTTCGCCCGAGTTGAGCGAACTGCCAATGACCTCTCCTCCTAATTTCACTCTTTCCTCGAGCGCACCTTGTCAGAGTACGGCGGACTCAACGCAAACTTTAAGATTGGCAGCGGCGTGTCACGCCCACTCCCGGGGGTTCGGAATCAACTCATTCAACACTTTTGGGTCGGACGACGGTGTGTGATTCATGACTGCTGCGCGCGACACTGAGTAGCGACTTTATTTTGACAAAACTTCATTTTTAATCGCATCAAACAAGTGATCCGATCGTGAAACGGTGGGCAGTTTGACGGTTCTAAAGAAACAGGTTTGATCGTCCCACACGCGTTGAAACTTTGTACGTCACGTTAGAGATATGCACCTTCTACTCAATAACTCAACTTCCGAACAAAATCCCACCCAGTTCAGCACCGCCCTAACCGACCTTGATGAAGACTTAGCATATACACCAGAGGGAGAAAAACTACGACCAATCGCACTAAATGTGTGGAAAAGGTCATCCCGCATCTGCCTTTCACCTTGTCGCTGCACCTTTCAGTGGTCCAACTACTGCGCGCCCGCCGGCGTCCCCCAGATGGTCCAATCAACTCTTTTCGAACGTCCCCCCCTCCAAGGTCGTCCGTCCCAGGCGTTAATCGTCTTAAAGTCGCGTCGATTGACTGCACACACCGACCGGTCGAAGGGGTAGGGCTCGATCGAAAGGGTGAATGAGTTGAATTTGGGTGCAAGTTGATGGTAATTCCATCATCCAATATTCATCCAAATCAAACAAGCAAATAAATTTACATCTAAAATTGGACAAAACTATTTTTTTGTAATTTTATACAATCCTCTGTCAAACCAATTATTTTTAAACATTTTTAAGAACTTTGACTTTCGAGGCACTCGTCTTTTTTAAATCTCAAAATACTCAAAAAGTAGTATGGACAATTGTTTTTTACGTAGAATCGATTTTTTGAAAACATGAAACATTTTTTCATAATATTTAATATTTAAAATGTATTCCTACAAAAAAAAATAATCATATTTATCCTCTAAGGCGCACTTTTTTTTATTTTTTCCGGTCAACTTTACTAATTTTGTTTTATGTTTTTTCATGTTTTTTTTTTCATTTTTAGTATTTTAAAATTTTAAAGGTATTTTTTAAAGGGTTTAGGCTTTTATTTTTTAAAGGGTTGAAATGGATGAAAATAAACATTTTTATGCATGTTTCTATTGTGAAATTGTCTCAGGAACACGAATATGATAAAATTATCACCGGAAAATTTGATCTAAGCAAAAATGTACAACCAAAAAATTCACTAAAAGTAAAAGTGTCTATTTAATATGTTAAACTGCCTTACCCAAAGCATTCTCAGTCTCGGATGGTAGTCCCAGATGTCCCCTACAAGCTGCAGGTCGAACCGAGTTGATATCTGGATGGAACACTTTTTTATTTGAGTTTGAAAATTATGCTATTTTTTCACTAAAATGCCAATAACTCCCTTTAGATTTAACCAATTGGGATGCTCTACCCTGCATTTTGTTGCATTTTTTAAGCCCTTTCAGATGCATTTTGAATTTTGAAATTAAATTGAATTTTGCCTGAGTTATAGCCTTTTTAAGATTTTTGACGTTTTTGAACCTTTAAACTTTGTGTCCCGATTTGCCCCACTTCCCGTTGACCTAGAGTGCTCATATTTTGGCCAGATGCTAGTTTTATATGTACAAACAACCCCTGAAAATTTCAGGCAGATTGCTGAGGTCGATGCGAGATGGGTATGCTTTGCTCGTGGACTCGCTCTTAAACACAAGTGTCCTTGTATGTTCATCTTAAAAAATATTCCAACGGCTGAAAAAATGCTCTATAATTTTCCAGAAAACCGGACAGCATTGCAAAATCGAAGAATTGCAGAAAATTTAAATTGAGAAATTCATTGTACCTAGTATTATAGTATAAATGATAAATCATATGCTTTTAAAGTTATGAAAATGAACAGTGTTTAAATCACGAAAAGCAAACTAAAGCTGAAGAGCCACAGCTGACCACTTATTATGTTCGTCAAATGTAATTATTATAAGAAAGATTTAATAAAGTATACTTAATTCAAAAATATAAATTTAGAAACAATAAATTTTCTTCACGTATTCCGATCACCTAAATTTTTTTTACTGAAGATAGCTTGGCAACTATGGGTTCAATTTTAAATTTTTAAACAATCAAATCTTTGTGAAATTTAGGAAATTTTAAAAATCAAGCAAAAGTTTTCAAATTGGTCAACATTTGTGTTTAATTTATTTGAGAGTGCATTTTCAATATTTTGGAAAAATCATTACTTTTTCAAAAGTGTGTATCTTTCTGGTTTTTTTTATTCATTACTTTTCACTTATACCTATAAATAAATTAATGAAAAAAATATTTAGCGTTATTTTGTTATCATAAAAATGGTTAATTTGAAAGGTGGAGAAAGTTTTTTCAACAATAACTTATTTTTCCAAGGCTTCATCCGTAAAGAACGTCACGCTAAAATCAGCTTATATTGTCTTCATTAGAACATACAACTTTGTTGAAGACACCAAATCGAATGAAAAAACCCTCGTCGAGGTACATTTGGTAGAATATTGAAATATATTATTGAAAAGAGCAGAAATCTCAGAATAAAATTAGCATTGAAAATCGAACCAATAGTTTTCAAGAAACCCCCAGTTGAAAAATTAGAACTAGTGAGTGAAAAAAACTATTTTTCACAATTTTTTAATTTTGAAAGGAAAACAGTGCACTTTATCGAAAGCAATAATTCATTTTCGATTTCAAATTTGTTTTGTCTCTTGAAATAAATTTTTTCGACATTTCAAAAAATATCTTTTTTTTTTTAAATCATAACTTTACTTTATTATGCACCATTCTTAATCTCAAACGCAAAAAATACCTAAACATATCAAAAATAAAAAAAATAGTAATTTACTGTAACGAAAAAATAAACTTAAATATCTAAATATTTATTTCATGCCTAGGTTTTACAATTTAAAAAATGACTCGTGATGGTTATGTTTATACATCATTTTTTTTTTGTAGTTGACTGTTCTACAACTTTGTAGAACATTGTTACACTCTAAAAAACTGCAAAGTTGGAAAAAACAAGGAATTTTAAAATGAAAACTGTTGTTCTAAATGAAAAAAAGACCCTATTTTGAGTTATTGCAGATTCAAAGAGTGTTAAATTTCCCATCAAATGACGTGTCCCAAAAAAATTACAGTTGAGTAACCAAGAAATGGTACAATTTTTGGAACTATTTTTGTATTTTTTCGATGATATCAACAAATGGAATATGGCTACTTTTTCAGATTTTGTGTGAGTTGATAGTTTTGTGATGATTATATAATGTATAAAATTGTGTTTTGTTTAATTGTGGGAATATCTCGAATTTGAAATACATTTTTGAGTGTTTAAAATCGAATAAGTTTCTCAGAAATCTTCATCCATGATTTTCGTTTTGTTTTTTTTTTTTATCAGGAATTTGATGAAATTCTTTGTTATTCAATCAGAATCTTTCCTGTCAAGTAAATTCAGTTTTTCGAACAATTTGTTTACAAAAGAATTTTCTAAATTTACTTTGGAAATAGTATTTCGTTCAATAACTTCCACTTACACCCTATTATTTTAATACTGATGCTGCTTCCCTGCGGGGAGGTCCTGCGGAGAGTCCTCGTTCGTTTCCGAGGGGGAGGGGGCGAGGTGGCGGTCAATGCAAGCCCGATCGACTTCAGGATGGCGCCAGCGAGGAACCTTCAGCAGTCGCATATGTCAATAGTCTTGGCGAGCGCGCGCGCATAAGGCTCGACCTGCCCGACACCACCACGACACACCGTAAACGACAACGTGATATACAGCCAACCTCAACCTTCACTCTCTGTACGAGCTACTAGGTACCTGGTGGCGGTGGGTCGGCATGAACTCGACGCGCCGTGGCCACAATCACGATAAAAATTCATGATAATTATGGCGTTTTTTGCTCTTCCACATCTCTTTCTCTCTACCTCTCAGAGGATGCTGTGAGTTCTTGATGGCAATTCTTGGACGGTTGCTGTTAATTTCAACGAGCCTTAATCTTAAATAGTATAAATGACTCGTGTGTCTTCTTGCGAGCTTTGCCAGGACCGCCTGCCGAGTACTTTACTCTGCAAAACATGGTCCATTTGGGTACGGTTACGAGATGTTTTTTCTTGTTACGTTCTTGATCTCTCTAGATCTGTGTCCTGTGACTCGAGTAGTAGTGGTAGTAATCGGAACTAGCCATTCTGCCAGCAGTTGTGTATAGTGTATGCTGGCCGTTTATTTATGTCTAGGAAACGAACGATCATGTCCGAAGGCGAAACGAGCGACTTTGCAAAAGTATGTCCAAATTTGGCGCAGTTAAGGTCAGCTGTTGATGAGTAACCGATAGTTATATAATTTTATCTCTCGTTTTTCATTCCGTCTCCGTCTTTCTTCAACTCCGTACAAAACAGCTCCGAGCAGTTCTGAGGTCATCACGCGGACACGTGCAATTGATGGGGAGGGAGGGTGGTGCCCAGAGCCAAAACTGAAACGAGATTTATGTACCAATCGCAAACGATGCGGGCATAAATTTAGCCCCCCCGTGTGAGGAGCAGATTTCAGCCAGCCTTGTTGTCATCATCGCTGCCCAAAGTCGTGAATGAGCAGTCTCTCGTTTAATCCTATTTACGAGCAATTGAGCGCGCCCAGAACATACTTGCTGCATGTGTGCATGTCACTTGACTTGACGTAGACGCGACCAGCGACTATGTTTGAGGCATGCCACAACATCAGCATCAGGAACCACGAGAGTGGAGATTGCTGTTAATCAAATTGATGGAGATCATTAAATTGAATGCGCTTTTACCCAAGTTCTAGGAAGTTTGGCACGGAGGAAAACGATGCATACAGGCTTTTTCATCAATTTTATTGTAGTAAATATTTGAATCCAAGCCATGGATTCAACATAAAAAAAACTTTTTTAAAGTGCATTTTAAACCAGTTCAGTTCTTTTTCAATCTTTAGTTTTCAAAATATCTAAGTTTTGACGATTTAAAAAAAAATCTAAAATAGAATTTTCACAAGAAATCTGAATTTTTTAACAGAAAAATGTATTTCGTTTTTTTTTAGTTAACAAGACTTCTAATTCCACAAAAAAAAAATTGAAAATCATTTTTTTTGTGAAGCTCTAATTTTTTGGTCCGATTTTGAAGGGTGACGACATAATCTTTAAAAAAGATTTGCAACGGCCTTATCTTCATTGTATTGAATTCCGGTAATAACTTTCTCTTAATCTTCTAAAAATTGTACAATTTGTTTAAGGAAGTCAAATTTATTTATTTAAGGAACTCAAATTTATTTTTTAAGGAACTCAAATTTATTTATTTTTTTAATTTTATCAATTATGCATATAGTTGAAGTTTCAAAAAGTATTAGGCTATTGTACTTATTTTCAGTACAGTGCCGTTTTTGGCAACACGATTTTTTCAAAGCATATCTGCTTGACAAAAATCAACAGAAATTTTAAATTTTTAATAGTTGTGTGTGTTTACATTGATTTTTGATCAACAATTTAGAAGAAACATGAAATTAGTCTTGTTGACCATACATTTTTGTCGAGAGGAAATGTGTCGAAAAGTCGTGTTGCCAAAACGGAATTTTCTGTTAATTTCATTTTGTTTTTTTTTTTTTCTTAAGGTACAAACACTTGTAGTATGCTAATTTTTGCAAAAAGTGAAAGCTAATCTTAATCTTTGTAAAAATTGATTTTTCTTATTTTGTTCTCGAATATTGTTAAGTTTTCTGTTTTTATATTTTGTGTTAATTATTATTAATTTTAATAGTTTTTTTTTGCATATTCTTAGTTTAATCATCTTTTAAATTTAACATACTTCTACGATTTGAATCATTGTATTGTACACAGAAAAAAATATGTGAATTTAATCGACATGGAAAAAATGAATCACATGTAAACTCAGTTGATGTAAACTTGAGATTCGACGTAAACGGTTGAATCACACGTAAAATCATGTTTTTACGTATAATTTGTTGCAAATTTACATAAAATTGCATTTAAATTTAAATGTTTAATGACGTGCAAAAGTGTTACATCATAAACATTCGGAAATATTTTTTTGTGTGTATGTGTTTGTCAAATTTCTGGAAAACTATATTCTAGCGAAAACATGCATGCAAATTATCCAAACTTTATAAATGTGAATAAATCATAAAAAAAATAGGATCAACATTTTAGAAATTGCTACAAGTTCTATTTGGCAATGACTTGGCCAACAAAGCGATGTGGAAAAAACGTGTTTCCCAAACGGTTCATTTCGATTTTTTTTTTGTTTAAAATGATTTTTCAACGAATCACACAAGTTTTTAATGGAAATGAGGTCAAAATTTGACATTTTCAAATCATGTATAATCCCAAACATTGCATTTCTCGAGCTCAAAATCCTCCCAAATTTTCCACCAAAACACAAAATTTCACGTCAATTTCGCGGAATCTGACAAATGTTAAAATAACCTTGATAATCTTATGTCAAAATTACAGACTTTACATTTTTAATTTTTTTTTTATTGTATTCACCGGGACTCTAATAGAAAGCATTTTTATAAATTTCTTTGTTATTTTTAGTTACGTAAGATTGTTCTTAGCATGACACTTTTTACCGAGTATAACTTAAGCAAAGATTTAGAGTAAAATATGTAAAAATAGACATTGCAAAACAAGTTTCATCTTGATTCATGGTAATAAAAAAGTAACCTAAAAATATTTTAAAATAAATGTATGGGTTTTGTCTAGCCAAAATAATAAATATAATTAGAATTTTCTTCAACATCTTATTATAATCTGTAACAAAATCCTTACATTATCTTTAATTTTTAGATTTTCGAATTTCACATCAAACCAATTCATCAAATATCGTGGAAATTCTACGGGGCTTATCTTGAAGCTTAAATATTGTAAAATATTGATTGAGGAAAGTCAATTTTATTCAAAGAATGTTTATTTTGAAATAATGTTTGCTTTTATTCAAGCATTAAAAATAAACTAAATTACAGTGAACTCTCTCGTTGTCGATATTGAAGGGACCGTCGAGAGCGGGAGGTATCAATTTATAGAACGAAAAATCAAAGCAATCTATTTGAAGGGACTGAAAAAATTATTGACAGCTGGAGCAATATTGATATCGAGAAGATCGACACCCAAAGAGTCCACTGTATTTGAAGAATCACAGCCTGCCTGTTAAGTCAATTTAAAACAGTTTCGATTCAAAAACTTTAAAAATCTTTAAATAAACAAAGAAATTTAACCATCAAAAAGCCTATTTTTTTAGAAGATGACATTATGTTTGGTACAAAATAACTGCAATCATTCAGACCATTGAATTTTGTAATTACGTGATGACTACGAAAATATTTGTTTAATATCATTTACACAAAAGTGTTATTTTCAAGCTGTCCGCGAAATTGTGAAAATTCACCAGCCCTAGTTGTGTCTCTTGATTTGAAATTGTTTAAGGGTGCACAGCAACGAAGGAAGTTGTTGTCTTCTTATTCCAAAATTGTCAAACTTACGAACCCAATCCTGCAATAACGGGATTGTAAAATTAATCAAACTTTGTTGCAAATTGCTTTGTGGACAATACTTTAGGGGATGAATAAAAAAATATTTCGAAAGTACCCGTAGTTTTGAAGATACTAAAATGTCTGTAACAAAAATCTGGGTGCAAAAGCTCTGGTTGATGTGCACCGTTAAGTAATTTGCTAAAGTTTCACCAATTTGATTAAAAGCTAAATAAAAATATACCACTCAAACTGCATTCCATTACAGGCTACATGTCAAATATTAACCGGATAACCTCTCGATCAAAACCAACAGCTCACTTCTATACTCTGGATTCCAGTCATTCGGAGAAAGCATATGAAACGCGCGCGCCCGCGCTCACTTTTATCAATTAATTTATGGCCACTTAGCCCCATTTCGCGATTTTCCACTTCTTCAAACTGTACGACCAATCAATTGATCCACCAACTGTGCACCATTAGCCACTGGACGATATTGAGTACATATTGCTATGCCCAAGCTAAGTCGGTCGGTATAGGGAATCTCCTCACTTGAACCCAAATTCCTTCGCAGCGTACGTAATCCACTGAAACTGGCCGTTATTAGGTGGGCAATGTTGCTTTTTTCTACTCTGATGTGTCACCCCCTCTTCACAACGATCTCAAGCCAAAGTTCTGCTGGGTTCAAATGGGGGGAGCAAAAAAAAACGTCCCACCTAAAATTGTGAAGAGGTCGAGTTACATCACGCGACCCGCGGTAATCCCCTGAACCAGCGTCGTTGAGGTCTCCGCACGACAGAGAAAGAGAGTAGCTTAATTGCCAATAAACCTTTCCAAGGTCGTCGGTTTCTTGCGTCTCTCTACACCTTGAGGTCGGTGCGCACCCCGCGATGCTTGCACAAACCTGGTCAAAAGGCGATTATTATTCAGCATTACCACGTTTTGCGCTGACACCCCGGTGAGGTACTCAATTTTTCTTCGAACTTGCTTCGTTGATAACTCCATTACGATATGTCGTGTCTCTCGGTCAGTTCGCAATGAATGGCGTGGATTCTTCTCGGCTACGCAGAACGCGATCGTGATTTATCTAGGCGCCATCGCGTAAACGCCACACGATTAAGTCGGAAGCAATGCGATCCGCGATGCATCTTGAAGCGAACTCCACCACGGATAGAATTAAGGGAGGGCAAAAACAAACCGCACCAAGCCAAGCTGCGAAAAGAAATATTGTGAACCTTATACTTAACCTAATTGATTAATGATTGTGCAGCGAGGGACAGAGCCATTGTGGATTCGACCCTGCAAGAGCATCAGCAGCAGGTCAGGTATTATAGCCAACTAGTGCCAGATGCCCTCGGGCCAACGAGTAAGCTGCTGCTGAGCTGAGCTGGTGGAATTTCGAGTGTTGCAGAATCTCACTCGTATGACTGATTGGAAAATAATTGACGCCGCAGTGGGTAGGTAGCAAAAAAGGCTAAAGTTTTTAGTGGGAACGAGTTTTGATTGAATGTTACCAACGTAAATATGGCTCACGTGCTGCCTAGCCTGGGGCAATTTGGTTCAGTGGTAATAATTGCAATGTTGGTTTTATCCATTATTGAAGTTTTATTATCTAGAGCACAGTAAATCTATGATTAATAAGGATTTGTATATATTATTATGTTAACATGAGATAAATAATAATCATAAACCATTTTTTTAACCGGTTCATTGAAATTATGAAGAATTTTAAATTTAAAAATGAGTTAATATAAAAATTTAAATGGCAAGCCATGGTATTTATATTTGAATGAAAACAGTATTTTAAAAAGCTTTTTACACCTATTGGGTTGTGTTGCAATCATTAATTTTCAAAATAACAAAATGTTTTTGCTGTACGGAATTTCACAAAAATGCTATATTTTATTTTTTTTGATCAAACCAAGACATGCTAAATATGAATTTAAACGGAAGATAATTCATTTGTGATTGTTTTCAGTTCATGAGACTTCTATTTCCATTACAATTTTGAAGTTTTTTGAAAAAAAAATTTCTGCGCCCTGATTTTTCAGACCGTATTTGGATGGCTGTTGTTCAATCAATTTTTAACATCTTAGATTTTTATAAGTTCTTCAACATAATCTTCTTTTTTATGATAAGTTTAAATACAGTCCAGACTCCATTATCCAAAGCCTCGATTATTTGAAGTTACGATTATCCGGTTTGTATCAAACTTTTTTTTGACAATTATAAATGTTCCTTATAAGCAGTTCTCTACGGAATCGGTCTTTTCTCTTTAATTTTAATGTTCGTATTTTTTAATCCGGCTGAAACTTTTTTGGTGCCTTCGGTATGCCCAAAGAAGCCATTTTGCATCATTAGTTCGTGCATATAATTTTCCATACAAATTTGGCAGCTATCCATACAAAAATGATTTGTGAAAATTCAAAATTCTGTATCTTTTGAAGGAATTTTTTGATCGATTTGGTGTCTCCGGGAAAGATGTAGGTATGGATATGGACTACACTGAAAAAAAATGATGCATGGTAAAAAAAAATCTGGTAATTTTTTATTTAACTTTTTGTCACTAAAACTTGATTTGCAGAAAAACACTATTTTTTATTTATTTTTTTATTTTTTGATGTGTTTTAGAGGACATCAAATGCCAACTTTTCAAAAATTTCCAGAATAAGCAAAAAATCTTTGAGCGAGTTATGAATTTTCGAATCAATACTGATTTTTAAAAAAAATCGGAAAATTGGTCGCAAAAATTTTTCAACTTCTGTTTTCGATGTAAAATCGAATTTGCAATCAAAAAGTAGTTTAATTAGTTAAATTTTGATAAAGTTCACCGTTTTCAAGTTATAGCAATTTTTAGGGCACTTTTTTGAAAATAGTCGCAGTTTTGCATTTTTTTAAATTAGTGTCCATGTTTGCCCACCTTCGAAAAAAATATTTTTGAAAAGCTGAGAAAATTATCTATATTTTGCTTTATTAAACTTTGTTGATACGACCCTAAGTTGCTGAGATATTGTCATGCAAAGGTTAAAACACAGGAAAATTGATGTTTTCTAAGTCTCACCCAAACAACTCACCATTTTCTATTGTCGATATCTCAGCAACCAGCAACTGATTGATTGACTGATTGATTCAAAAAATCATAACTCGGTCAAAGATTTTTTGCCCATTTTCTCTAAAACATATCAAAAAATAAAAAAAAAATAAAAATAGTGTTTTTTTGCAAATCAAGTATTAGTGACAAAAAGTGAAATTAAGAATCACCAATTTTTTTCCGTGTTCCTTTTTTTTTCAGTGTAGTCCATATCCATACCTACAACTTTGCCGAAGACACCAAAGCGGTTAAAAAATTCCTTCAAAAGATACAGATTTTTGAATTTTCACATATCATTTTTGTATGGACAGCTGCCAATTTTGTATGGAAAATTATATGAACGAACTAATGATGCAAAATGGCTGTTTTGGGCATACCGAAGGCACCAAAAAAGTTTCAGCCGGATAAAAAAATACAAAAAAAATCGAATGACCGAAATCTCAGAGAATTGCTCTTATGCATTTCCATCACTTTTGAAAAACTTAACACGTAGCGTTATGTGTGGACAACAGGGTGCCCAGAAAAAATGACCCCCTGCTCCACAAGCAAAAATTGTGTTTTTGGGTTATTTTAAGCATCTGTGCAAATTTTGAGCGAAATTGGTTCGAGATTAACCCATTGACACCCGAGCCTAAAGTTGGTGAAAAAATGTTTATCATACAAAAATGACTTTTTCAAATTGCTGATAACTTTTCAGGATCGAGTTTAACAGCTTTGGTGTGCTCTACAAAGTTGTAAAGCATTAAATTTTCAATAAGAATCTCACGTTTGGGAATATTTGGATGGAAGTAGCGCACCGTGCAGACAAAACTGTAAGAAAATCGGGTTTTCCATACATTTTTTCGATTTTTCCCATACAAACTTCACCTTCGAGTATCAATGGGTAAATGTTCAGCTTGTGGAGCGAGGTTTTGAGGAAAAGTCCCGTATTCCCTAGTGGACAAGCTCTCCTTGCATTTTTCTCAGCTTGCTGTTTTTGCCTACGAGACATTTATGAGAATATGGGCATGGCCCCTAAGGTTATGATTAAGCTCAACAATGAAAAATGACGAGGAAAAAAAATTTTTTTTTTTGGTGATTCGATTATCTAAAGTTTAGATTTTCCGAAATGAAATTTTGCCAAGGCCTTCGGATAATCGAGTCTGAAATGTAATTGTATTGAATTCATTCTGATCATTTCAACAAAACAAGAAACACAAAGACCTCAACCCCAGAATCCTACTCCAATCTCCAAGCATCCCCATCAGTAAATAGGAAATTGATGACAAACTAAATAGAATTGTACAATTATAGAAATACTCCCATATACGTACCGCGGCTTTATTGGCAACCTTCAGGGCGCGCGTTCTACGAAAACTTCTTGTGGTTTGTTCTACGGCCCAAGAAGCGCTCGTACAACTGCCGGTACGTACAATAACAACAACAATCCCAGCAACAACAAGTCTATTAGTCAAAGAAGGAATTATTGCCGTTTCTTTCGCTCACTCACTCGCAACTTCACGATCGATACGACGGCGTCTCACTTCCACGGACGGCGTCGCGGTATCCGCTATCCCAATAAGGAATGAGGACATTCATTAAGGTCGGTTCCGGTCAGCGAGTTGTAAAAATTTGACGCCGCCGAGACAAAACCGCACAAACAGATGGCGTCTCTTGTTTATGCTGTTTGTTCTTGCGGAATTTGTCTGCAAGTTTCTGTTGCAAATTGTTTTGCAAATTTATTACATTGAAGATTACATTGTTGGTGACTTGCTTGCGGCTAAACGACGAACTTCGAAATGTTGAATTTATTTGCAATGTTTACAGGAACAAATTGACGTTCTGATGTTCATACAGAATTGATCGCTTCTTGAAAGAAGCAGTGCTGTAGTGCAGCAAATTACCATAATGGCAATAAATTCTCTAACTAAGTACCGATAAAAGTTGTTTGGTATCACACTGCTTTGCATACCGAGCTGGTTCGTGTAAATAACCGGTAAATCACAATGCGTCACGCCGTTGCCAAAACTGCTCAACCAGCCCCGTCCAATGTCGTTCGTTGCACTCTCTGAGTCAACCCGGACTGAACAAGGTACTGCTCGCTATCAGACACCGAATCCATTATCACGCGCCGCAGTTTGGAGCCTCCTTAACCCCTCCTGAAGAGGCCACAACTGCGTGCTTGACCAAATCTGCTGAAGCATCTTCCGTGGAGATGGGATCTCTCTTCGCGCCTTCCGGCTCTCGCTGGCGCCACCACCGTCGTCGTCAGCTGTTACTTTTTCGCGGCGCGACGCGAACTTGGTCTCGGAAACCTTGACCCAGTGCACGGCCGGTCGGTCACAGAGTCGAGTCGAGATCGTGGGGTGGTCATTGCTACTTTATACTCGCAGCATCCAGTTCGTCGAGGGAGCCAGTTGTATATCTGTCATCTCCCACGACGACGACGACGCCACCGAACTGTGCTGTTGAGAACGCTCAAAGTCAGAAATCCAGAATTGGCAGTTGCTGAGCTTGAGTGTGACATCATTGTGCTGGGGGAATCGTGACTGTTGGATCAGCGCAGGAACCAAACCGCTCATCAACTCCGGATAGGTGACGGCGGGGGAGGTAAACTGCTAGCATAATGTATTATTAGTGTTATGTGCCTTTTAATTTAATGACGGCACAGCGAAAATACAATTATTAGGCACTTGCCGAGTGGGTGGATAAACGCTATATCTGTTATCCGAGTGTATCCGCTATCCGGATAACTGAATGTTTGTATCCGGATAGTAAGTTTTGATACTATTGATTATCCAGAAAGTTATCCACACTATCCAAGTATCCACGGATAATGTGGATAACTATCCCAACAACATTAAATTTAGTCAAAATTTTGACACTTTTGCTCGATCCACCACGACTCCTAAAGCAGTTTTTCTTGACCTTTCCCGCACCAACACCTAGAACCCGTGCGCGCACACCAACATTACTAACCCGATCGCGTGCACTGATTATATCGCGCGCGCACACGTTCTTGTCTTAACCAGTTCGGCTCGACTAGAACGCGACTGGCGGTCAACAAAGAAGAAAGCAAGGACTGCCCGAAAGCCGCCTTATCTAACCCATTCCGGTGTCGGTCACTTCCGAAAACTCGCAGTTTACACCCCGTTCGGTGACTTCCGCCCATTGCGCAGCCAATTATCACCGCTGGGAGCCCGCTGGTGGGCCGCAATCGGAACAGGTGCAACCAAGGTATCGTGGCCGGCGAAAATGACTTGCCGTGACAATGCACATACTAGTAGAACGAGCACGTTGATCGTCGTCTACGACGCCGCCACGATCAGTTCCAGTTTGTTTTTGTTGGGTGTACATGACAAACAAAAGCAGTAAAATACGACTCCTATAGAGACCTGTCGGCTGAGCAGTGTGTTCTACTACCATACAAATTGAGCAGCGGTGTCGCTACGCGTCCTTGCACTGAGTTATAGCCGTTAATAACGAAGATTAGAGCTGTCCGCCACGTTGGGTAGACCAGGAAGTTGGGAGTGCGTGAGAGAGTTGGCGATTGATCAGAAGTTTTCCTAAACTTTTGTATACATTGAAAACTTTAAAATAGAAGTTCACGTAACATTATTTGGATCTCGAATGTGGCCCCGAACTAAAAATAAAACATTAATCAAAATTGGAAAACCAATGTGAAATTTGAACTTTTATTTAAAATATGCGCTCAATGTTAAAATAAAACTGTTTATTTGGGTAGCACATCCTGAAAACATTATTAAATGGGAAAATGCGGCAATCGATTCTTAGTGCAATTTGCTTTAAAATGAGTCCTAGCTCGACATTGTAGGACTTGCAGATTCAGATACAGTCCAGACTCGATTATCCGAAGCCTCGATTATCCGAAGTTTCGATTATCCGAAGTTTCGAGTATCCGAAGTTTCGAGTATCCGATGCTTTGTATGGGACTTCGGATAATCGAATCACAAACAAAAAAAATGTTCTCGTGTTTTTTTTATTTTCTTACTTTAAACATCAAATTTGAGTTCTGTGACCCCATTTTAGTCAAATTTGAATGGTATCTGTAAAAATAAAAAAAAAATGCATTTTTTCAATATTTTATAATCGCCATTTTGCCCGCCATCTAGGATTTAAAAATTTTAAATCACTTTAGAATAGTATAAGGGTCATAGGGACCATCCATAAACCACGTGGACACTTTGGTAGGGGGGGGGGGTTCCATACAAAAAAGTTTTTTTTTGTATGGACAATGTCCACGAGGGAGGGGTTGAGAATTGCAAAAAAAAATGTGTCCACGTGCTTTGTGGATGGTCCCATACTAAAACTCAACAATCAAAAATAGGACAACGAAAAAAAAATCGTGATCCGATTATCCGAAGTGAAATTTTGCCAAGGCCTTCAAATGATCAAGTCTGGACTGTATATCGCAGTTTGAAATTGGAGGATCCTAACATTTTTTTTTAAGGGGGTGGTGTCAAAAACGAGTGGGTGATTCGAATCGGACGACAATCGAGATTCTTGCTTGTTTTTATTGTATCAAGAGCTCCACCAAATTTGAGCTTCATCAGAAGATTTTGATTTCGAGTGCTGTGTACGTTAGAGGTGGAATAAACCATATTTATGCGAAAATTGATAGTCAGCACTTAAAAAAAATGTGTAAAGTCAATTTCGATTGCAAATTTGATTTTGCTTCTCAAACGACCATTTTTAGATTGTATATTGTATTGCCCAATAAAAGTTAAATATTTTAAAATTCCTATCGATTATTAAGTTTTCAACTGTTCCGCTATTTTCACATCAAATTTTGATATCAGCCCAAATAAATTGAAGGAAAAATTTCGAGAAAACCAGAATAAAATATAAAAAAATCTCGGGGTTCGGAGATTCTCGATTTTAGAAAAAATTCCAGGATGAGCGCACTAGTTTTCAGAAGTCGCTGTTGATCGCTGAAGTTTTTATGGGAAAAATCGAGAAATGTGTTGAGAAAAACATCACTTCAGAGTTTGCGTAAAGTGGCGCCAATCTCACCCAAATTTGTTCAAGTGTTTATTTTTTGAATAAATCTCACTTCCCTACAACTTTGTCCAAGAAAGCAAGATGTTTGCAGATTTTGTAAAATAATCTTCAACTAACAATAAATGGCCCCCATTTTATTGTTTTTCCAAAGTTTTCATTATGAACACTTGACGCTTTTAAAGCTAACGTTTCAAATATTTGACAACAGTTTCAAGAATTTTGCCAAAAACATAAAAAACAGAAAACATTTGGGAACCATACATAAAATTTTACTCGTGTATTCCCAAGCAAAATGTTTAAAACAAACTTCGACGCTCGTAAACCCTCAAAATTAGCATTTCACATCCCACCCATGCATGGATGCTGCGTACCGTAAACACACGCCTCAAATGCACCCTTCAACTCGCGTACAACGCCAACGTTGACAAGGCCGAGGTTATTTCGACGCACCTTAAGCAAACATCGCCGAAGAAAATCCAAAGTACCGAGGCTTCGAAAAAAAAGTAGCTCAAGAAGCGAAGCTGCGTAGATCAGCTGAAGACGATCAACCACTCACCGATCGCCGTAGTGGCATTTCCGGTCAAACCAGATCCAAAGTTCCACTGTGGAAACTGTAGCGTCACAAGTCGTTCGACAAATGATGTCATGCCCCCTGCGCTAGAGTCGAGTCGAGTTCGAGTTCGAGTGTGGGTACCCCAGCGATGTCGATCGTCGTCACTGGCGTTTGGGACGATCCGCGCCAGCAGAGTCGTCGGTACACATGTTCTCGTGGGACTACCAGGTCCCGAGAGCTCATTCATTGGAAGACAAGCCTACGACCACGACCGACCAGTTCAGCAAGTGTGGTTGTGTGTGGCCCGCAAAAAGTAAACACATGCCGTTTTTACACCCCAAATGAGTAGGTTGGAGGTTTGAAGCTGCATGCACGTCGCCCGATAGATCAATGGATAGTACCTATAGTAGGATGGCCACCGATTCGCCAAACACGACCCGGCACGTTAGTTACAGAGTGCACGGCAGCAGCAGCAGCAGTTTCATTGAGGTGCTAAAACATTGGACCTTGAATAAGGGGAGGGTGCAGGTTTGTCTCGCGCGATCGAAACCCTCCCTAGACCTGGGGATGACAATTTATGCGGCGCAACTCGCTAGAATCAGGTACAAAGTTAAGTTATATAAGAGCGAGAAGAAAGATCGTGATGCAGAATTTTAAATTCGCCTTTTGTGGCAGGCAAGCCAGCTGACACACCGCACAATGGCACACAATAATTGTGGCGCCAAAATATTCGTATAAATTAAGTCAGTTAATAAATTAAGCGATTGAGAACGAGTGCCAACAAGTGTGACAAGCAATTAATAGGTGCCAGAAGAGTTAAGTGAGCGTGAAATTTTGCGTTTTGCACCGGCCTCACCTTAAATTGAATCGTTTAAGCGCTTTGTGGCATTGAACGTGCTGCATGCATTCAGGCAGGGGTCGATCGATTAAGTTTGTATTATAAGACAATTATGCACGTAAAGATTGGGCGCGACCCGCGTCTCTCCCTCGCTCGCTGGATGGCATTGAGTGGCGTCAAGTATTATTGGTTGGAAGCAATTTAGCCTTGCTGGGAATCGCCTGTTTGACGTGTGGAGGCAGGTGCCACGATGCAGGGGTGTAATCAGTTGCAACGGGGCAAATTACCGCTTGAATGGGACAATTGTTTTATAGACGGTTGGCAATTTTATTGTGTGTATTTAAACCAGGGGTGACCAAAGTATGGCCCGCGGGCCAAACGTGGCCCGCAAGGTGATTTTTTGTGGCCCGCGGACCCATTTTGAATGATCATGTAAAATGGCCCGTTGACCGGTTGTAAAGTGATTTGGTACTTTTTCAAAATTAAGTTTTATTTTAAACTTTTTTATACATTTTTTTTATTTTTTTGTGAATATCGTCAAAACTTTCATCAAACATTTTTGGAAAAATTCAAGAACGGTTAAATTTGACTTAGGTAGAAATCTGAAATAATTGCAAAAAATTTAGTATTTTAAATTAATTTGAAAGTCATAATGACCCTCAAATTCACTTTGCACTCAGAAACCTTCCCTCGGGATTCGAATTCATGACGAATAACGAATGACGAATGATGAATATTTAATTTGAATAACGAATCTGATTGACTACCATCTGATTCAGGCAGATAAAATGTTGAAATCGGAGGAATAGGACTGTTGCAAATATTTTACAATGCTTTTGTCGATCAACCTTCCCCTCCAGCCATTATTAAAAACATATTTTTCAAAAAACTTCAAAAAATCAATGGAAATTTAAATGCAATCAGCTGAAATCGTTTGAATCATTTGAGTTCGGGTTTATTCAAAAATAATGTTCTATGAATAAATATTTTTTTCTTGTATTTTTTTAAAATAATGATTGCAATTTAACTTGTTTAAACAGTTTCTAACATTTTTAAAATTGAAATGTTGAAATTCTGGCTCTCAGCGATTTATCATTAGCCACACTGAATTTGACATGGATTGTTCAGATTACATGTCACTGTTTTCGCAATATAAAAACAAAACTTTAAAATTTAATTGAAAACTCAAGTACATTCAGCTCAACACTTGTTTTTTTTCTATTACGTAAAACAATAAAATCAAAAATACCGATAGAAAACTGCCATTTGGTGTTTTCTATTATTTTGAATTGACAAGTTAAAAAATATGTATTTTTTAAAAAATATTTATATTTGTATTTTCTAGTCTTTTAAATGAAAATATCGTAACTTCATTTTGTTAAATAACATACTTTGTAAATTTGGCCCGCAAGCTCATTTGAGCTTCAAATTTGGCCCGGCCTCCAAAAACTTTGAGCACCCCTGATTTAAACGATTGAAAGATTTTAACAGATTGTGGCTGGTGTGACGCCCAACTAATGACCAATCTGATCCCAACCTCGACCAATAGATTTAAATCGGAAATAATTATTAATTTTACAATATACATATGCTGCCCCTGATCGCATAAATGTCCCATATGCATTTTCGTCGTTTTTGAGTTGTTGATGCAGATTGGTTCAAAATCGTGTGTTCTTTCAGAAAAGCCTACAACATCCAGTACCTTGTTCTAGAAATCAAAAAGAAATCCAGTTTTTTCGCGAAAACTTAACACATAGCCTTATCTTTGGGACAAACTTCAAGTGCGTTTTTCTCAATTTGCTGTTTTTGCATACGGGACATATATGCGAACATGGGCAGTATGTGCCATTCGATATATTTTGGGTGAAAATCGATGTAAATTGTTAAAGTTGGTTGAAAAAAAAAACTTTTCATACAAAAACGTTTTCTTTAAATCGCAAATAAGACAGGGTGAACTCGGATTGTTTTACGGTTAAAGTTGTTTGTCATAAAAAATTTCCTAAGAATCTCACACTTGACACATTTTCCCCATACATTTTTGCAAATTTTCCCATACAAACTTCAACGACCGATAGCTACCCTTAAACCTTAACCGATTTAGCTCAAAATTGGCACAGTTACTTATTTTTGACTAAGGAATCAAATCAGGGGGTATCTTTAAATTTTTATTGTCACTTCCAGTAAGGTTTTTTTCTTTTTATTTCTTGTTCAGATATATTTGCATACGAGCAATTCTCCAGCAAACCGGAAATGGATTTGATTCATTTTTTTTTTGAAAAAAAAAAATAATCCCAGTGTGTTTTGGAAAAATAGAAATTTTAGTTTTAAACACTTTTTTTGACTTCAGTTTTAAATGTTTAATCAAATTTTTAATTTTAACTGAAAAAATCCCGTTTTAGATTTTTCAAAAGGTTTAGAAAATTTCCAATAAAATTACCTAAGGGACATTCCATAAACCACGTGGACATTTTTTTATGCAATATTTTCAAGGATGGTCATGACTTACAGCTTACAGGTAAACGGTAACTATGCAAAAAATCATGTTTAGGTTGATGTTTTGCATCTTCAAAAAATTGTTTTTTGGGAAAATACAAATTTTAGTAATTTTTTTTTTACTTCAGTTTTTATTGTAAAACCAAATTTTTTATCAAGATAAAGCCACATAAAGTTTAATTTTAACTGAAAAGTTCCCGTTTTCGGTTTTTTTTTAAAGTTTAGAAAATTTCCAATAGAATTGATACATTGAAGATTGAACCTCTGGTTGCTAGAATCGAAGTTTTAAAAGTCTCTTCCTTATATTCCCACATTATCTAATACCAATATTTAAGTAACTAATGGTTCAATTTTCAATGTTGAAAAATGAAACATTTGTGAAATTTAATAATCTCTTCGAAAAAATATTTAAAAAAATTAGAATCAGGACTAACATTTCAAATGGGCGGAATATTGAATGTTTGAACATATATTCAAGGATGGTCATGACTTACAGCTTACACGATTATTATACAAAAATCATGTTTAGTGTGATGCGCTTTGTTGAAATTTTTCGAAAATTTCAGTTTGATTCAAAATTTGATGGCATCCTTTTTTTTTCAAGCTTAATTTCCACCATTTTCGAAAAATTAAGATTTAAAAAAGGCCTCGAATAAAATGGAACCAAGACGATGTACTTCAATGGAAAATTAAATTGTTGTCTAGGCGCCAATTTGTTCTGAAACTCTCAATCATGACTTTTCATCGCAAATTGTCGCAATCGCTCTTTCAACGCAGGGGCCATCCACACACACACACACGAGTTCACGAGTCCCTAGGGGCATCACGTTCCTCGAATTACAGCATCCTCATCAAGATAATGCTCGCGCTCGCGCTTCTATGAGTAGAGTGAGACACCATGACCACCACACTTCAGTCTCGTCCATCATTCTGAGAGCAGCGCCGCCACGATCTCCGCGGATAGGATCTCACCATCCAATCCACCATGTGCGGCCAGAATAAGGCAAACATGGCACAACAACACAACCAGTACAACAACAACAAAAAATCAATCCTTATAGGGAAAATTCAAGATTTTTAGCGGTTAGCGCATGATCCTTGTAGTAGCCGCTTTGTTTTCCGCTTTAAATCTTTATTTTTTGCGCGCACAGTCGCGTACCAAGGGTTCCAAGAGTCGTCGTCGTAGTTCACAGGGTATAATTCACACACCACACACATAAAGGCGGATGGCGTCGATGACGGCGTCGATCACCCCCCGAAGTCGACGAACCGGCTGGGACTTTGTTTATTGGCCACCAGAGCCACAGCTCACGAGACTGGCTGCTCAACGACCGACGAGGGAATGACGAGGAAGCAAAATTGTTAACTTCTAAATATGGAGCCACTTTCCTTGATCTTGGAATTGAACTCGAAAAACGACCACGGGCAGGCGTCGAGTCATGCCGTCGAACGTGTAGGCTCCATACGGCAAAGCCCACCAAGAGTCAGTGTCAGATGAATGTGTGTTAAGCGTCTTGTTGTTGTTGTTGTCGAGAATTAGGTGCGATCCGATCCGATCGATGGCGGTGGTGGTGGCGAAAATTTGGCTATTCAAATAA
The DNA here is from genome assembly GCF_016801865.2 of Culex pipiens pallens. Taxonomy (NCBI): domain Eukaryota; kingdom Metazoa; phylum Arthropoda; class Insecta; order Diptera; family Culicidae; genus Culex; species Culex pipiens. The sequence continues at coordinate 183,538,104 of NC_068939.1, forward strand.
TAACCCGTGATTATCGAATTCCACGCCGAGGCTCTCGATTGACGTTTTGGCACGCAAGAAATTCGTGCTAATTGGATCATTAGCCAATAATGCATGGATTTAGTGCGGTGATTAGGGTAGTACCCATTAAGCTTATACCCGCGTGAACAATAACAAAACAGACGAGGTCTTTTGAGCAGTTCTAGCAAGTGTTTTGAGTCATACTAATGAGCTTTTTTTGTTTTCTTTTCAGGTATTAACCAACACACCTTGTCATCCCTGAGGTAACTTTAAGTCACTTTCACTGGAAAGAGTGATCCAGCATCATCCAATCTTAATGGTTCAATGCCATTTGTCCTAATCCAAGGTGATGAGCGGGTTTAAAATTTCACTTTCTTCGATAATCGAAGACGTCTCTAACATTGAGTGACACGTTGAAAAGAAAAGAACGACATCATCGAATGGATCAAAGCGATCAAAGTGCTATCTGTAGAAAGTTGTCAATGGTCGTAAACCCCTTCTTAGTTGATATTAAATGTTGAACAACTCATCGAACACATCATCAACATTCCATCGAAAGTGAATTTGAACTTGTCATTTGTTTCAAATGTTACACTTTAAAAGTGGGAGATTTTATTTCCAATTGTCTTTTTTTATTCGCAATTTCCGAGCTCGTATTGTTGTGCTTTTGAAAATTATCAGTCATTCCAATTAGCATCTGATCTGTTGTGTCTTTGGATTAAAAATTAATTAATTATTCAACTTCTACATTTTTTTCAATTATTTTTAAGTCTAACAAAATTGACACACACAGGGAATAAAATCCAAATCCAAATAAAAATACCCATATTTTTCATGTTTGACGATTGAGGTGGTCATATCTGAGATAGGGTGATCCAAAAATCGCGTTTTTTAACGATTTTCGTTTTTTTTTTTTTTTGCTGTTATTCTTAAAATTCTCCAAATTCTTCAAATACGTCGAATTCGTCAAATTCTTAAAATTCATAAAATTGTTCAAATCCTTAAAATTCTTAAAATTTTTAAAATTTATAAAAAATTTTAGTACCAAAATTCTTAAAATTCTCAAAATTTATAAAAAAGTTTTTAAAATTCTTAAAATTATTAAAAATTTTAAAATTCTTAAAATTCTTAAAAAAATTAAAATTCTTAAAATTCTTTGAATTCTTTAAAAAAAATACAATTCTTAAAATTCTTAAAATTCAGAAAATTCTCAAAATTCTAAAATTCAAAAAATTCTTAAAAATCAGAAAATTCTTAAAATTCTCAAAATTATTAATTTTTTTGAAATTATTAAATCAGAAAAATTAAAAATAGATTTATAATGATCGATTACAATACTTGTTACTTTTGACGAACAATAAATTGGTTCCACTTTGACAGTTCAAAATTCAGGTCGCTTTGCGATCCACTTTTCAGCTCCCAGTTAGTTTTGGTAAAAAAAAAAAACATTTTCACAAATTTCTCACCACGTTCTGACGCTTTCAGCAGGAAGCCAGTACATCACGAGAGCTCAGTATGTTTTTCACTTCCAAAGCGAAATCCACTTGCCAAGAAAGACGCGCCAACAACGTTGTCATCGCGTCCCCATCATCATCTCGTTAGCCGCAGAGCCCCTTTTTTGGCGCGATGTTTTCAAGATCGAAGGATTTTTCCCTTGTAGGTTAGGTCCGGTCCGATCCGTTGGTCGCGCGAGAATAAATCAGTCTCGAGTCTCGCAACGAGCTGCGCGCGGATCGTTTGAAATTTATCAACGCGCATCGTTTTCTCTCTGTGTGACCGGACGATGAATCACTACTCAGTTCGTTCGTTCGTTCGGCCCCCGGTGGTCAATTAGAGGTACCTGTTCGCGCGGTTCTTGGAAGAACTTGTTGTTTCAGTTGACAGGTTCTCCGCGCGAGTGGGATCGTTCTAATCCCTCATTAGTGATTCAAATTTATTCATAACCGCTCTCCGTAGCTGGGGCTTTGTGAGGCTTCGCGGTTGATGCCAATTCAGTGCGGAGACAATTTCTTGACGACCGTTGGGGGACTTCTTCGTTTTCTTGTTCGGATGTTAGTGATTCCATGGAACCAATCAGCTGCAGCTTATTTCGCGGGTGCCCTACTGCTGTTCGTGGGCGTTGCGAGATTTTATCGGCATTATTAATCTGTTTCTCATTAGCAACGACTTCGCGGCGTGGCATCGACACTTTTGCGAACTTTTCGCACAGTCAGCAGGGTATCTACTAATGATCGGGTCGAGATATGAAATTAATCTTTTTTGTGCGACGCTGGGGAGAATCGACCTTCACGGTGCTTTCAAGAGCTTTCAAAAACATAATTGATCCCATCGAAAAGCGGCTTATGAGCTTAAGCCAGCATTCTCGTAAAAAAATCTTGAAAGGAACATGTCTCTGCCCTCCATTTAAATCAAATTAAAAACTTTATGAACATGCGATCACTTCAAAGTGATACAATATATGTGGTGAGAGGGGCACACACCGGGGAGGTAAAAAAATGAGTCGTAAAAAATCAATAAACAGCTTGAATAATATTGATCAAACACGGTCCACGAGGCCTGGATCACCTCTTTATAGTTAGACCTGAAAGAGAGCCCGTCGGCAACAACAGCGACGGAACTCGTTTTCCACGACGACGGTCCGAGTGAAGTAGTAGTAGCTCTCCGAAAAGGGGGCCGATACGCCGATTATTGGTGAAAATTGCCACACGGCACGCAAATTGATCGGTTACTCATTGAACACCCAACGGAACGTGTACTTTGCATGCTTGCTGTAGCTGATTTTTACGACAGAGAGAGAGAGGTGGACGGGTGCTTGCGAAAAATGACAAACATTGCATTGTAGGACCGGTGTTTGGTGGAGGTTAACCTTACGGTCAATGCAATTTATTGTGAAGGTTAATCTGGTGGGGTTTTTTTTTCGTGATGTTGTGAAATTCGATCCTACAGTTCATTTGGTGTTGATTATTAGTTTAAGATATTAATAAAATTTGAATATTATTTTTAGACTAATTTCACATGAAATAACGTGTGTAAAATGTGACAATGAACAACAAATTATACATTTTTTACCAGAGAGCAATTCTCTGAAATTTCGGTCATTCGAATTTTTTTGGTATTTTATAATCTAGCTGAAACTTTTTTGGTGCCTTCGGTATGCCCAAAGAAGCCATTTTGCATCATTAGTTTGTCCATATAATTTTCCATACAAATTTGGTAGCTGTCCATACAAAAATGATATGTGAAAATTCAAAAATCTGTATCTTTTGAAGGAATTTTTTAAATCGATTTGGTGTCTGCGGCAAAGTTGTAGGTATGGATAATGGCTACACTGAAAAAAATTATACACGGTAAAAAAAGTTTGGTGATTTTTAATTTCACTTTTTGGCACTTAAACTTGACTTTCAAAAAATCACTATTTTTATTTTTTCAATTTCTGATATGTCAATGCTGTTTAAAAAAAATGGAAGTATTGGTCGCAAAAATTTTTCAACTTCATTTTTCGATGTAAAAAGTACTTTAGTGAAATTTTGATAAAGTGCACCGTTTTCAAGTCATAGCAATTTTTAGGTAACTTTTTTGAAAAAAGTCGCAGTTATTTATATTTTAAAATTAGTGCCAATTTTTTGAAAAAAATATTTTTGAAAAGCTTTTGCTTTGTTGAACTTTGTTGATACGACCATTAGTTGCTGAGATATTGCCATGCCAAGGTTCAAAAACAGGAAAATTGATGTTTTCTAAGTCTCACCCAAACAACCCACCATTTTCTAATGTCGATATCTCAGCAACTAATGGTCCGATTTTCAATGTTAAAATATGAAACATTCGTGAAATTTTCCGTTTTTTTTTCTAAAACAATATTTTTTTAAATCAAGACAAATGTTTCAAAAGGGCCAGACATTCAATATTACGCCCTTTTGGAATGTTAGTATTGATTTAATTTTTTCGAAAAATTAAAATTTCAATGCAATTTTATTGCATGAGTTTTTTTATCAGCAATTCCACGTCAAACCAACAAGATCCAGATCAAAAGTGCTCCGATTTGGCTCAAAATTAGCATGGAAGTTCCCTGGCCCCTGACATGTGAATTGGGGTGGTCTAAGGGTGGTCCTATCCCACATAAGGTGGTCAAAAAAAACGATTTTTGCAAAACCACATTTAAGAAATATTATAAAATTCGCCTCGTTTCAAAAGAAAAATGATTAGTGTGGCTTTTTGAAAAAAGATATTTTAAAAACATAGCTGAGTACACTTACAGACAAAATTAATACTTTGTTTGGAATCACTATTAGCAATTTAAAATTGATAGTCTCTATTTTGATTCTTTGTATAAATTTAAAAATGTTTGATATTGTTTCGAAATCTTGACGATCGACTTACAGATTGTCAATTTCTAATTAGTGCGATGAACAAGAACTACAATTCTAGATTTTTTTTTGAAGGACCAATAAGCTATTGTATTTCATATGTTTATAGGACCTTATCAAAAAAATCTCTGGAATCATTAAAAACATGTTAAAAATATCTTTATTACGACGACATTTCCGATCAAGGTTGTCGCAACCTGCATAAATCCAGCCTCGTGGGGAATTTCCCAACGCCACCCTAAGGTGTTCAGAACTATTTATCACTCCCCAGCGAGCGCGTGTACTTTGGCTATATTTGCCCAAGTCACAAGGAATTTGCATAATTTGTGAACCAGCGCGCTGTTACTAATCTGACCTCAACCAGAGTGTTAGATGTCGAGTTTGCGCTGTTATGTTTGTTTACTGGATCACGCTGCAAGTCGCTCGACGGCCAAGTGTCAAGGGAAATATTTGGATTGCAATTTTAATTTCACTACCTCCCCCACCTTCCCCCCTCGTGTGTGATACCTCGATGAGATGTAGATCGAAAGCCCCAAAGCCTGTTATTCATTCCGACAGCAACTGGTGGCGCTGGCCCGGCACTTGGTGAGAGACAAACGGACAGATCGTTCTAAATGCCATGTGCAGTGCAGTGTGCATGTCCTGGGCGACCGTTATTAGGCTCTGCAAAGCCCTAGCTCTCTAAACGGATTGCAAATAAATCATTTCAAGTATGTGAGATATTTGTTCAGTTGCGTGTTATTGCCGCTGGGGGATGTTTGTGGCACACCGTGGCGAAAAAGGGTCTCCCAGAACAAGACACCTGCCTGAGTGCTGACCCAAGACCCAGCAGCGGCAGCAGGTGAGTGAAATGAATTATTTCGTTCTTCCATGAATTGATTTGCTCAGCAGCTGTGTACGACTTAATCAAGCACAATCCACCCGCTAGATTTCAACACAGCCGATTGATTCGGCGACCGTTGCTCGAGATTTCGCAAACCTTGGGGTTCAAGGCAACTTTGTAGCACCCGTATTCTAATAGTGATTTACACCCGACTGGGTGCATTTCTTCACACGTGCGGAGCGCGCGCGAGGATTAGGCAAGTACATATTTTTAAATGTGTCACTTGCTTAATTTTTCACACGAAACCGCACCTGAGACAGCCCGTCATAAGCCTCTAATCACCCAATTAATGACTTCATTAGACCTGTTGGTCAGTCACCCGAGAAGCCACCCAGCATCATGTTTTACGGTGAGGCCCGCATATTTCGGCACGCTGCATCCACTTTGAGATATCTGAGGCTAAACCGAGCTGACGGTGTCCAATTAGTCTTGAAACCCGATCCCAACTCACGATCTCCGCGCCATCATCATGTCCCCGCGGGGCTTAAACAAACCGCATCTCGGCAAACACCCTGCCCGAGACTCTGGCGTTCGGGGTTGATATCGGATCGCCGGTGCGGCGGCGGTGGCAACACGTGCTACGACGACGACCACGGTGTGTAACGCAGAAACCAAAACCACGCAAAAACGAATCTACCGCAGCTAACAGAAGATATCGGTTTAAGGAGGTAGTGTCGCGCAACAAAGGCTATGTGACATATCGGTGAGATGTTGCATAGGTTGTTACGGTGGAGCTGTGCAACATTGTAGTGGAATTTAAATTATTTTGATTGTTACCGGTTTACTTGGAAAACCAAGCGAGTCGACAAGTGGATTGCGTGTACTATAAGGAGATACATGGTTTAAAGAGTGTTTTTTAGCTACCCCTCACTGGTTATGTTTATTTAATATTTTGTCTAATTTTGTTTATTTTTATGCTGAATGTTAAAACCGTGGACTGTAATTTATATATTTGCCTTTTTTTAGTTTTTGACCATTAAAAATGTTTGGTTAAAACTTTAAAATTATTTGAAAGTATTTTTTTTAATTTAGATTTTTTTTCTTTTGAGATATTTATTATCTAATTTAGAAGAGAGATACGATTGTTGAGAGTAAAAATATCTTCATGGATAGTTGTAGTCATGCAGAGTTTATATTACAGTTCTGTACCATTAGGTCAACGGTTGGAATGCCCCAACCAGTTTCGCAAACATTAGCAAACCGTTAACAATCCAGTCGCAACACCATTCTGACTTCCATTCGAAAGGAATCCTATGAGGCAACAGTAGTTGCTGTTATGTAAACGAAGTGCGTGCACACACACACCCAATACCTGTCCTGTCCCGGTCCACGCGGAAGAGGTCGCAGGACAAGTTGTCAATTGTTTACCTTTCCTCGGGGCACACCACACGGAGGACAGGCCCTTTGTTGAAGAGGTGTGCAAACTATCGGACCGCGCGTGGACAGCCCCCAAGACGACGGACGGCGATCAAGCCCGAGATAAACGACCCCAACTCGGCACGACGAAAGGGAGGGTCTCCTCATCGCACAGACACACCATTAGTAATAAGGGAGTAAGGCACGACACAAAGTGTGCATAAATACGACTCTCACTTTCGGTAAGCCTCTTCTCGCCGTGGAAACGCGCGCGGGGGGTGGAACTAGATAACGTAATGACGTGTAAGTGAGGGTATGTTTACGTTTGTGCAGCAGCACACTTGAGCAGATTATGCATGCGCAGAGTGCGCGCGCTGTTTTTGTTTTAGGCGATGGAATTTATGGCTCTTTTATGCTTAGTCCGGCACGCCCCCACTCGTGTTTTTTGTTTTTGTTTTTGTGTGCACAATGTATTTTTTCTGCGATGGGTGCTCTTCTGGGAACGGACGAACGGAGGTGTGCTTTTATGTGCCCTTAAACACGATCGACGAGGGCGAATTTGAGGGCACTCGAAGGGTTTGATGGGTTACTAATTTAGGCAATGCGGCTGAAGTTTGATTTTAAGAGTGCCTTTGTTTTACTTTTTTCCGACCTGATCTTAAACGCTGTTGCGGAATTTTGAGTACGCCATCAAATCGGGCGTCCAATTTTACATAAAAAATGAAAAGGGTCGTACCGCCCCTCCGTCACGAGATTTTGAAAATTGGACCTAGAATTCGGGATCAGGGACCAAAACTAACCCTTAGGACAAAGTTTCACGCATCGCGAAAACGAACCATAGAGTTTGAAAACTTTGTTCGTGATTCCCATTATCATGAACGCTTGTTCACGATTTTCGGAATACATTTTTCTCCGTGTAAAGTCAATTTGAAAACGATTTAAATGATTCAAACGATAATGTTGGTAAACTATTCAAGATCATTCCCACGTTAAAAGTTCTTTAAAATAATTTAATTATTTATGTTACAGTACTTGTCCGGTAACTGGGCGTTGTTTAACTGGGCGCTCGATAACTGGGCTGCAGTCCACTTAAAAAGCAGACAAACGTCAAAAACATAAACAAACCTAAATGACCGAGGGGTCAATGGATGTAAAAATCAACTGTAATAATTAAAAAAAACGTTTTTCAGTATTTCTGAAATTTCAAGTAGGGTAGAGTAGTCATCAATGAGACACGGGGAACAATGATAAAATGGCTCTCACAAGACGTAGTTTCAACCAATCTGGCTCATATTTGGGGGAAAGGCGTGCCATAAAAGTGACTTTGGTTTTGGACGCTCCCTTGCAAAGTTATTCATACATGTTTGATTCTGGGGTGTAAAAGTAAATTTTGACTAAAAATTACATTTTCGCTCATAGGCTACCATTAACTTAAAAACTAATATTTCTCCAAATTTCTCTCGTCATTTTACAGGGCATATGTTGGGCTACAATGTCCTTTTATTAGGTTTGACCAAAAATTAGAATATACCCAGAATCCAGGGCTGTCTCATTGTTCCCCACTCTTTTCGGCCCCCCCGCATAAAGATTTCTGATGAACTTACAGTAAATTTTAACGTTACAAAACAATAAAATATATTGTCATTTTGGCAGTGCTTTAACAGTAGACAGCATCGTTTTTTAAGATAATTTGCGTCGTATTTTGGGATTTTACCATAAAAAAGGGGGGTTGTTATGCACCGGTACCATAAAAATTTCGAAATTTTTCTAACATTTTTTTTTCCAAATACGACGCATTTTACTGTTAATCTAATGTTGCATTTTTCATCCAAAAACTCGTCCTGACTATAGAAAACATCATACATTAATAATAAAAACAGCAAGCATTACAATGGATTGCACGGTCAATCTTCAGTTCTTCATGGTTTTTTCCCTACTAAATGGTACTGTAAAAACTATATTCGGACAGTGAAATAAATAATAACTACAGTATGTTCCATTGTATTTTCATTTTAATTAATTTTTTCTCTTCACTAAATTATACTGTACTTTTTTTGCTGGTCCAGAAAGCTGTGTACGTTTGTATGTGTGTGTGTGTGTGTGTGTGTGTGTGTGTGTGTGTGTGTGTGTGTGTGTGTGTGTGTGTGTGTGTGTGTGTGTGTGTGTGTGTGTGTGTGTGTGTGTGTGTGACAAATCATGGTTTCTTAAATTTTCCTCCGCCACGGCAATCCTTCCCCCGTCGCTGAAGATGCCACGTTCGCTCACGGTTGATTTTGACCTTTTGCATGCTGAATCTTCACACGAACTCCTTCTACCCTTTTCGCACTCCTTCTGCATCTGTAGTAGCGCACCGCCAGCAAACGCCAGATCGATTCGGTGATTCAAACAAGCAGCCTGCGGAATTGAACAGTTACTGTAAATGCTTCGAGTTTTGTTTTCCCCTGTTCCTGCTTACCTGTTTGTGCTGGGAGTGTTCTATTGGTGATCAAGTGACCCATGGGCGATGGTGTTCCTCTGTCTTCGGATGATTGCGGCCGAACTGAAACTCCCCTGCAGCATTACTTGGCTCACACCTAATACAGGATCGAGAAAGTCCCTGCAAAAGAGAAAAAGAAAAAAAATAGTTAGCCGAAACAACAAAAAATGGTTTATTTTCAAGCAGGTCACGGAAAATATTTCTAGAGTTTGATGGTGCTGCGAAGCTAATTGCCACCCCCACAATCAGTTTCGATTCGAATCGTATCGCGCACATTCTCACTTTTAATTTTTCGTTACGAATTCTGTTCCATCTGAACTGGGCCGTAGCTCTGCCCTCCTCCAACTGTTTTTGGAAGCATTGACATAACCAAACTTTTCGGCAATTTCCGTAAACGTCAAAACAGTACAAAGTTGTTGCCGAATTCTTTTTTCCGGATCTCTTCCGGAAAATATCCGGCAATAAATGTGTATAGTTTGACGTTTGCGATGGATGCCGAGAAATTTCAAACAAATCACTTGATGCATTGGACAGAAGAAAATTTTCCAAGAAACAACCACAGAGCAACTACTCACCTGAGTTCATCACTCGGCAGAACTATCCAACCAACACCGCGGGAACGCGTTCAGCACCTTGCGTGTTGTGCTCCGTCTAGAAGGCTACACCTTGACGGCGGCCGGGAAAGTCCGCAGCTGGCGCTGGGCCTCCTTTTCCCAATCGAGCGCCTCCGTCCGTAGCGTTGAATCCCGTAAATTGGAAGAAGTCCCTGTAAAAATGAGAAAAAAAACACAAGCAGTTAACTTAGGCAAGCAGGCCATGAAAAATGTCTGCTGCTGCTGCGGGTGGAATTCCGCCCCTCCCAAATCTCAAGAATAAGAAAATACTTACCCAAATATTAAAATTCTGCCATCCTGGAGCTGTTCTGGTTCGGTCCCCCGGCGGATTTGACGCCGGAAGTTGTTTTTTACAAGCACACGCGCACGCAAACTGCTGCCAACACATTCAGGATTGAACACGCGCGCGATTGAAAAAGTTGACAGCTCGCTCAATCATAGTGCGTTCGTTTCATGAGCGTCGGCTGCACAGATTCGGTATCATGGTGCGTTCGTTTCATGAGCGTCGGCTGCAAAGTTTTAATGTCATGGTTCGTTCGTTTTATTTATGATCCTGATTTCTAGATTAATTTTTCAAAACAAACATTGCGCCATGGGTTTCTTATGTACATAGGACCTTTTGCAAAAGTGAGCGAGATTTATTTAATATCTTTTTTAGTCAGCAAAAATGTTTAAATGTTTAAATGTTTAAATGTTTAAATGTTTAAATGTTTAAATGTTTAAATGTTTTAATGTTTAAATGTTTAAATGTTTAAATGTTTAAATGTTTAAATGTTTAAATGTTTAAATGTTTAAATGTTTAAATGTTTAAATGTTTAAATGTTTAAATGTTTAAATGTTTAAATGTTTAAATGTTTAAATGTTTAAATGTTTAAATGTTTAAATGTTTAAATGTTTAAATGTTTAAATGTTTAAATGTTTAAATGTTTAAATGTTTAAATGTTTAAATGTTTAAATGTTTAAATGTTTAAATGTTTAAATGTTTAAATGTTTAAATGTTTAAATGTTTAAATGTTTAAATGTTTAAATGTTTAAATGTTTAAATGTTTAAATGTTTAAATGTTTAAATGTTTAAATGTTTAAATGTTTAAATGTTTAAATGTTAAAATGTTAAAATGTTTAAATGTTTAAATGTTTAAATGTTTAAATGTTTAAATGTTTAAATGTTTAAATGTTTAAATGTTTAAATGTTTAAATGTTTAAATGTTTAAATGTTTAAATGTTTAAATGTTTAAATGTTTAAATGTTTAAATGTTTAAATGTTTAAATGTTTAAATGTTTAAATGTTTAAATGTTTAAATGTTTAAATGTTTAAATGTTTAAATGTTTAAATGTTTTAATGTTTTAATGTTTTAATGTTTTAATGTTTTAATGTTTTAATGTTTTAATGTTTAAATGTTTAAATGTTTAAATGTTTAAATGTTTAAATGTTTTAATGTTTTAATGTTTAAATGTTTAAATGTTTAAATGTTTAAATGTTTAAATGTTTAAATGTTTAAATGTTTAAATGTTCAAATGTTTAAATGTTTAAATGTTCTAATATTTAAATGTTTTAATGTTTTAATGTTTTAATGTTTTAATGTTTTAATGTTTTAATGTTTAAATGTTTTAATATTTTAATATTTAAATATTTTAATATTTTAATATTTTAATAATTTAATATTTAAATATTTTAATATTTTAATTTTTTATTATGTTAATATTTTAATATTTTAATATTTTAATATTTTAATATTTTAATATTTTAATATTTTAATATTTTAATATTTTAATATTTTAATATTTTAATATTTTAATATTTTAATATTTTAATATTAAACAAAACACTTGATCAACATATCCTAATTTCCTATTTTGTGTTTGTAAAAGTTAGAGTATTGTAAATTTTTACTGTTACTAATTTTTTTAAAAAATACATCAGGAGAAAACCAATATAAAAACCATGCAATTTTCTGTAACCATACGCTTTACGGTAGCTTATTTGTTATAATTTTATGAGACTTCCAATAACAAAACCTTTCAATTAGTTGTAACCATGAATTTTATAGTAGCTTCATCGTCATTCCAATAAAGTTCGAAAACGTCAACAATAAACTTACCATAAATATCATAATATGTATTGTAATTGCATGGTTTTAACAGCGCAAATCATCATATAATTTTATGCGGGCCATGGGTAACAATGAGACACTTTGATTTTTCTTCAATAAACTTTTCAAAATCTATGGAAATTTTTCAAAACATGAATTGGAAGTGATTTTTGGCATATTTATTGAGTTTGAACTTCATTTAACCAAAAATATAATGTTATTTCGTAAAATATATGGATTTTACAAAATTTTAATACTTTTTAGTGTAACTTTTGTTATTAAAAGTTTCATGTTGGCAAAATTGTTCTAAAATGTTCAAGGCAAGTCACCTGCAATGGAACAATACAAAAACATGATGTTTTGCTAGAAAAATGTTGATTTTCGTAGAGTTTCTCATTGTTCCCCAGCTGTCTCATTGTTCCTACCAAGTGCGTTTACAATGAGACAGTTGAATAACTCTGGCTGTAGACGTCAGATGGATCTCATATTTTGGTCAATGTAAGAACACATTAAAAGAAAGAAAATGCAACAACAAGCTCATTAAAACATGCTGATGAAAAAAATACAAAAATCGTTGAAAGTTGAAAACCAAAAGTGTCTCATTGATGACTACCCTACCCTAACAATTAAAGGAAGCATGGAAAATAAGCTCTAGACACAAATTGAAGCAAATTTAAATAATTTTTATTTAAAACAATGTTGATGCATTGAGGATCCCCTCGGCATTTTTTGTTCTGCCCAGTTAGCGAGCAGCATTCGGTAACTGGGCGACGTTCTCAGCCCAGTTACCGAACAAGTACTGTATTGGGACCATCCATAAACCACGTGGAAACTTTTGTTGGGGGGGGGGGGGGTATGGCGATTGTTCACGCTCCATACAAAAAAGATTTTTTTGTATGGACAATTGTCCACGAGGGGGAGGGGGGGGGGGGGGGGGGTTGAGATTTCTAAAAATGTGTCCACGTGGTTTGTGGATGGTCCCATTAAGAAATTACGAGAGTATCGTATCGTATATTTACTTATTCATCTTCCTTACACCCAACCGGCGGTCGCATGATTTTGATGCATGGCAGCATGAAAGTATATCAGAATCTGCATGAAAACTGTCCTCATGCATTTTTTGCGATATAGGGGTATGACATTTTTGCCCGTTACCGACAATTATCGACATTACCGACGGCAGATTGATTGTATTGCAGAAAAAAAAAACCTTAACAGAACGAGGATTGAACCATCAACTTCTAGGTTGCTGATCCGACACGCTACCACCGCGCCATGGACGCTTGATGAATGGTGAGGGACAGAGCGCGAACATAATGTGCTCTCTAGAGTGTTGCTCGGGGACGCGCCAGCATTCTATGTGTTGGTGAGAACTGCAGATCGCTGACGTGTTTACACGCGGGCAAAAATGATCTATGGGCTTGCTGCAAAAAATGTAATAAAATATAACATTTTCTGCAGCAAATTCACTGTTGCAGATTTTGAGATATATTTTTCGTTTGGGTGTAGACGAGAAACATTACTCTGAAAAAAAATGGCTTAGCGATTTAACAGTAACAGAAGCTCAGCGTTCCACAATACTTGGGTACTAAAATAACAATTATGATTTAATTGATGCTTTCAACCAATAAAGTCAAGTGCGTGTCGTATTCATGCTAAAAATATCCCATAAAGTTGAATAAAACTTTACAATCGTTCAGAAGTGAAGCATGCCACCACACCACACCAAGCAGCAATAAACAAACCATTTGTGGCCGCAGCGTACGAATCATGTCGGAAGTCGAGTGTGACGTGCCGCCACCGATCGTATCCGCGATGATTCCAGGGTGGCGGGGTGACACCAGGGCTTGTCTTAATGACTCATTTGCGGGAAATGCACGCAGTTGGTGGGGTTTTACGGCTCAATCGTTCTGGGTCGATCGATTAAAGCGTTAAGTGACCACTTCTTGTTACACCAGCGCAAACAATGCGTTTTCCAAGAAAGTGTGACCTCAACTAAGTACGTTCATTAGCGCTCAATCGATGGATGTGTTGAGCAAGCGATCCATTTTTCATCACAAGTAGATTTTGAGAATATGTCACGGTCACCTACCAACAGGAGGGTGCCACCCCAATTCGGCATATCTCAATTGCACAATATATTTGTAGGTCTCTTTATCCAATTACATGCCCCAGAGCCCGAGTGTAAAACACGAACAGTACAAGTGTTCATGGGTCGCGTACATCATTCCGAAAAAATCTCCATACCAGTACTGGGGTACTAACGCTCGTGCTACCTACAATTTTGTAACGAGATTATTTTGACACCTACACAAAAAGGTCTTGCACCTTGAACGGTACACATGGGGGAGATCTGGGTGTAACCTTAAGCTTCTTAGCTTGGCCGCAAGATCGCGATGTGAATTGTGTATGTCTCTCTCGTTTAGCCGTTGCTAAGCCACGCGGAGATATGTCCACCGAGATTCCAGCGATCGTGGGTACACTGTAAAAATAAGTTATGTAAAACGTGTTTTTAAAACATTCATGATAGATACCTCACTTTTTTAGGAAAATATAATAACAAAAATAATTAAAAAATAATTTCAGACGTTTTTTTTCGTGTATACCGTCATCGTGGATCGCCGTGCATATTTACACTGATCACGCACGCACCTTTGCGCCGTCGTTGGCAGGCAGGGCGTGAGGTCAACAATTGGTCGGTAGCGACATGCAGCAAATAAATTGTTGAACAAACCAACACAAGCTGGGATGAAGATGTCAATTGAGCTTTTTTGGGGGTTGAAAGCAACAGGTGTCTCAATGACTATTTTTTTCTTATGAACATTGCTTGCAATATCTCAAAATTTGACATAAACTGGTAGCAAAAAGATCTTCAAAATCAATTTCAATTTAAAGCATCACAATTTACTTAACAAAGTTCAATCGAAACCAGACCCCGAACACAAGTTGACGTTAAAATGTCACTGCTATTGTCGCCTGATTCAATTAAAAATTTAACACATTTTCCCCCTCTTCATACAATGTATATTTGTCTCAATGAGGGTTTATTGGTGAACGCGCGTCGCTTGTCCCGGAACTGAACCCCGCGGGAAGTGACGAGTCTCAATCAATCGTCACATTGATGATGTGTCTCTGGTCTGGATATATGGGAATCATATTCTCCCCTAACCATATGCTGGTTGTTGTTTGATGAGCATCATCACTCGTTATTCGAGGAAATCTTGTGCCTTTCAAGGCAGAGTTAACACTGCGCCATTGCAGAGTATCGAGTGAAGTCGTCTGCTGGGAGGAAAAAAAAAGTGGCGTTTTAATGAATCTGATTAGGATTCTGAGTTCTGGGCGTCTGATACATTGTAATGTATTTAACTGTTTCTCGGTAGCATAAAACATTTTAGTTTTGATATTGAATTTATAGTTATTGTAAATTGCGTTTTGGCCTTTAACTCGCAGCTGGATTACTACTTTTTTGCTTTAAAAAAAAAATTGAGCAAAAATCGCGTTTTTCAAAAATATAGAGGATTCTGTGAACGGATCACATTTAACAGAATCCACACAAGAGGAAGGATGCGTGGACATACCGTACTAAACGCTCCAATTTATTGTTTCACCAGATAAAAGATTTGTTAAATGCATATCTTGGTAGCCCTTCATATTTTGTTGGATTGGTTTTATGTTTTGGTTACTAACGATTAGTTGGTGCACACTTTGATAGTTCTTTTTTTTATTACAACTTCCGAGATCTTTTTTGCCTTTCTCACTGAAGTAAGGCTATAATTCTGTTTTAAAAATTAAAATGAACTTTTAACAGAAATCTCGCAGACCCACCTTTTGACTCAGAATTCAAAACTGAACAAATTTCTATCTGCCTGTGTGTATGCGTGTAAGTGTATAACCAACATACCATGTACCATGCTTCTCCATCGTAATGAATTCTCAATACATTTTGCTGGAGACGCATGGTGATTTATATTGAATTGATGTAGCAAATTCCAATATTTTATTCTTTTCAAAAAAAATCTCAGAATTCTGTAAATGTATATTTACGATTGTTGGATTTTTACGTAAACCATCCTGAAAATCATTATCGTTTTGGTCTGGATATTCATTTTAGAATTAAATATCGTTCGAATAATTTCGTTACAAAAAATCATTTTATTTTGTTACCCTACCGAACAATCGACAAATGTGTCCCCTCCCCATGTAACAATAAAACATCATTCAACCTGCTACGCCGGCAGCATCAGAACATCAGAGGTTATGACAGTCCATAATTGCAACTGGAACAAGAACATGACAGAGTGGGACAGACAAAAAAAAAATAACGCAGAGCGCGAGAGAGATATCCATCAGCCAAGAATCTATACTTGGACGTCGTCGCGTTCGCGTTCGTTATTTATTGAATATGTTGGAGCCGGAGCCTCAACTTCTTTGGAACTTTATGGAATCGCGCGCGATGCAGCTGCGTTCGAGGGAGGCCGCAGGTGGCGCTCTCGCAAAAAGGGATTGAATTACTGCACTCTTGATTCATTTTTATTTATTATTATTAGCCACTGGCAGTGCTGCCAGTTTTTATTGCTAAATTGATTCCTTTTTCTGCATCTCTTTCACACACAAACAAACGCACGTTATTGGCTGTCATTGTGCCCATTCAAACATTTAGTCGAACATTAATGAAACGATCACGATGCGGTTATTCGCCGTAATGGAAGTGACACGATTTTTCCGGACTCCGCCGCAGTCTGAGCGATGGCCGCCGCGTTGACCTTGCGTGCAACTTTGAGCGCGCCACAAAAAAGGGGGATGTCGCGCGAAATCTTGTGAAGGATAAACACGTTCTATTTAATTAAACTGCGCATATTTGCCAAGCTTGTGTGGTGTTTAGCCTTTTAGCCGACCGATGCCGATGGTTGATTAGCGAATAATTTGCTGATAATAACCCGTCAAATCTAATCAAGTCAATCGGCTACCGATAATCGGTTCCCCAACAGAGTGACCCCCCCCTCGAACGGAAAACGACATTATTGTTAACATGTTTTGCGTAAGTGCGCGGGGCCCTTTGGGGATTTAATTGCAACAACAAACTGGATCAATTAGACCTCGAACCTGAGTCTCTGTGTATGTCAGATCAGCGCGGTGCCGGCAAATAGAGTCGGCGATTGATGGTTTGCGTAATGTCGCACTTTGATTGAGCTTAAGCTATGTAAATAAATAAAATTAGCCTCGTTTAAATCAATTCCTTGCTTGTTGTTAAAAGTAATTATGACCCATTTCCGTACACCATTTGCTCAAAGACTAGCTTAAGAACGTTAAAAATGTCATCAATATATGCAAATTATGAGGAATTTTTAAAATTCTTAAAATTCTTAAAATTCTTAAAATTCTTAAAATTCTTAAAATTCTTAAAATTCTTAAAATTCTTAAAATTCTTTAAATTCTTTAAATTCTTAAAATTCTTAAAATTCTTAAAATTCTTAAAATTCTTAAAATTCTTTAAATTCTTTAAATTCTTTAAATTCTTTAAATTCTTTAAATTCTTTAAATTCTTAAAATTCTTAAAATCTTTTAAATTCTTAAAATTCTTAAAATTCTTAAAATTCTTAAAATTCTTAAAATTCTTAAAATTCTTAAAATTCTTAAAATTCTTAAAATTCTTAAAACTCTTAAAATTCTTAAAATTCTTATAATTCTTAAAATTCTTAAAATTCTTAAAATTCTTAAAATTCTTAAAATTCTTAAAATTCTTAAAATTCTTAAAATTTTTAAAATTCTTAAAATTATTAAAATTCTTAAAATTCTTAAAATTCTTAAAATTCTTAAAATTCTTAAAATTCTTAAAATTCTTAAAATTCTTAAAATTCTTAAAATTCTTTAAATTCTTAAAATTCTTAAAATTCTTAAAATTCTTAAAATTCTTAAAATTCTTAAAATTCTTAAAATTCTTAAAATTCTTAAAATTCTTAAAATTCTTAAAATTCTTAAAATTCTTAAAATTCTTAAAATTCTTAAAATTCTTAAAATTCTTAAAATTCTTAAAATTCTTAAAATTCTTAAAATTCTTAAAATTCTTAAAATTCTTAAAATTCTTAAAATTCTTAAAATTCTTAAAATTCTTAAAATTCTTAAAATTCTTAAAATTCTTAAAATTCTTAAAATTCTTAAAATTCTTAAAATTCTTAAAATTCTTAAAATTCTTAAAATTCTTAAAATTCTTAAAATTCTTAAAATTCTTAAAATTCTTAAAATTCTTAAAATTCTTAAAATTCTTAAAATTCTTAAAATTCTTAAAATTCTTAAAATTCTTAAAATTCTTAAAATTCTTAAAATTCTTAAAATTCTTAAAATTCTTAAAATTCTTAAAATTCTTAAAATTCTTAAAATTCTTAAAATTCTTAAAATTCTTAAAATTCTTAAAATTCTTAAAATTCTTAAAATTCTTAAAATTCTTAAAATTCTTAAAATTCTTAAAATTCTTAAAATTCTTAAAATTCTTAAAATTCTTAAAATTCTTAAAATTCTTAAAATTCTTAAAATTCTTAAAATTCTTAAAATTCTTAAAATTCTTAAAATTCTTAAAATTTTTAAAATTCTTAAAATTCTTAAAATTCTTAAAATTCTTAACATTCTTAACATTCTTAAAATTCTTAACATTCTTAAAATTCTTAAAATTTTTAAAATTCTTAAAATTCTTAAAATTCTTAAAATTCTTAAAATTCTTAAAATTCTTAAAATTCTTAAAATTCTTAAAATTCTTAAAATTCTTAAAATTCTTAAAATTCTTAAAATTCTTAAAATTTTTAAAATTCTTAAAATTCTTAAAATTCTTAAAATTCTTAAAATTCTTAAAATTCTTAAAATTCTTAAAATTCTTAAAATTCTTAAAATTCTTAAAATTCTTAAAATTCTTAAAATTCTTAAAATTCTTAAAATTCTTAAAATTTTTAAAATTCTTAAAATTCTTAAAATTCTTAAAATTCTTAAAATTCTTAAAATTCTTAAAATTCTTAAAATTCTTAAAATTCTTAAAATTCTTAAAATTCTTAAAATTCTTAAAATTCTTAAAATTCTTAAAATTCTTAAAATTCTTAAAATTCTTAAAATTCTTAAAATTCTTAAAATTCTTAAAATTCTTAAAATTCTTAAAATTCTTAAAATTCTTAAAATTCTTAAAATTCTTAAAATTCTTAAAATTCTTAAAATTCTTAAAATTCTTAAAATTCTTAAAATTCTTAAAATTCTTAAAATTCTTAAAATTCTTAAAATTCTTAAAATTCTTAAAATTCTTAAAATTCTTAAAATTCTTAAAATTCTTAAAATTCTTAAAATTCTTAAAATTCTTAAAATTCTTAAAATTCTTAAAATTCTTAAAATTCTTAAAATTCTTAAAATTCTTAAAATTCTTAAAATTCTTAAAATTCTTAAAATTCTTAAAATTCTTAAAATTCTTAAAATTCTTAAAATTCTTAAAATTCTTAAAATTCTTAAAATTCTTAAAATTCTTAAAATTCTTAAAATTCTTAAAATTCTTAAAATTCTTAAAATTCTTAAAATTCTTAAAATTCTTAAAATTCTTAAAATTCTTAAAACTCTTAAAATTCTTAAATTTTTTAAAATTCTTAAAATTCTTAAAATTCTTAAATTTTTTAAAATTCTTAAAATTCTTAAAATTCTTAAAATTCTTAAAATTCTTAAAATTCTTAAAATTCTTAAATATCTTAAAATTCTTAAAATTCTTAAAATTCTTTAAATTCTTTAAATTCTTTATATTCTTAAAATTAGATTCAACAACAGAAAAAATAATCACGACTACATAAATCTACAACTAAATTAAACTTCACAGGGGTTAACTCACATCGATTGTTTTTACACTATCGGACACCATCAGACAAACAAATTATTAGTGTCATGTGGTGATTTGATATCGCGCAATCTTTTCATCCTCTCCCCCTTAGTGGCTATTGACCACGCATGGTATTTATACTATGTTGTTATTGTTTGTTTTGACTCAACGCAAGCTTGGAGTATCACTGTGGCGCGAAATTCACAAAATATCATTGTTTCAAGCTTGTGATTTTGTCCCGTGAACGCATCATCGCATCACTGAATGTTTGTTTGTGATTTACAATGTTTATCTCTGGCCACTACACGCCAGCGAATCGATGTCAAGTGGTCATGATCGTATCACTCGGGCGAACCCTTTACCCCTCTTTCACAGTGGATAGTGTCAGAAGAAGTGTGAATGAATCTGATGCCGCCGCCGCCACCATGCGAAACGAATTCAATGATTTATTTATGTTCCATTGACTCGCATACGACGTGGTATCTCTCTGGGCAGCTGGAGTTTCTGTTGTAGATCACGCCATTTGATTAGGACACGGCTATCTCGGCCGCCGGGTTTGGCACCCTTCCCCTACATTTGTCAGTGGGCTTGTTAAAAAGATATCATTCATTCAATTTGACCAGACTCCAAAGGGTCTAGAGCGTTGGCCGCTGTAATAATATTTTTGTTTTCACTTTCACAGATTTCCAAACAGACACGATTGGCTAGAAACCAGAAGAGCCATGACGAACGACAGCAACGGCACCACCGTCACCACGGGTAAATCGGCCAAAATGGACTCCCGGATCGGGCTGGAGTACATCGTGGAGAACAGCGACTACGTCAACAAGCTGGGTCTCGCCCTGGACACGAGCAACGCGACCGTCAAGAAGCAAGTGTTTGAACTGCTGTCCGCACTCTGCGCCTACAGCTCCAACGGGTACAAACGGGCCATCGAAACGCTCGAGTACTACAAGGTACGTTCGACCTTGGCGCAAGCCCTGTTAGTTTGAAACCCTGTAATTTCACTGTTATTTCGTTATTTTCCTCTTGTTTCATGAGCACAGAACATCAAAGGCGAACGGTACAGGCTCAACCTGGTCATCGTGGAGCTGGACAAAGCCCCCTCCGTGGAGTACCAGATCGCGCTGCTGGCGTTTATCAACTGTGTGATAATATCGGCGGCCACACTGCAGGATCGGATACGAATGCGAAATGAGTTTATAGGTGAGTGGTATGGGTTTGGTGTTACATTAAAATAGTTTTAAAAAAATGTGTTTTTCAAAAATGTAAAACTTTTGAAAGGAAATCTTTTTTCCAAGATACAGATTTTCAAATATTTACATACCATTTTTGTAAAGACATGGACAAACCAATTATGCAAAATCTTCGATATCCTTTCTAACTCGATGAATCCACTTTATCAAAATTTTACGTAAGAACTATTTTGATTGCAAAATAAATTTTACACATTTTTTTTTTTGCAAGATCATTAATCCTTTCTGCTACTTTCTGAAAAGATGGCATTTTCTGTCAGCTTAAACATATTTAAAAACTAACTTTAGCCACCTACGTGGTTGATGCCTTCCTCACTTTTTACCAACAATAGGTAATATGAGTGGTTTGGACACATATTTCAGCTATTTTTTTTTATCCGGAAAAATACGTTCACGCATATAACTTCAGTAATCATAGCTCGTGACAAGGTTGCCAGATCAACAATGTTGTGAGCTCGTTAGAAAGGTTTTTCGATTACCTAACCAACGATGGGTCAGATGATGGATCCGGACATCGTTTACATACATTTAATTGGGATCCGGCTTCAAAAAAGTGCATTAATATCACTTAAGTGGACATATCTCGAGACAGGGTTGCTAGATCTTCAATGTTTTGGACTCGTTGGAAAGGTTTTTTGATTACCTAACCAACGATGGGTCGGGTGGTGGATCCGGACATAGTTTACATACATTACAGTAAGATCCGGCTTCCAAAAACTACATAAATATTACTTAAGCGGCTATATCTCGAGACAGGGTTGCCAGATCTTCAATGTTTTGAACTCGTTGGAAAGGTTTTTTGATAACCTAACCAACGATGGTAACGGATAGTGGATCCGGACATAGTTTACATACATTTAAGTGGGTTCCGGCTTCAAAAAAGTGCATCAATATCACTTATGTGGCCATATCTCGAGACAGGGTTGCCAGATCTTCAATGTTTTGGACTCGTTGGAAAGGTTTTTTGATAACCTAACCAACGATGGGTTGGATGGTAGATCCGGACATAGTTTACATACATTTAAGTGAGATCCGGCTTCCAAAAAGTACATAAATATTACTTAAGTGGCCATATCTCGAGACAGGGTTGCCAGATCTATAATGTTTTGGACTCGTTGGAAAGTTTTTTTGATTACTTAACCAACGATGGGTCGGATGGTGGATCCGGACATAGTTTACATACATTAAAGTAAGATCCGGCTTCCAAAAACTACATAAATATTACTTAAGTGGCTATATCTCGAGACAGGGTTGCCAGATCTTCAATGTTTTGAACTCGTTGGAAAGGTCTTTTGATTACCTAACCAACGATGGGTCGGATAGTGGATCCGGACATAGTTTACATACATTTAAGTGGGATCCGGCTTCAAAAAACTACATAAATATTACTTAAGTGGCTATATGTCGAGACAGGGTTGCCAGATCTTCAATGTTTTGAACTCGTTGGAAAGGTCTTTTGATTACCTAATCAACGATGGGTTGGATGATGGATCCGGACATAGTTTTCATGCATATCCGGATAAATGTGAAAACACATTTTTATATATAACTTTTGAACTACTTATCAAAACTTCAAACAATTCAATAGCGATGTATGGGACCCTAAACCAAGTCGAATGCAACCGGTTTGATCAAAATCGGTCCTGCCAGTGCTGAGAAAACTTGGCAAGAATTTTGAACACATACATACATACACACACACACATACACACACACAGACATTTGTTCAGTTTTCGATTCTGAGACGATTTTTCAAAAGTTCAATTTTCGAGCAGGATTATAGCCTTACCTCAGTGAGGAATCCAAAAAGAAAAGGTATTGTTTTGAAAATCTTTTTAAACACCTAAAAACCAAGCGCCCGGAAAATTAGGCCAATTTAGAGCGTCCAATTTCCGGGGTCACAAAATTCCCAGGAATTCCTCGTAAATTTTAAATTCAGCGAAAATTATTTTGATCCTGTTTCTGATTAATATTTTGCAACAGAATTGTAGAACAGCAACTTCAATGGTCAAAATAAGTGCTAGGAACAATTAATGGCCTGACTGCTTGTTAAAAATCATACATCTTTGAAAAATATATAAATTTTCTAATTTCTTGTGCTGTCTTCCAAATCGTACTAAAAAAAATATTATTAGTAGTCATTCTTAAGAAATACTTTTTTATTCAACGTATTTGAGCAGTGACAATCTATGCTCTACAACAATAAAATTGCTTTTTAATCTGTCTCAGTGACCATAAAATTGAAACGGAAAAAAAATACAGAAATGTTTTTCATGGCAAATAAATTATTCCAGAACTAGTATTTTCAACTTGTGAATAAATAGATAATAAGATAATCATTGAATTTACCTTAAAAATCTAATTTCTAGCGCTATTTAATTATTTCATGAAATCACAACTCAAAGTTTAAAAATATTTGAGGCAAGCTTTTGAAATATGCTTGCATTCTTTGAGTAAATTTCACAAGAGGAACAATCGCTCGTACGATCGTTTTTCTTACAATTTCCAATAATTCCAATAAGTGGAATTGTTACTAGCAATGCAATTAGTTAATTCTACTACCACATAACCACAACAATGACGTAAACGCCACGGGAGAGAAGATTGAATGGATTTTTTAATCCTTCGTTTTCTTATAACATTTGAAAATAAAACAGCACAGCTCTATTGGACTCCTCAAAGTCGAAAGATTTTTTTTATAGAATCGATAGAGGTGTTTGGTTTCTTAATTTCTATGCATTGATAGCGTACCCGATAATATAAGAAATTTTTGGTCTGAAATTACACAGTAAAAAAATCGTGGTAAAATTACATCTAAAAAGGGGTTCAGTCTAGACTCAATTATCCGAAGGCCTCGGAAAAATTTCACTTCGGATAATCGAACCACGAAAAAAAAATTTCGCTGTCTTATTTTTGATTGTCGAGCTAAAGTATGACCCTTAAACTACGCTAAAGTGATTTACATTTTTTTAATCCAAGATGGCGGCCAATATGGCGGTGACGAAATATTGAAAAATGGATTTTATTATTTAATAAGCAGAACTCGAAGAAGAAGAAAAAACGAAAAAAAAATTGTTCGTGGTTCGATTGTCCGAAGTCCCATACGAACCTTCAGATAATCGAACTTCGGATAATCGAAAATTCGGATAATCGAGGCTTCGGATAGACGAGTTTGGACTGTACATCTTTTATGTCAGAAAAAAAGGTTTAATTTTACCTCTAATATTGTGTAAATTAACATTTGCCAGATGCTAGGAAAAAATATCTGTAATCCCAAAAAAATATCAAACTGGCGATAGTTAGCTTACTAAGCCTTAACCCGCTCGGCCAACTTGTCCAGTTGATTTGCAATCATGAGTTTCCAAAATTTCTAAGTATTGACGAACATTTATTGTTACGAGAAAAATTAGTTTTTGCTGTGCTGTACATTGTAATTTCGTAAAAGTTCAAAATATTCATAAACGAGCCCATTTTTTTCCAAGGGAATTCAAATTTTCATAATTTGCAATATGGGTATCAAACGAAACGAAATTTTGTATGCTTTTTTTACTCCATTAGTTTTTTTTTTGTAAAATTTAAAAATTGCCACATAATACTATTTTTTTCGAAAATACTCAAGTTTTCAAAATTTGCAAACGAAAAAATACTAAAATTTACCAAATTTTTATTATGGATATCAAACGAAGCGAATTATTGTTTGTTTATTTTCACTTTATTAATGTTATTTTTAGAAAGTTCTAAAATTTCAACAAAATACCGTATTTTTCAAAATTACAAAAAAATAAATTTGCAATTTGGGTATCCCACAAATCACAGATTTTGAAAATTTGTGTTTTTTCAATGAAATACGGTCTTTGTGAACACTTTCTTCTACAAAAAAAATTCGAATGAAGTACAAATGCTTGCAAAATTATGCTTTGTTTGATACCCATATTGCAAATTATGATAATTTGAGTACTTTCGAAAAAATGGTATTTTGGGAACAACTTACTACATTTTCAAATAATATATTCTTAGTGAAAGCATTGAAAATTTAACATGATGTGGTTGAATAAATCGATTTTAAAACGATTTAAAAAATAAGTTACCGCCCAAGGTTATCGCTGATAAAATTATCGATACCCAAATTATAAAAAAAAAACCTGACGAAAAATCAGGACTTTTTAACGTCAAAATGTGAAGCTGTGTAATTTATATTGAGATATTTCCTTTATTTACCTCCATTCATCAGACGTCGCAATGTTATGCGTTCCTGTCTAGGGTCTACTCACAACAGTCCATTCATTATTTGTTCTGTGAACAGAGTCTACGTCGCCGCCGCCGGACTGTCTATAGCGGATCGGCGTAGAAATAGCGGATCGTTCGACCATTTCGAAGAATATTTGCCGTGCCGATTTGCACTGCACGCAAGCCTTCTTGGAGTTGGCCTCGACGTTATTTCAAACGGAAACCCATTGACACTTCTGGTTAGCCTCGTCAAACTGGGCAGCTAATTTCGTATTCGGTTGCTGTTTTGTAAATATTTTCAACTTTAAAGTTTTCAGTTAGAATTTGCCTTGCAATCAATCCGCTCAGACAAATCAATTTTTCAAACAGAGTCTTTAAGCGTGGAATGCTGCAGCAATTAATCAATGAAAAATATTTTTCATTTGATTGCATCTCAATGCAGCCAAGAAGCCACATTCTCAAAATTCTCGTACGTGTGCATCGTTAATATTCCAGACATGTTTCCTCACTTCACCTTGCACGCAGAATGGAGAATCTGGTGTTATTTGTTTGATAAATTGATTAAATTTCCGACGAAACGCACCCCACACCGGTATCGGTAAGAGTAAAGAGAAGGTTGAAGGCATTTGGCACACCACTGCCACCGCCTGCTGTGGTTGCAGGTGGTGGCGCCCCTCGTAGTTGAGTGTTCCAAAGTGAAAAATTGCCAACAAGACATTAAAGTATGTTCAAGACCTCTGGTGCGGCTGCTGCAGTCAGTACCTACAACCCAGAAGGTGGTCTCTGCCACGGTGGCGACGCCACAAATTGCGCCACATTAGTGGTCTCCGCGGAGTATTCGCTCCTCCTTCTGTGTTTGGGGGTTCTACAACAGTCTACCTGTCGAGCTATAAGCTAGAGGAATGCTGCGCCATATATCTTGCGCCCAAGTCAACTTAGTGGCAGCTCGCGGGGACGAGAATTTGATTGTAATCGACCTCCTCCCGTTCTGGGGGCAGTCACTCAATGCAGTCGATGTCGCGGAAAGGATTAATCTGTCGCGTTTTGACGTGATCTATGTGGTAGATCTTAATTGCTAATGTAGCTATATCGCATAAAAAAGCTGTTTAGCAACGTTTAGCTGAATTTATATTGCTAAACTGATTTCTCCAGAAACGCTCAATTTGTTTTGATTCAACAGCCCGGAAAGGTTTGCGCACGCTCGTTTTATTACTAAACTGACCAGAATCTTATCACTGACTGGGTCAGAATGATAGCTTTGAGTCGTTTGAAGCAGCCGCGGGCGTGTCGGACTTAGCGATTTTATTGTGCGGAGCTGTCTCCAACGCGCTAATTGACTTGAGGCCAAAACAAAACGGATTGTGAATAGTGAGCGGATTCGCCTCACAGATAAGTGAGATTAGCAGGAGCCTGAATTGAAATTATATTTAGATCTGTTCCTTAACAATGGCTGACGAAATCTTATCGAGAAATGGAATCGAAATAGACTTTTCAATGCAAGTAATTTTTTGAAAATCTTTTAGACAATCAGAAAAGTTTTGTTTTAAAACGGATTCACAGCCGGAACAGAAAAAGCTGCGATTCCGAATAATCAACAAAAACAAAAGAATGATCAATCACAATTCAATCACAGGTCGATGATTTCCATCACTTCAATCATCATCATCATCATCACGTTTCTCGTCAAGCACCAACCGGGCGTCCTTAACAAGGTCGCTTCGATAAAAAATAAAACAAATTCATGTACACTTCACACAATCACCTCAATGAGCGTGGGTGTAGTAAAGTCTACCCAAATAAGAAAAAAAAAACACTTTTTCTTTGTTATCATTTTTTGAGTGGCGCAGTTTGTTCGCAACCGGGTGATAAGAATTCAGCGAAAATAACCCACACGAATAAACCCGCTGTCCCTTTAAGTTTTTTTCATTCAATCACAATTTCAGTCAAACAAAAACAAAACCATTTCAAAATCATCAACCTCCCCCCTCGAAAAGTTCAAGTTCAGACCCCCAATAAGAGCGATAAACATCTTTCACTTTTGACTAGAAGGGGGGACGGCCAACCAACAGCATTTTGAAACCACCAAATCTGCATTCGACGCAGTTCAACGATCGTAAAAAAACGATAACAACAGATTGAACATAAATCACATCGCCGTACATTTCGTATGGTTAGCCGTGACGGATTGAATTTCGGTTGTGCGTAGAATTTTACAGCGGAAAAACGAAAAAAAAAATCACAGCTAACTTAAATTTGTTTTTTTTTATAACTTTTAATAATTTAGCATGTTTCAGCAACTTATTTCCCAAGTTAAAAAAAAACATAATGTTGCAGGTAGAGGGTGACGTTTCTCGAGATTTTCAATTTCCCGGGAATCGAGAGTTGAATTTGGCCATTTCCCGGGAATTCCCGGGACCCGGGATTTTTTTGATTATGCCAATAGTGCCAATATTTTTTAAAGGAAAGGTCATAAATTTGTTTCTTTTCAATAAATTCAGTAACAATTAATTCACACTTATTCTAAGAAATATTAATTTAAGAAGCCTCATTATTTTAAGGAACTAGCAGTGTTTCTCATTCCCCCCTTGACTGATTTGCAAGAACTTCATTCCCCCCTCCCCCCCCCCCCCCCTTATTTTCAATTTACTGGTATCAATGCACAAACATAATTATTTTTTTTAAGTTTGCAAAAAGATTACAGTTTTCATAACAAAAAAAACTATAGAAGGTATTTGAAAACGTTTCTTTTTAATTTAAAAAAAAAAGAAAAGCCACTATTCTGAGCCGGGACCGACATTTTACTTCCTCATCCGATGCAAGGTTGCAGCAGATGGGAATCGAACCCAGAATCATCCGCTTACAAAGCGGACAGCGTAACCATTCGGCCACGCACTGCCAAATATGTACAAATATTAAATAAAATTAATAATTATCTGCGGCAAAAGACAGATTACTCTAAAAAATGTGAAGAATTCAAACAAACTTAAATAATATTTGAAAAACTTTTTGTCAACTGCCAATTATTTAATAAAACATTCTTGTTGAAAAGTGTAAAAAAATCTCACAGAAACCAACAAATCTCTCACAAAAAAATCTGCTTGAGTCCAAAAAATACAAATACCTCAGAAATATTAAAAAAATCATTTTATTGTTTTAAGAAATGTCAAAATTCACAGAAATTGAAACTTTAATAACTATTTTTTGGGAAAAAAGATGGCATTGAATTTCTATTGAACCCTCATTCCCCCCTAGAATGGCCAAATTCCCCCCCAGGGGAGAATTCCTCACCGGTTGAGAAACACTGAACTAGTTCAACCTTTAGAATATTTACAAGATCGTTTTTTGAGCTTTTGGGGACTCAAAATTGTAGTTTAAAATTTTACGAATCTTAATTCGCTCAGAGTGATTTTTCAAAAGTTGCACAAGCTTATTGCATGAACTTGTTATTAGATTTTCGTGAAGTTAAAAAATAGCAAATATATAATTTCCCAGTATCGAGATTTTTGCAAAACAACTATTTGAACTTGTTTTTTTTTTTCTTTTTAAGGTAAACTGGAAATATTCATTGAAGAAATATTTACATTTATCAGGAAATGCGAATGTTTACAAATATCGGACCTTAACAAAGATTAAGACAATCTTTACAGAATGCTAGAGTTTTGCCTTCCTCACTGAGGTAAGGCTATAATCCTGCTCTAAAAATGAAATTTGTATAAAAACGTCGTAGACCCACCTTCATGTATACATATCGACTCGGAATCGAAAACTGAACAAATGTCTGTGTGTATGTGTGTGTGTATGTGTGTGTGTATGTATGTATGTGACCAACAAACTAGCTCATGTTTCTCGGCTCTGGCTGAACCGATTTGACCCGAACCTGTTGCATTCGACTTGGTTTAGGGTCCCATAGATCGAGTTTTATACAGATTGAAGTTTCGATAAGTAGTTCAAAAGTTATGTATAAAAATGTGTTTTCACATATATCCGGATCTCACTTAAATGTATGTTAACTAAGTCCGGGTCCATCATCCGACCCACCGTAGGTTAGATTATCAAAAGACCTTTCCAACGAGTTTAAAACATTGAATATCTGGCAACACTGTCTCGAGATATGCCCACTTAAGTGATATTGATGTACTTTTTGGAAGCCGGATCTCACTTAAATGTATGTAAACTATGTCCGGATCCACCATCAGACCCATCGTTGGTTAGATTATCAAAAGACCTTTCCAACGAGTCCAAAACATTGAAGATCTGGCAACCCTGTCTCGAGATATGGCCACTTAAGTGACATTTATGTTCTTTTTTGAAGCCGGATCTCACTTAAATGTATATAAACTATGTCCGGATCCACCATCCAACCCATCGTTGGTTAGGTTATCAGAAGACCTTTCCAACGAGTTTAAAACATTGAAGATCTGGCTGCCCTGTCTCGAGATATGTCCACTTAAGTGATATTGATGTACTTTTTGGATGCCGGATCTCACTTAAACGTATGTAAACTATGTCCGAATCCACCATCCAACCCATCGTTGGTTAGGTTATCAGAAGATCTTTCCAACGAGTTCAAAACATTGATGATCTGGCAACCCTGTCTCGAGATATGGCCACTTAAGTGATATTTATGTACTTTTTTATTCCGGATCTTAAAAATAGATGAAATTTTTGTACAATTCCATCATATCAGCCATCGTTGGTAATAAGTGAGGAAGGCTCCAACCACATAAGTGGATTAAGTTAGTTTTTTTTCTAATTAATAATCTAATATTGAGGTTGATGAGAAACACAAAATGACTTAATGAGGATATGAAAATTGAACTTATTGAAAAGGGTGTTCCCTCTAAGAAATAACAAATAAAAATAATTTAACAAAAAAACTTAATACAACAAAATTTCATTTCTAATAAACGAGATTGGTGCGCTGGAAGTGCGGACGCGAAGTCGTGATTATGCAGGTTAATTTTTTTGTGTGCTTTTGTGTCGCTATTCGTATGGGGTGATAAGTGCAGTACTTCTGGGGACGCGCAGTCCTGTTTTTTTCGTGATAATTTTCGTAATTTGTGTTTTTTGTGATCTTAATTAATTGTTTTGTGATTTTTAAAGCCCTTCCTATATCATCGTTGATCGGAAGGCACGGCGTCGGGTAAATTGTGTATAATTTTTTCGAATAAGGTTTTATTTTTTTTATTTTTCATGGTGAAAAAGCCATTTCTATATAATGATCGAAAGACGCACTGACATTTTGGATTAATTAATAGTGGAGTGAAATAATTGTGAGTGAGTGATTTTGTGTGTTAACCAGAAAGACCTTCCCATAGCATCGTTGCTCGGAAGGCTCGCCGACGGGTCTGTTATGAAAGTCCTCCCCATAGCATCGTAGCTCGGGAGGCATCGAAAAGCCAATACCTTATCCTACTAACCCAAAAAATAATAATCACGTGATGCTTGAAGGAGATGCTGTGGATTCAACGGTCTCAAGCGGTATCAACAAGTATATAGCGAAAAACTATGTGCTTGATGAGTCTGCAACTTCAACTATCGGACTAACATTCCTCCCTTTCGTTGAACTGCAGGCTTCTTGGGAGGTCGCCGGTATTGACTAATAAAGTAGGGATCTTCAAAGGTTAAACAGTGAACGGATGGTTGGCTCCCACTAATCATTTTTGATTCATTGTTTAACTTCAGCTGATCTGTCAAGCTCATTGGCAGTCAACCATGCTCATGCTCATGCTCATGCTCAAAATTTCACTTCTAATAAACGAAACTTCAGATAATCGAATCTCGACAACAACAAAATTTTCACTGTGTTATTTTTGATTTTTAAGCTTTAAACTACTCCAAACTACTCTAAGATTATTAGGAAATTTTAAAATCTAAGATTCAAATTTGACTAAAATGTTGTTGCAGAACTCGAATTTGATGTTGAAATACGAAAAAAAATTTTTTTGTTCGTGATTCGATTATCCGAAGTTCCATACAAACCTTCGGATAATCGAACTTCGGATAATCAAAACTTTGGATAATCAAGTTTGGACTGTATTTCATTTTTGGGATGTAACTGCTACTTTAAGGTAAATTTTGGGCTCCACATTTTTTTTTTGGGCTTCTCTCAATTATAGTCATTGGAATTTTCGACAAGTTAAAATTTACACTTTCTGAACAACAAGATTAGAGAAGCATAGGTTTAGTCGAACTTGAACATGGAACATTTAAATGTTTTTCTGATTATTTTATAACATTTTGCTTCGATATTTATAAGTAGAAAATTTCCCGGGACTCTCGACCAAATTTCCCGGGAATATAGAGGTCCAAAAATTGTCAATTTCCCGGGATTTTTTTCCCGGGAATTCCCGCTCGTCACCCTCTAGTTGCAGGCTACACATAAACACTATAAAGAATTAGGTCGATTCAGATAATTTCTTAAACTGTCAAAAAAATCATGACTTCTGTTATTTTTCACCAATTTTTAATAAATTTGCAGGGAATTCCGGAACTGGTAACTGAATGTAAATTTAAATTATTTGACATTTTTACTTTTGAAATAATCATTGTTTTTCGAGAATTTTATTATACAGCAATTCCCAATGAAAACAGCACGATTCGAAAAAAAAAGTTCTCCCATCGGACTCAATTTTTTTCTGGGGGTTCCGTTTTTTTTTGCCATGACCTACGCCGTATTAGGGTGGTCCAAAAAACTGCATTTTTTTTTTCAAAAAATCCGCGCCATTTCATTCGATTTTAGCTGTGTTAGACGCAAGAGAAAGGTGATTAGTTTGGCTATTTGGGAAAAATAGTAAGAAGTTTCAAAATCTAGCTTAACATTTGAAAAGGTCGTATGAAAACTTAAAATGCTCTTTTGAAGGTCTCGGGACCAAAGAGCTGATGTAGACACTGTGAGAAAAACTGCAAGCAAATGATTGACTATTTTTTAAGCTATCTGTATGTAAAACAATCATCACACGGTACATAGACGACCCCTTGTTGAAACAAAAATTTGCTCCTCGTCTTACTCTTTTATACAAATTCATCAAAGCACTTAGAAAAGCAGAAACTCAGTTGGCTAAAGTTACGAAATTGTTGCAAAATTAAATCATTTTAATTCTTCCAAACTTCCAAAAGTTTCTTCAGAAAATGAGATCGAGTCGGAGAATCGGTTGCGTTTTCGGTTTCTCTGGACAATTTGTTAGTGAGAACAGGTAAAATTAGTTTCTAAATTATGAATGTAAGTGTAATTGAAACAGAATTCAAAAATGTCCCGAAATTTCTAAGATTTTTAGTAGAACAAATTTCATAATAAATTTGGAGTTTTATAGTTTTGAATAATAAACAAAACAAATAGTCAGTTGATCTTGAAAATGGATATTCTGATTTGAAACAAGGTTCAATAATTTTCAAGAAAAAATATTTATTTAACATAAATCTTGAGGCAATCTTCCAAACTGTTTGAGAAATTGTAAGTAAATTAAGTCAGAAAATTTGATAGTTAATTTTATTTTTAACGTAAAAAAATGGTTTCAGATTTTTTTTAATGGGGTCCACAAGTGACCAATTCTGATTCCTTTTGTTTTTAAGTTGAGAAGATTCATGTGAAATATTTAGCCCTTATGAATTGTCAGTCTTTTTTCCTAAATTTTCAAAATATTTTTATCGAAAAAATACTAAAAATTTCTCCATTAGTTACTGAGATACTGGCATTAAAACATTGGAGAGCTGTTTTGAAAACTAGCTCTCCAATTTTTTAATGCAAATATCTTAGTAACTAATGAAGAAATTTTTAGTATTTTTCGATAAAAATATTTTGAAAAAAAAAAGTTTTATTATTCCACCTCGTACACCTCTGACGAAAATGTGTTTAAATAGCTGAGAAAATTTTCTACGAATACATTTTTTTTAACTTCATTGATCCAACTTATGTTTCGAAAGAGCTTAAAACGTATTATTTTGCCCTTTTGAAATATTAGGCGGTTTTTTATATTGAAAATGTTTTTTTTACTACATAATGAGAAATTTTTAAAAGGGTTTTTTTTTCAATTCATAAATGAGTGCTAAATATACTTTTTTTTAATTTTCCATTCGTCCAGGAACCAAAAGTCAGATATAATGTTTAAAAAAATAAAATTGTACAAGTTTTTTCTCACTATTTTTCTACTATTTTTTTCAGATCTGGACAAATATGGACTTTTTTTTCAAATTTGAAGAACGATTAAATAATTTTAAAGAAATATCCTGATATTGGTTTTATAACGCCAAAGATCAAGATATCAATAAAGTACTTTTAGACTGCGAATAGACCGTGGTCAAAAAAGTATTTTAATCTTTTGGGTCATTTGAAAAATGCAAAATGGCTTATTTGAAAAAACAAAAATCGAAGGACAATGTTTCATTTAAATAAAAATATACAAAAAAAAAACAAATGGTAAAAGCCAGGGAATTGCTAAAAAAAAACAATTACCTGTTTTAAAAAGTAAGAGATCTTAAAACTTTTACCTAAGTCATTCCCAACGCTGCGGTACCAATAAGTCTGACCGCAACAGGTAATAGGGGAACTTAACCCTTTCTCAGCCTATTTCTATTATCGGCCTATCAGCACTTTGATCATGAATTACAGATTTCATAAAGTGTTTTTGACTGTTCCAAAGAAATAAATAGCTCAAATAATAGTGAGCAAGCAACTCTCGATTGTTGATACATCTGAAAATATTGATTAAATAGCGGAAAACGGCAAAAGTGATGAGAATTGGTCAAACGGCTTAGAGTGATTAAAATGGGTATATTTCCCCTACTTTTTTTCGCCCATCACACTACGAGTTCAAAGTCTCACGGGACGCGTCGTCGTCGTCGTTTGAATATATGGCAAACGCAGCGCAGCGGTATGGGAACAAGTTGACGCAATTGATTTTGCAAACATGGACCTTGTGAGTTGTGATTGAAAAACAAAATCAGATAAGCCGCCGACCTAGCGGGTATCCCTCAGCTCGCCAAAGCGGGTCATTGGTGATTTCGTGTGAGCTTGCGATGATTTATTGGGCTAAACAATATGTGCGTCATTTTGAAGGATGTTTTTGTGCGAATTGCGTAACAAGTTCAACAACGAATGAAAACTGTTAAATTTGATTAATTAAGCATTCATTGCGTGTTTCGCATAAGTCATAAAATTCAAACCGAAATGAGTCACTCAAAAATTGCCAATATGAATCATGACACCAAGTTCAAACGAAGAAGGTGCAGCATATTTGGTCAAGCCACTTACAGGTAGTTGCCGATGGGAGTGTGACAATTTTTTCAGGTGGATATGTTGTCCGATTTTTTGCCAATTCTCACCCACACACCGATTGACGCTCGCCCTTATCAGTAAAATCATGCTCGACTCTTATCTCTTTCAATCGGATACTCATCATCTGACGTCGTAGACAGCACCAGCACCAGTCCCTCCAGGTGAACTGGGTTGAGTGTGGCGATTTTTTCAACTTTGCTCTTATCACACTCTAGTCTTTACGCGGTACTGCAGTGACTTGGACGTGAATTATTTTTTGTTGGTGAAGTTTAGTGTATTTTGAGAGGGTGTTTTTTGAGAAGAAAAAAAAAAACGGAGAAATGCAAATCGCGTGACACCATGACCGTAGTGCACGAGATAACCGTAACGGTTTCGTTGGACGATGTGAGCACCCTGGATGCGGTGTCTAAAATTGGCCAATCGAAGAACATATTTTCAAGTGAGTTACCCCCCACAGGGGAGGCCAGCAACCGGCAGTGAAGAGGATAATCCCTCCCCCTTTAAGTTGGTTGTACGTGACTTTGGTGGTGTAGAACGTTACCTTGGCAAAAAATGGGCACGATTTGAACTCGCAAAACCAACTAATCGAGAAACGAGAGCAACAAATTAAACGCGAAATAGTGCATAAAGTTCATCGCGCAGTGATGCTTCTGTTATTAATTAATGACCTCTCTCTGTGTGTTTCTCTCTTTTCGTCCGCAGGTTTAAATTTACTGCCAGTATTAAACAATCTCAGGTGAGTGATCTTTAGTGCTATTAGCAGCAGCGTTGTTGTGCTCCTTTGACTGGTGGATCGGTGGTGGTAGCAGTTTAGTTGCAGTACGGTACAAGTCGTGGATTAAGATTTTTCATTAACAGCTCGTAAAAAAACGAACGAACATAAAAGAACACTCGTAAAAAGGCTCGACTGAAACGTGAAATTTGAATAATAGGCGAAGACAAATTAAGTTTGATAAACGGTAGCTTTTCGCGCACATACACAATGTATTTTAATTATCAAGAGGAAAAAAAGTGTTGACCTTTGGATACCATTGGGCCAGCAACGTGTGGATGTGGTTAGATAAAAATGTGGAGTACCTCTGCGCACTCACTTGTTTTCCCAATATGATTGTCGACGCGATCGTGCGATAAGATTTGCCGAAACAAGCATCAGGCAAATCTGACGTAAACGTAAACACTGACTGATGAGGGTTGAGTCAAAGCAGAAGACATGCCTTTTACAACAAGTTTCCGTTTGGAATCAGATTATCTGGTTGATTCGTATCCTGTTGATACGAGCCCACCCCTCAATTAGTTTGAATCGACTTTAAAGTTGTAAATCTACGGAAACCGATCAAAATATCAAAATGTATCCACATTCAATATTGACAATTTTGGCGCACTTTCTAGTGAGTAGTGGGCATGCGCGAGCAACACGTGCTACATCAGACATCAAGGGATGCTTTGAGAAGAATTCCATTTCTCACCAATTTCACGCTCTTCTTTTGGAGAAGAGAATTGCTGCAGCTCTCGCGGAAAGCTCCCGCGCACGTGCTGCGAAGCTTTTGCCAATAACTATATCAATAGTGCGAAACGGCACAGTGAGATCGTTTGTTTTGGTAATGTATATTTTTTTGTAAATTTGCAACATGTTTGCTATAAATATTTAAATGCTTGAAAAAAAAATACAAAAATGGTATATAAATATTCGAAAACCTGTAACTTTTAAAGAAAAAATCTGATCGATTTAATGTCTTGGGCAAAATTGTAGGTACAGTCCAGACTCGATTATCCGAAGGCCTTGGCGAAATTTCACTTCGGATAATCGAATCACAAAAAAAAATCTCTGTCCTTTTTTTGATTGTCGAGATTCATACTTAATCATACTTTACCCCTAAACTGCTCTTAAGTGATTTATTTTTTTAATCCAAGATTGCGGCAAAAAAGCGGTGATGATTTTTTGTTAAGATGCATTTTTAATTAAATAGGCAATCAATCTTTTAAATTTTTGCGAAAATTGGGTCGCAGAACTCAATTTTGATGTTTGAAGCATGAAAATAAAAAAAAAAGTTTCATGGATCGATTATTCGAAGCCCCATAAAAACCTTCGGATAAACGAACTTCGGATAATCGAAACTTCGGATAATCGAGTCTGGACTGTAGTTGAAAAATCGGAAAACCATCTGTCAAAATGTACAAAATTTTACCGAATTTCAGTAAGTTTTTACCAAATTCGGTAATTTTCAGTTTACCGAACTGTTTAATTTTTTACTTTACCGAATTAGGTAAAATAATCTAAGTGTGTATGTTTTAATTTTTTCATAAATATGGTTAGGGGTAAAACCGTATCTTTTGAGCCATGGAAAAGTATGGACAATGATTTTGATAAAAAAAAGTATTTTGGAAAAAATATAAATTTTAGTATTTTTTACTTCTGTTTTTTAAATGTAAAATATAAATTGTAATTGAAAATTACTTTATACATTATTTGATAACATGTATTTTGGGAAATTTAATTTTGTGAAAAAGTTGGTTTAAAAATCGGCAAAAATATGTTTAAGCCAAATAAAAAAATACAAAAAAATTGTTGAAATCAACTGATTTCGTAGAGAATCACTGAGAAGATATTTTTTCAAGAATTTGGTTAAGTTAAACAAATTCTAACCTAAAAAAATAAGGAAGAAATGTAAATTTAAAAAAAGCCTAAAATGAAAGTACTTTTATCGAACATAGAATTAACCAAAATAAAAAAAAATAGTAACAGATTCTGACTTTTGTTTTTATTGAAAATAAGGAAAATTATTCGATTTTTACTGAAAATTTAATTTTTAGTGGAGTAGCAATGAGCTTTAGACCCTAAAGTAAGACGCAAAAATACAATTTTAATTTTAAATGGCATATTGCGAAGCTTTAGTTTTTAATGTTTCAACATTTAAATGGACACATGAGCTGAAAACTGTTTTTAGATTAAATTTTGAAAAATATTTGCAACCAACCAAACATGCTTTAAATTGGTTTTGAAATGTGGAAAATTAAAATCTTATAAAAAGCTGAGCCTTTTTGGACCTCCTTTATGGAGGAATCTGCACATATTTTTGTGATTCATACATTCATACATTTTAAACTTTATAATGTTGTTGCAAAAAACATTGAGGAATTAGAAAAAGTTAGAATAAAAGAATATTAAGTCATCAAATTATAATAAAGGTGAAATTGCAAGCCATGGTGTCGAAATTGTGTTTTGTGTGTTTGGTCCAATCCAATACCCGCTAACCGGTAGCGATATTATGGGAAAGCCATGGTGTCGAAATTTGAATGAGAAAAGAGTTTTTTTTAAATGGATTTTATAATTGCCCAGTTTTGTTTTTACAATAATTGGTTTTCAAAATATCTAAGTAATGAGGAATTTATATCGCAAAAAAACTTTTTGCTGTCTGTACATTAGAATTCCACAAAAATTGAAAATGTTTTTGATCAATCCCAGACATGCTAAGTATGATGAATATGATTTCGAAATTTTTTGAAAACATATTTTTTGCCTACTGATTTTTCGGCCTTATTTTGAAGGGGAAAAATATTTGCAACGTTCTTAGTTAGTATTCGATAATCGATGAAATGCTGTGGAATGTATGAATTACAAGCACATTCCACTGTTTTCCGCAAGTTTCTCAAGTAGACGAATACTTAATCTGGCTGATCATTAGCAACACAGTACTAAATTCGCACTAGGCAAAAATTCAATCTCTGATTTTTGGTGATTAATGCATTTGTTGAAAACACGGTCAAATTTGACCCCAGAAAAGTACATTTTTTCAAAACATTTTTTAAGTCACATGACACAATTAAAATCATCAACCCCAAGTTTTAACTAAAAATTTACGTGATCTCCCATGTAATGCTTACTTACATGGAGAAAAATCAGTTTCTCAAATCATGAGCAAGCGGGTAATAAGTTCGGAACGGAACGAACAGTGTGTTCAAATTTCATACGTACGATTTTCAAAAACCAATTTGAACATTTTACTTGCGGATCCGAATTTCATAAATTGAGGAATCGATTTTTCTCTGTATATCAAAAATGTTAAATTGGTTTAAAAATAGATTTTTAACGAATTTTTAGACCGAAGCCCTTTTAGAGGCGGTGTTGGGTCTTAGAGGACCTACCACCTATTTTTTAAAATAATGTTGCTGTTGTCTTCTTTAGAGTTCAAATCTAGAGTTTATTTTAAAGGTCCTATAAATACAATTTTCAATTTTTGCTTGTTTTGGGTGTTTTAGATCTGATTTTAGTCAGGGGTATTCAAAAAACAAAAAAAAATGTGTAAGGGACCTTTAAAAAACTCCAGAAATTTCTGATTGAAGTTTAAAAGGTTTGAACAAGTTTAGCCTGAAGAGTCAAACCATCATGCTTCTCCATCATGGAATAATTCAATGGAAACGCATGGTAGTTTATAATAAGTTGAACAAATTTTTTGTCGATTGGTGTTCATTCTACAAACCCAAACTCCCATCGTGACAGTCGCCCTCAGAACCGTGTGCCCTCCACACACGCGGACCACGATAAAAACACGCACACACTATTCTCGTGCATTTTTGCCCACAGTCAGTGGAATAGTGCCTCAATTCAGCAGCTTGGAATAGTTTTTCACAAGACGAGCACGACGACGCGACGATAGGCTCCCCACAAGAATATGACTTCTGCAGTAAGGAAAAAAGTTGACTAGCCCTCTTTCTTTCCTTTTTTCCACTTTGTGCGAATTTGGATTTTGATCGACTCTGAAGGAGGAAGAAATCAATTTCGTGTGTGAGGTGAATCAATTGCTGTCTGGCAAGCCGTCAATAGTGCGAGTTAAATAACCCTATTTTTGCTCCTCTAGGGCTAGGATTAGTCGGTGCTTAGTCGCTGTGAGTGGTGGGGGGGCTTGAAGCCATGTGCTCGTCCTAGTACGAAGGTGGAAAGGGGGTCGATCGAAGGGGATTAGTGCTGCTGCTGGAAAATGCTCGTAAAGTGTTGTAATCCTGTTGTGCAAATATTAGCACAGTACATTCGTCGTCGGCGGTGGATTTAAGGCTCACTCGAGGCGAGGGGTTTTCGGTGGAATTATGCCAAATTCGGCACCTTCGCTCAAGTCTATCAATATTTATTGCAATCTTTATCCCATAGTGGTGACGTTTTGATAGCCTAGCCAGAGGGCACAGTTTTTCGACTTTTCCTCCATTCTTTGGGGTAGCATTTTCACTCTCTCTTCTGAGTCTCTGCTGTGGGAGTGGGGGGATGGTGGTGGTGGAATTGCCGGCGGCAGCAGCACCATAAAACGAGCAAACACAGACGAACAGGAAAAAAAACTGGAACGAAACAGAAACATCATCGCCACCACCATCACCGCTACCGCCAGGCCACCAACAAAACTATGAACATCGTCCAAGAGCTGAGCGAGCTGTGCCGGAAAAAGCTCTCCAGTCTCGGCGTACGCTTTTCCAGCAGTTGAGAGCGAACTTTGCGTGATTTGTGGTAAAATAATCTCCTCCTTAGTATATTAGAGCTGTAGAGCACCACCATCCACCGTCAAATTTGAAGCAAGTTGGAGTTGAAAATTTCGCACATTCGTCGCTTGTCACATTAAAAAAATCCTCAAAAACTCACACCAACTCTCTTTTAATTTTGTTTGTGCAGGCGAATCGCCAGTAACGTGCCGGACATCGGAGTGCAAATTGACGTGTTTGACGAGCAGCGAGAATGCGACGAATCGCAGAGCCTGCAAGGGCCGGACGGAATAAATTTAAACTCACATCTTGATGTCTTCTACGCGATTCTGCGACAGGTGAGTCGTCGTTTGAAGTTGTGCCGACTCTCTGTGTGTGCAATGAATATCCAATTCAGATTTGTGGGTTGTGGGTGGGTTTGATGAGCAGTGACGATGAATTTTGATGTTTGGTGTGGCGAATCAATAACTTCTCTCTCTACGTCTTTTCGTACAGGTCGCCGGCACTCCGCAGGAGATTCCCTTTCTCAGCATCCTGCAGCATCTGCTCCAGATCGATCCGAAGGAACCGATCAGCGACATCGTGTGGGACACGGCCGAAACGCTAGTGCACCGCGCAACCCTGCTCGAGGATAAGGAAGCGTCCGTGCGGCTGCTCCGTTCGCCCAGCATACAAAAGTTTGCCTGTCCGCACTGTCGGAGCGACATCACCAGCCCAACCCGGAGGCAGTCCGTTGGTGCGCCCCTCACCCCCGGACCGGCCGCCACCGGCAGTAGTCACACGACGGCGACGACGATTCCGGCAGCACCAGCACCACCTCCGCCGCCTCCACCACCCAACTTGGCACCGCCTCCCCCACCACCACCACCCTGTGCACCCCCACCCCCACCCCCACTCATGGCTGGTGGCCCGGCAGCCTCCCGCGGCGGAGGGCCACCCGTTCCACCCGCACCCCCCGCCCCAAACCTCCTCTCCGTCAAGGCCAATGAACTCGCCCGGCCAAAAACACCCGAAGCGCCGATCGAAGTCATCAAACCGCTGCCCCAGCAAGAGACCCCAGTCCCCCGAGCCAAAATGAAGACCATCAACTGGAACAAAATCCCGCACCAAAAAGTCTTCGGCAAGCCCAACATCTGGTCCATCGTGGCCGACTCCCACCAGGACAGCCCGATGGCCGACCTCAACTGGGACGAAATGGAGGGCCTGTTCTGCCTGCAGCAAACCCAAGGTTCCCCCAAACTCGGCCGGGAAAACAGCGGCTCCGACAACACGCTCGAACGAAAATCACGCAAAGATAACGAAATCACCCTGCTCGACGGTAAGCGCAGCCTCAACGTCAACATCTTCCTGAAGCAGTTCCGCACCTCGAACGACGACATCATCCAGCTGATCCGGAACGGCGAACACGAGGACATTGGCGCCGAGAAGCTGCGCGGCCTGCTCAAGATCCTTCCCGAGGTCGACGAACTGGAGATGCTCAAAGCGTTTGACGGCGACAATAATAGACTAGGAAACGCGGAAAAGTTTCTGCTGCAATTGATACAAGTGCCTAAGTGAGTATTTTTCTCACAAACTTACATAAAATAAATAACCAATGAACCACCATGCGTCTCCATGAAAACCATCAATGATTCGATGGAGACGCATGGTCCATTAGGGTGTAATAACAAATTCGATTTTCAATCCCTTTTTGGGGTCCTAAATAACTCCCCAAGGTTTGGGTACGATTGGATAAGCTTCCACTTTGCGCAAAGCGATTCAATTTTATATGAGAAAAAAAAACATTTTTTAAGGATTTAAAAAAACCCACCTTTTATGCTACATCAAAACCGGACACGCATTCGGTTGCTCTGAAAGGTGCTCAAAACTAGTTTAAACGTGTTTTTTGCTCAAATCAAAATAAATTTAAAAAAGGGGTTTCGCATACAAAACTGAATCGCTTTGCGCAAGTGGAGACTTAACCAATCGTTTCCAAACTTTGGGGAATTGTTTGAGACCCGAAAAGAGACTGAAAAATTGCTGTGCTCACTAGATTTGTACAACATTATTTTTTCCCGTGCAACCATGCCCATTTTTGTAGATTCTTTAAAATTTTGCAAGAGATCTAATTTTTTCTATATTTTTAACTGTCAGAGAGGGGAAAAATGGTCCATTTTTCACCAGAGATATTCCGGCTTCAATGTGGGTTTTTGGTCAATATAATTAAAACTGTTTCACAGAACAATGCCGAAAATGATATTAAACTTGAAGGCATCACCATAAAACATCATCAAGGAGTGCCCAACCTAACCACATTTTTTGTGGTAAAATACCTGAGATTTTAAAAATAATCAAACAAGTAAATAAAAAGTCTTAAGGCAACATAGCTGCAAAAAAATTATGTTTTCAATACAACTTTCCTTGAAAGTTGCAGAAATTTAATTATTTATGTATTATGTTTAGACAGAAATTTTTAAAACTATTGCTTGTTTGAATTATTTTTAATCAAATTGTGGATAAATATAAAAAATGATGTTTCATAGACTGCATTAAAATGTCCTGGCATTTTTCGATGAAGATGTTTAATATATTTGATAAAATATATTGGCTTATGACACTTACGATATCAATAAAATCTGACATCAAATCAAATAGGCTTTGTATTTGGGACATATTAAAAATAAATTGCCGATTTAATTTTTCACAACTATAAAGCAATTTTTTCTATCATAATAACAATTGTACAATCACAAATGAATGAAAATATTGTTTAGATTACCTTTGAAAAATAACATTGCAGTCTTTCTTGACAGAAAGACTTTTTATTGACAGCTCGTCCCAATAGAAGCATAGTAAACTTTTTCAATAAAGCAACCTAAATCAATCTAAAATGATTTATAAGCAAAA
This sequence comes from Culex pipiens pallens, assembly GCF_016801865.2. Taxonomy (NCBI): domain Eukaryota; kingdom Metazoa; phylum Arthropoda; class Insecta; order Diptera; family Culicidae; genus Culex; species Culex pipiens. The sequence goes on from NC_068939.1 coordinate 183,580,830, forward strand.
TTAATATAAGTTTTATTTTGTTTATTATTATTAGTTTTAGACACTTTACCATTGCAATGGCATTCGTGTCGTGTTTTATTTTGTAAAAATTATTTTATGCTATCGTCGAAAAAAATAACAAAATTCTATGCCAAGAATCTCATTTAAAAATGTTTTAAATTTCTTGGATACTTCTTTTTTTCTGATGCCAATCAAATTGTTGATTCTGAAAAAACTCACTTTTAATCGGAAATCATACAATTTTAAAAGAAAGTTGCACATTTAAAAAAAACAACATTTAATTGCTATCAAAATCATTAAAGCCGAGCAGAATAATTTAATACGTACTCTTAAGTTTTTTTTTTTCAAGTGTGAAAATTTGATCCCATGTTAATATTTTTCGATAAAGACACTGTACATTATTGGAAATAAAAAAATAAAAAAAGCTTTTCAAATTTTGGGAATCATTGCACAGAGATTTTATTGTTTAACATTGAAAATTGGACCAAATTGGCCGAGTTACCGTCAGTTGAAAAATGAAGGAGGTAATTGTGTAACACTTTCAACATTTTTTTTCTCAATTTTAATTCCTTGCATGGCTCGATTTGCCTGATGTAAAAAAAAATTAGAGACTTTTCTACGATTTTCGAAAAAATACTTATATAAATTGACATTGGACATACAACAACACTGTTTAAAAAAATCCAAACATCACGGATTTTAACCAAACATTAACCCTTAAATTGTTCTATCTTAAAAACGGTGCATTTTGTCGACAAAAATTTAAAGCACATTACAATTGCAAAGCTAGTTTAACTTTTTTTCAATTCTTTTAAAAGTAACAAGAGTACGGTTTTCATATTTTTAAGAAACATGATTTTTTTTAAATTTATAAATATATATTTATATAAATTGTAAATATGAAATTTTGTTTAGTTTATAACAATCGACCACTTTTATAGTTTGTGCGAACAAAGTACAATGTTTGAGATTTTTTTAATATGCACCGAAACTGACTATATGACAACCAAAGTTAAAAATCGCCAAAAACTGACATAAATAAAATATTCGTAGAGTCATACCATATAAAAAAACGGTGGGTAAGGATATAGCGATAAAAAAGGCCATCAGGTTTTCTAGAACAAAGCAAATGTAACTTTTGTAGTTTTAACGGATGATTTTTTTTTTTATCAGGATGATTCGAATATTCGAAAAGTTGATTATTTGAGGATTTAAAGATTTGAAGACTCAAAGATTTGATGATTCGAAGATACGAAGATTAAAAAATTCTAAGATTCGCAGATTCGCAGATTTGCTGATTCGAATATTCGAAGATACAGTGATTCGAATATAGAAAGATTCGACGAATTAAAGATTTGAATGTTTGAAGATTCAAAGCTGATCCGATGATTCGAATGTTTGGCAATATGATTCGAAAGTAATAATATCCAACGGAATTTCAGCACTGACTAAAGACAAAGAAAATCTCAAATAAAATTGTTGAATTTAACACCAAATCTAACCATGAAAATGGTTAAAAATTGAATTTCCTACTTTTTCGCAAGCTTGTGATTTCAGGTGTTAAATATAAATGGAGTTTTTAAACAGATTTATTGATTTCTTTAAGTAGAGATAAACTATTGCCAAACTGGCCCCAATTTCTAACAGCTTTTTTGGTTTCCCCAGCTACAAGTTACGAATCGAAGGAATGCTACTGAAGGAAGAATTTAAAGCAAATTTAATATACTTGGAGCCAAACATCAACGCAATGCTGTACGCGGGTGAAGGTAAGAACCCCTAAAAATGATCAAGATCAAACCATTTCTCCAACGACTACTCTCTCTCACCCTGAACTCTCCAGATCTGATCAACAACAAAGCGCTGCAGGAGGTGCTGTACATGGTGGTGGTCGCCGGCAATTTCCTCAACTCGGGTGGCTACGCCGGGAACGCGGCGGGCGTGAAGCTGTCCTCGCTGCAGAAGCTCACCGACATCCGGGCGAACAAGCCGGGCATGAACCTGATCCACTTTGTGGCGCTGCAGGCCGAGAAGAAGAACTGCGAGCTGCTCGAGTTCCCCGGCCAGATGTCGACGCTGGAGAATGCCGCCAAGTATGGCTTGCTTCTAATTCTAGCTGATTTGGTACTAACAGAAGGTTTGTCATTTCAGAACGACGGTGGAGCAAATCAGCAACGAAATCAACGCCATCGACACGCGAATCAAGAAGATTAAGCGCCAGATTGAGTTACCCAAGACCGAAGAGGACATCAAGTACCAGATGGTGGACTTTATCAACGTGAGTCTCTTTTGAGTCGAATGCAACAGGGTAGATATTGAAACGATTCTTCGACAGGCCTCCGAGCGGGACATCGTGATGCTGCAGAGGGGACTGAAGGAGCTGGAAGCGATGCGACTTCAGCTGGCGGACTTTTTTTGCGAAGACGTGGGGAGCTTCAAGATGGAGGAGTGCTTCAAGATATTCCACAACTTTTGCGAAAAGTTCCAGCAAGCGGTCAAGGACAACGAGAAGCGTCGGGTGCAGGAGGAACAGGCGTTGGTGCGGCGGAAGCAGCGTGAGGAGCAGCTGGCACTGAAGCGGAGGCAATGTAAGCAATACTTTAGATTTGAAGGAAGACTTGAAGCTGATGTTTTGGTATCTCTCAATTTCAGCGAATCAACAACCCGGAACTCCGGTGTCGGACTCGGAAAACAGTCTACTCCTGCTGGATCCCTCCCAGTACGACATGCGGTACAGTCCGGCCATGTCCCGGCGGCGGATAGGATCGTTCACGAGCAACGGAGAGCCGGTCATGCTGCGGGAAGACTGTGCCTCCCCGGACATCACTCCGAACGGAAGTCTGCGCCGGCGGCGAAGTCGGGTGCTGTCCGAGGAGGACGAAGGTAATCTCATGGACTTTCTGCGCTCGTCCGGCCACGAAAACGGAAGCCGCGAGCGCAAGTCCGTATCGTCGTACGGGGGCAGCCTGGACCGATCGTGGGCTCGTCGAGCGCGCTCGGGCAGCGGTAGCAAGAAGCGTCCGGATCTACTGAACGTAGACTTTGGAACGGACCGGGAGCGGCCCAGTTCGCCGTCGCCGTTGGCCGAATCGAAGCCACTGCCGGTGGAAGAAAACAAACCGAGGTATACTTTCAGATTTAGCTTTAGCACTTTCTCTCTATTTTTTGTCGAGTTGAGTCTAGTGCAGCTTGCGTGTGTGTCTCTCTTTTGAAGTAAGTGACTAACCAAGTTTCGTATTTCGGTCTAACCCACGGGGGAAAACGGTCTCTACTTCAAGACGAGAACCCAGCTTTGTGTGCGCTAATCATATCTCTTTTGAATGTTTGTGGCTTATCGGGGTAGAATTTCCAGGGAATGGCGCCAAAAGATCGAGTCGTGGCTTCAGGCGAACGAGGCGGACGAGAAGCAGAACGACGACTTCAAGAAGAAGCGAAAGCTGCTCTCGGCAAACCGACGATCGTACGAGACTGACAACGAGAGCGATCGCGGCGGTAGCAAGCTGGACCCGCTGCCGGAGGAGAAACCACCCGCGATGACCTCACCCGAGCAACAGCCCGCGTCCGGACTGGCTACGACGAGCTACAAGCGTGTCTACCAAGACTGGAAGCCGTCCAGTGCACTCGAGAAGACTGATGTAGTGGGCACGATGGAAGCTATTGCAGGTAAGGAGATCGCCATGGGATCCGCAATCCAAATCCAGTCGCTCAAATTTCGCTCTTCTTTCAGATGCCGTCCCAACCTCCCCGGACAAGTCCGCGTGGCGCAAGTCTAGTCTCAACAGCCAGGAAGATCTGGACGCGCGCCGTTACCGAAGGCAGCGATCGCGGGAGAACACCGCGCCCAGCTCGAACCTGCAGTCGATCCTGGAGGAGGACAAACGCAAGTCCGTAATCCAAGCTCTAGGCGAACGACCTCCGTCCGATCGGCTCCAGATCTACATCCGCCGCGGCTCGGACAACGGATCCCAACCGGAGAGCACAGTCACCTCACCAAAGCAGCCAACCAGCGGCGAAGAGAACAAACAGTCCATCTACATCCGCCAGACCGGCAACGATCACCAACAAGCCACCAAGCCAAAGTCCAGCTCAGCGCAACCGGCTGAGAAGCAATCCTCGATCTACATCCGACCAACTAGCGATAATACTCCGTCCACGACCATCTCCTCGGTCAACTCATCCTGCACCAGCACCAGCAGCAACAACCAACTGCCGGAAAGCGCGGGAGGAGTGGTGGCTCCACCTCCCCGAAGAGCACGCCGTACGCACCACATCTACGACGAAAAGACCAACAACAAGATCGAGATCGATTCCGACAACATCGAAACGCCACCCTCGATACGAAAGAGCTTCAGCCGCGATCGCGATCAAACCGTAAGTTCGGCCAACTCCTGTCGCAAGATTCACGACACCAAGAGCTCGGAATCCGATGCCAAGACTGCTGGGCAACCAAGTGGCCAAACCGAGCAGGAAGTGCTCGGCGACGGCCAGTTCGATCGGTTCTCGTTGACACGCCGAACGCGACGCTTCAAACGACCCGTCGATATGAGCAGCGGAAACGAGACTACCTCACCGGAATCCCTGCCGGACAATCCACTGCTCGCGTCGTCCTCGGATGTGCCAACCGTACGAAGTCCCGTCGTGGCGGCCGTCGCGGAGATTGAATCTACCGAGAAGCAAAAGGAGCTCAGACTGAAGCGTTGGCAGGACAAGCTGAACAATCCCAGTGTGAGTGACGATCGAGGAAAGGGATCGGAAGCGTTGGCTCGAGCGGCTCGGACCGGCAGAAACTTGAGTCGAATTAGCCAGGAAGATGTGAGGAAAGCGATCCGAAGTTTAAAGTCGCCGACGCCCGAGCGAAGCTGGAGTCCGCCGAAGGAGATTGGCACCGTGAAGCTGATCACGCACGAGCTCAACGACGAAGGGTTCGAAGAAACGCAAAGCCTCGTTTCGGACACTCCGTCCCACGGGAAGGACAGTACGTCGTCGTGCAACGATTACGGCTCGGACTCGAAGAACAACACCAATACCAAAAAGGTCGTCAAATCCGTCGAGAGTAGCCCGAAGAGGCAACTTCCGGTTCGGGGTGGTTCGACCCTTCCGAGCATCCTCATCACCAAGAACCAATCCGCATTGGAGCGCAGCAAATCGCTGAGGGGAACTCCGCCCTCTCTAGTCAACAAGAATCTGTTACCACGTCGAACGAGTTCGATGCGAAAGTCCGAATCGCCGCTGGCCGGCGGCACGAGCTCACCGGCTGCCAAGCTACAGCACCAGCTGGACGTCGAGCGAAGCAACTCGCGCACATCGCTCCGATCGTCCCGTTCATCCCTCAGCAGTGCCGTTTCGACCAACACCGTCAAAAAGGTGCCATTACGTCCAAAGTCATCCCCGCTGACCACCGGCACTTCCGGTAGCACCCTCTCCGCCCTGCCCACGTCCTCCCTGTCCCTGCACAGTTCCCCCACAAAGAGGCCACTCAGCGCCAACAGCACGCGAACCCCGCTCTCCTCCGGAACACCGGCCAGCCGAAGCAGCTCCAGCGGGTCGAGCATAGGCCCGAGCGCGGTAATCGCTGCCGCCAAGAAGCCCCCGCTCAAAACCGCCATCGGACCGAGCACTAGCTTTAAAGAAAACCAAAATCAAAACACCGTTCGCAGCCGGCTGCAGAGCAAAACGCCCAGTAACACTAGCATAGCCAACTCCGGCGGCGGAGCGTCCTCGACGTCGAGTGGGTCCACCACGAGAACGAGCTTGACGTCCCGGACGGCTCCGGCGACGAATGCCACGTCGCGAACCGGTGGCTTTATGCGACCCACGACTTCCAGTGCCACGAAAGTTAAAGGAAAGTGAGGAATTTTCACAGCAGCCATATTTGTTTTACGTTTTCCGAGCAGTTTTCTAGGAAATTTTCCATCTTTTTGTACTTTATCACGTATTTATTTCATCCAAAAAGCTATTGGCCTATGCACGAAGTGATTTGTTTACTTTTTTTGACTCTCCCCGCAAACGTCAAACCATACAAAACTGTTGCCGGATCTTTTTCCGGATCTCTTCCGGAAGATCCGGCAGCAATTTGTATGGATTTGACCTAAGAGCATTTTTCTTGCTCATGCTATGATGTCGCTGGTTCAAAATCTGGCTCCGCATCGGTTAGTCGATTGACTACTCTTGCTCGTTTGATGAGGTTGCCGAAAAATGTGGTGGTATTGCTTACCTACGTCAGTATTTAAACGAGTCTTTGCGTCGCAACTTGGTCGGCGGTGAAATTATGACGGCGGAATTAGTGGACTGTAATCACTGTCTTTTGGGGACGATTCCAGCAACACAAAAATCACGTTCAATTTTCACTTATTTTAAATTCTAGCACAAATGAACAAAAACTTCCGCACTGCACGCGGTCCGCGAAACGAAAGCGAAAAATTTTGACAGTTCGACCTTTTGTGTTTTTTTTGTCAGGTTGGTAGCGCAGCGTGCACGCTGCATGCAACTTGCCAACTTTTGGGTCAAAATTAAACTTTCTCGTTCTCAGGTCAAAATGAAGACGCGTTAAAGTGTTTAAAAAGATGGAAAAATTTCTTAAATGAAAAACTGCTCTTTTCTCAACAATTTCTCCAGCGAAAAAACTACAAAATTTCATCCCGCACAGTGCCGGACCGGCCTGCATTCAGAAGCAATATCTCCGTCCATTTAATTTGTACTGACCCCTTTCTTAGCTCTTTATACTCAATTCTAACCAGTTTACACACGACACAAAAGGAAATAAAGGTCCGGCCTCGTTTACAAAGCGGCTTAAACTAATCAAATAGTAAAACGAAGAAGAAAAAAAAGTTTCGACGCGCATATTTTTCGAATAATTTACAAGAAATCAAACTCGCTCGCAAAGCACAAGCATCTTCGGAGAAGGAAACAAACAAACAAAAAACTGTAAGCGAAATGTTAGAATATTTATATATTTGGTATATTAAGCTGTTGTTTAGAGCTCAGTAAAAAAACGAGTGCGCGCATGTTAGTGACATCTGAAACAGTATTTAACTTATATTTGAATCGCATCGTTACAAGTCAGCCGTTTAATCGAAATATCTTGAATAAGAAAACTCACGTTAGCTTTCGTAAGCAAAATATACAGTTGACTTAAAGCGCAAACGTGTATGCTAAACAATAATTAAAACCACTACACAACACACACACAACTATTTAACGTTAGAAACTCAAAGTATTTATTTACAAAAAAAACAAGCGCTTTTACATTCACGAAATGTTCGGTTACGTGAAGCGGGAAAGTTGCACACGCGTGTTGGTAGAAAATGGCGCGAGCGCACAAAAAGAAAAGTTAAGAAACCAAGGCTCGTCAATGTGACTAAACACACAAGTTAGTTTGTATATCTAATAAGTTGAAGCTAAAAAGCGGTGCAATCGTTTGAAACATCTCCTTTAACTCTCTATCTCTCTATTATTATGCTTTATTGGATGTCCTTCTAGTATAATCGGAAAACAAGAGCAGACAAAAAAAAAAGTTCGTTACAAAGAAGACTCGCGAGGAGCAGCAGTATATCGTATATATATTAAATTATTTAGAATCGAAAGTAACTCTAATGCTAAGCAATTGTTCGATGGTACTACCGGAAGCAAAAGAAGAAGAAGAAAACAAACGTAACGTGTAACGTTCATAAATAGCTGTTAGAAACAGTTGAAACTTCCCCCCCATTCACACAACCAAGTAGATAGTTTACGACTAAAAATAAGCGAAATCTAAAACCAGCCAGACAGACATCTACACAAAATGCGTATCGATCCCCAAGTTATGATAAATGCCTAGAATAGACTAACTCATTCCTTCCAAACTAACGACAAACGTCATGTAAATTGTTTTTTTTTTTTCTATAGAATATAAAATGTATCTGGTTTCGGAAAAAGCGACATTTAAATTAAAAAAAAAAACATTTTTGGGTATAAAGTAAACAAAAAAAAACATTCGGAAATAAAACCTTTTGGCGGAAAATAATCTAAATTTAAATCGAACTGAACAAATCGATATTAGTTATTGAGATATACTAACTCACAAACAAATACTACTAACAGTATAGTCGAGAAGGGATCGAGGGTGTGAACGGTCCGGAGTGGTGCGGAAAAAGAGAGCGGAAGAGAAAAAAAAACAATAACAACCATGTTACTGGGACAAGTTAGGCAACAATAAACAGACAGACAGACAAACAGAACAATATGTTTCATGAGATTGTATAAATTTTAGTAATTGAAATACACTTTTTTACGACGATACTATGGTCACGCGGGCGCTGTTTTTATTCATTCTATAACAATCCGAATTACTTAAAAAAAATTGTGGAAATAAACAAAAGTTACTTTACGGATACGGAACTCTCAGATCAAGATCTGATATCCAATATACCAAGATATCCAATGTTCAGGACTTATCATAAAAAAGTATCTTTTTCTTAAATCATCCAACGAATAACACCAAAATTTTCTTAAAAATTAATTCCAAGATTATCAACAAAGTCTTTGAATTTCTTAGCGTTATTTTTTTATTTCTTCAAATTCATAAAATAAAAAAAAACTAATTCTAAAAAAATCACAAATATTTTTTTTTTAGATTTCTTGAATTGAGCATGAGCATGAGCATGAGAGACCACCCATGGTTGTCCTTCTCCGTTGCTGAACAGGACCGTAATATCCTATCAATACAACTGACCATACACTTAATCGATCTAATGGTGTTTCCCTTATCAACAGCATGTATGAATGCGTTGAAAAGGTAAAACATCAAGATCATTAAAACTAGATCTGAAGCAAATAGGTTACAGTCATTGGCCACCAACGGAGCCCGCCATGTCAGTTTGTAGATCTCGGGGGGATTGGGACGGGAATGTTAGTTAGCACAGGTTGCTACAAAGGGTGGGTTCTATACGATATCCACACCCCCACGTGTGCCGGAAAACTACTTCTACTTGGGATTTTGTTAGTGGGAAAGGGTAATGGCCAGGATTCATCATAAAGGATGATGATGCGACCCAATAATCAATAAATTTTGTTTAATGATGTGATGTATTATGCATTCTCAAGGCAAACAGTCGAAGGATGCGGATGAGATTATTCCCGGTTATTTGGTGTTGAGTTTAGCATAAATGATTCAATCTTAGACAGCCGGCTGTGGAAAGATAAAACCAAATAAAATGCGAAAACGCGAAACCGCTCGGACCGAAAAACACCCACAATCGGGGGGGAAAAAGACGGAAACGGCAACGAAAATCCGGCTTGCTGACCGCGACGCGAACCGTTCAAATTCTCCAAAGCAACTGTCAAACATCCCGAAATCACCCGGGTCGAAATACACACACAATCGGGGGGGAAACAAAGACGGAAACGGCAACGAAAATCCGGCTTGTTGACCGCGACGCGAACCGTTCAAAATCTCCAGATTTCTTGAATTCTCAAATTACTGTTTTTTTAATTTTCAGCATTCTTAAACGTTTGAAAATATTCGTGAAATTAAAAAAAAAACTCAAATCAAATATTTCAAAACCATTCGGCAAAAAAATCAAATATCTCAGTTTTAAGTTCAAAGAAAAAACTAAAATAAATTAAAACAAATAAATGTTTAATTACTAAAATTCTTCAAGTTCATTATTTCCAATTGATTCCAGAAAATAATGAAATCCAAAAATTTCTTTTATTTTATTTCTGTCAAATTTGTTTTAAAAATCATAAAGTACCAAAATTCTTTAAGGTTTATAAAATGGACTTTTACCTTAAAGTTCGTAAAACAGCTAGAATTCCTAAAACAAAATACAAAATTTCTCAAATTTCTGAGTAGCTTGAAATTTATGCTCTAAAAATTCATAAAAATCCTAAAAGCTTAAGACTAATAAAAATCAACAAAAATATAAAATTTGAAACGGTGAAAATTTTACGGTGCTAAGAATTGTGACAGCTCTTGCATTTCCCGATTAATTCCCTTAAAACGATTTACTTCCATTCGTGTTAAACTACGACAATTCGGTCCACAGTTTTTTTTTTTTTTTTTTTTTTTGGTGCTCGAGACCATGTTGAAAAAGCAAGAAGGGCAGGATCGCCAGTTCATCAGTTGGTTGTAATCATGAAGATGCCATCGTTCCTGTCCCAGATGCTCTTCCAGCAGCTAGAATTTACCGTCCGTCATTAGCTGATCAAGTCCAGAAGTCTCAGAAGAATTGCGAATCAAGTGGTTTTTTGATACGTTTGAATACAGCTTGAGCTGTAGAATCCTAATTTGGTGAGATCATTCCTTTTCATTAATCATTATTTACCAGATGATTTTTCCCTTATAAATACGATATTATATTCTATTAATCAAATGATATATCCCTATAACCCTTCCCTTCCTCCAAACCCAATTTTCTTCCCCCCCCCCCTCTCGCCATCACCTAAAAAAAATATTATTATGCCAAATTTACACTAACACACCCAACCACAACTGATCCGGAGCGTTTGGTACGGTATGTCCACGCATCCTTCCTCCCCTGTTGATTCTGTGAAATGTGCTCCGTTCACAGAATCTGTCTCTGCGGTTAATGCAACGCAGTAGGCCTGGCCGCTTTAATTTTTGCTTTACATCTTCGGGGTAACTCAAGTGTACTGCAATAATTAATATTGACAAGAAAGAACTTGGGGCGTTATCTAACCACAAGTTCTTCCAGGATGCTTTCTTCGGACTGGCTACGCTTGTGTTCGATTAGATTAGATTAGATTAGACAAAAATATAAAAATTGAAACGTTCCTAATTTTTTTAATTCAGCTTGAATTCAAAAAAAAATGACGCACCTAAAACTAAGGAATTTCTTAATAATCCAAATTTCTTAAAACTCTTGAAAATTATAAATTTTAAGTTTCCCAAAATTTATAGAATTCGTAAAAAAATATAGCATAGCATAGCATTGGTGTCTACCCGTAGTTGCTACTCTGTTATTGACCAGGACCTCCAAGAATTGCTCCGTGGACCACAGATGAAGAGTAGGAACCAATCATCACCACTTCGCAACTTTCAAATGTCCCTATCATGCTAGCCAATCACAGCGCCGGCCACGACCAGTGGTAAGACACGGGGGAAGTGGATAGGAATTTTAGTCCGATACTTGAGTGATGAAGACCGCTAAATCAGCTGCGTCTTCGACAAAGTATCATAGAATATAGAATTCGTAAAAAAATATAATTGAAAAACCCTAATTTTCTAATTTTTTTATAATTAAATACCTAAAATATTAAAAATAAAAACCTAAACATTTCAAAACATTGTAAAAATCCTAAAATTTCGGAAATTCTTATAATTTGAAATAAATCTTTAAATTCTTATAATTAATTTCAAATTGCGTTAAACAGTTTAAATTCCCAAAAAATAGAATTATAAAATTCCTCGAATTTCTGAGCAGCTTGAAATTTATGTTCTAAAAATTCATAAATTTTTTAAAAGCTTTAGGCTTATTAAAATCAAAAAAAAATCTAAAATTTGTAACTTTTCTAAAATTCATTTTTTTCCAATACCTTGAACTGAAAAAAATTAAGCTCCATTTCTTAATTATCCCAATTTCTTGAAACTCCTCAAATTTTTAAATTTTAGGTTTCCCAAAATTTTAAGAACTTGTAATTTTTTTTTAAATTCGAAAAAACCTAATTTTCAAATTTTCCAATTTTCCAAAATATTGTAAAAATCCTAAAATGTCGGAAATTCTTGGAATTCGAAAAAAAATCTTTACATTCTTATAATTAATAATGTTTTTGAAATTACCGATTTTTTACCATTCCTGAAAAATCGAAATTCAGAAATCAATTAGAAATACCTTAAATTCTTAAAACTCCCTGAGTTCCATAAAAAAAAACAAAATGTCAACAATATCAAAATTACTTAAAATTCTAAAAAATCTTTAAATTCCTGAAAAGTTCTTGAAAAAGCTATAAGATAAAAAAAACATCTTTATATTCTTATAATTGAACATATTCTCAAACTTCCTGAATTTCTAAAAAAAAAACTAAAAACATTAAAAAACTCTTAAATATCTCGAATTTTTAGAAAATTTACAAAGTTCTATATTTTTTTTTTGTTTTTTTTTTGGGAGGGTGATCCAGCCGCACATCGTTGATGTTGAAACCTCTAAACTGGGCCCTCGTCCTGTCACGTCCGTCAGTAGTCTTGTCGTACATTACAACTAGAATCAGATCTGCCAATGAATTAGTACACTTCGACCAAATAAACACTGACGCTGTATGGATCTGACTCTAGAATAAATGCACAGTTGAGTGTTATTCATAAGTCCAAAATGTTCAATTATTCATTTAAGTCCAAATATTCATTTGCTAACTACTTTGGATTGAAAATCTAAACTTTAATCTTAAATCCTCTAAACTTAATGTTCAAAACTAAACATTCCTTTACCTGTTATAGCACTACTTCTATCAAAAAAATAAAAATTTATGAACTGATATACAAATAGGATAGAAACCGCGATTTGAAAAAGAAATGAGCATTTACGTCAAAAAATCCGTAGTTCCTCGATTCGCAACAATGGTCGATACAATCATAATCCGAAAACCGTTAGTTCAACAGATCAACGAATTTTGTCCGATATCATTACATTGTTGATTGATCGAGACTCTATGGACAATTTGACATAAAAGAATGCCTAGTATTCTACATCAATCAAAGTTTATTGACAGCATTACTTTAACTTAACTAACTAACTAACTTTAACATCAAATAGATTTGTAAAGGATACAGATTTATTTTAAATGCTAATGCTAAGCAACAACACAATTGTACTATCCTGAAGTCCCAACCTAAATCCAACATTGTAATAGTGAGAAGTCACAGAAGCAGCGGTGTCTTGTGCAATTGTGATATTTTCACTATCGGAGAACTACCTAGTTCACGAAGACAGCTTATCGGTCAACGCTTAAGCCCTGGGACTGCGGCAAAGCGAGTTCTCGTAGCATGAAGTGGTGTCCATAGTGCTTATAAAAAAGAATGTATACCCAAATTTTAACTAATGCACTAGGATCAAATCATGCCCCTTGACTTTACAAGGCCCAGGGATTTACAAAGTTCTATAATTTGAAGGAAAAAAAATATGCAGCAAGTTGTAAAAAAAGATTTCTTTAGCACTTCATCCAACGTAGATTACCGAGTTGGATAAATACGACGAGTGCTGAAAAAATCAAGTTTTGCAACGAGCCCTTTACAACAAAATGTGCGCTTTTCTTACACCGAAGTGTTTTTCAAGTAAGTTTTTCACTTTTTCGTTTGACACTTTTCAGTTTCAGATCCGGATGGTTTGACAACAATCGATGTCAAACCATCGGGGCTCAGCTGAAAAAAAGCACTTCCCAAACACAGACGTGACTTTCAAGTACCATGCATGCATATTGTTTTTGCAGAGTTACTCAGCAAATTTTAGAATTTGGCTAAATAAATTGTAATTGTAAGGTAATGTGGATATGAATTATCAGTTGAATAAAATTTAAATAAATTAGGAAAAAATCACTTACCTAACAAGATGAATCTTCTTCACAGCTCACTTTCTCACATCTTCCATTCAAAGGGAAGTTTCTTTCCAACTGCACAACACTACACACTTTCCATAAAATGCATCACTTTATTCCCGCCGGAGACAAACTCACATCAGTGCCGTCTCCTCGACCTTCACGTCCGACAGCAGCGGCCCGGCAATCATTCCGTCGTCCAGGTTCTCCTCCTTGATCCGGATGCAGGAGGCCGTCGTTTTGTCGCTGTAATTGTGCCGCCCGAACCACTCCTCGTGCTCCTCGATGTAGTCGGAGAAGCAGTCGAGGAATTTCAGCAGCAGTTTCAGCTTTTCGTCCGCGATGTTCGTGACGGAGAGGAACTCGGGGAGTTTGACGATCATGCGGGCCAGGTGGGTGGGGCCGTACAGCATTGAGGGTTCGGCGGGGGCGTCGGAGGGTAGAATTTTCCAGCCGAATACGTCCTCGAGGATTTCTTTGGACTGGTAGGTGATGGTTATGCCCGAGGGGAAGGCCGTTTTGAGCAGGGAGAAGGCAAGGGCTTGGGAATTTCCGGGGGAGAGCGTTTCCGGCTTGATGAAGCCAAGTTCCAGCATGAATTCGTTTTCCTCGTTTTTGTGGGAGCGGAGCCGGCGACGACGCTTTTCTTCCTGGGCGGCGTTGAAGCTTCCCGGGAGAGATGGGTCGACGTTGTCCGTGCCGGGATCGGCCGTGGGAGATTCCAGCTTGACTGTTAGGAGATCGAGTGAAAGATTCGGCGATGCGATGTAGGTAAAGTTGGAGAGATATTCGTCAGAGAGGACCAGCTCGGCCTGTTGGCGTTCTTGCGGGTACAGAAGGTAGTCCTTGAGGGTAAAGTCAAAGTATAGTCGTAAGCCATCGGCCACTTCCTTGCACAGTTCGACGTTGGTGCGGATGGCTTCGTAATCCTTGGTTTTCTGGTCTCCTTTCTGGAACAAGCTGTTCCGTCGTCGCATTTTAGCCTGTTCCTGGCCCAAATCGAACAGTTGTCGGATTGTGTAGTGACGGACAAAGTTCTCCAAAATTGTAACGATCGGAAGCTTAACTGGAATCTCCGTCAAAGTCCCCTCCGAAATCATGCGATAGTCAAACTCGAGAAACTTCTTCAGCTTGTCCCCGACCTGGAGATAAACTTTGTCCTCCTCGTGGTTACTTTCGACGGAGCTGCTGTTGCTGTAATACTCCGTGTCGACGTCAATTGACGCCGCTGGCCCGTCAACCTGAAACTCGGAGTCATCCCGGCTAAAGCCATTACTGCAAGAGCTTCCCTCCTCCGACAAACTCGGTCCCTTCAGCGCTCCATGCCCCGTCAAACTCTCAATTCTCGCGGTCAAACTCTTTTCCCTTTGCTTTTTACGCTCCTTCCGGTAGAGGTAGGTTCCCTGGTGCAACTGGGACTTTTCCGCCAAGTCCTTCTGAAGCTGCCGATTCTCTTCGGTGTCCTTCAGAATGAAATCCTCCCCAACCTTCCGATCCCACGAAGAGTTCCAACTGCAAAAAAAAAAAATCATTTAGCGTAGTCCCACGTCAAACCGGCTAGCCGGCCGGCACTCACCCTTGAAAGTGAATCAGATACTCAATCTTGCCATTCAACCGGCCACGTTTGTCCTTTCCCTCGCAGACCTCCAGAACCTACGAAATTCAAATAATCCCGCATGAAACTTCCCCAAAAACCGGAGAAAATACTATTTTTGTTTTTACCTTTGAATCGTACAGAACCCGCGCTTTGTTGGGATCCGGCTCGTAGCAGAGCACCTTTTCGCCATCCATAAACTTGTACTTGTGGCCCCGCGTGGACACCATCATGTGGGAATCAATCTTGAGGCCGGTTTGGGGGGAAAATTCACTTTTTAAAAGAAATTTGCGGATTTTTTACTAAACTGCGCGACACAAAACAACGCGTCCCGGACGTAAACAAATCGGGCACGCTTAAGCGAAATCAACCTTAGTTTGGGTAAATTCTCGAGCGTTCGTAAAGGCCGTTACGCTCCAAGATAAAAATCGCAAATCTGCTTTTTAAAAATGAGAATTTTGCAATTGGGTACTAAAGCCCTATGTAAATTTTTGTGTACAACGGTAAAAAACACTATTAAAAACCATTTCTGATCACTTTTTTTTCATTTTAATGCAAAAAAAATATTGACAAGACAACATTTTTTCGATGGATCAACTATGGTCCCCTTGGAACGAGCTGTCAAGTAGGAGCTTTTCTGTCAAGAAGGACCGCAAGGTTAATTTTTCAAAATTGATTTAAAAATCCATTTTAAACTCTTTGTGGTCGTACAAAGGGTCATTGTACTCAGAAAAATAAGCTTTATCGCTGTGAACAATAATATCAGCAATCTACGCTTCATTTTAGGACCCAATTTTGAAGTTTTGACTTTAAGTTTGCATTTTTTTTTATGTTAGGAATTTAAAGAATTTTAAAAATTTTAAGAATTTTAAGAATTTTAAGAATTATAAGAATTTTAAGAGTTTTAAGAATTTTAAGAATTTTAAGAATTTTAAGAATTTTAAGAATTTTAAGAATTTTAAGAATTTTAAGAATTTTAAGAATTTTAAGAATTTTAAGAATTTTAAGAATTTTAAGAATTTTAAGAATTTTAAGAATTTTAAGCATATTAAGAATTTGAGGAATTTTAAGAATTTTAAGAATTTTAAGAATTTTAAAAATTTTAAGAATTTTAAGAATTTTAAGAATTTTAAAATTTTTAAGAATTTTAAGAATTTTAAGAATTTTAAGATTTTTAAGAATTTTAAGAATTTTTTAAAATTTTAAGAATTTTAAGAATTTTAAGAATTTTAAAAATTTTAAGAATTTTAAGAATTTTAAGAATTTTAAGAATTTTAAGAATTTTAAGAATTTTAAGAATTTTAAGAATTTTAAGAATTTTAAGAATTTTAAGAATTTTAAGAATTTTAAGAATTTTAAGAATTTTAAGAATTTTAAAAATTTTAAGAATTTTAAGAATTTTAAGAATTTTAAAAATTTTAAGAATTTTAAGAATTTTAAAGATTTTAAGAATTTTAAGAATTTTAAGAATTTTAAGAATTTTAAGAATTTTAAGAATTTTAAGAATTTTAAGAATTTTAAGAATTTTAAGAATTTTAAGAATTTTAAGAATTTTAAGAATTTTAAGAATTCTAGAGTAAATTTTCAAAACAACCTATCCCTCATGGGTTTCCTATGCAGATAGGACCTTTTGAAAATTTAATCGAGAATTTTAAGAATTTTAAGAATTTTAAGAACTTTAAGAATTTTAAGAATTTTAAGAATTTTAAGAGTTTTAAGAATTTTAAGAATTTTAAGAATTTTAAGAATTTTAAGAATTTTAAGAATTTTAAGATTTTAAGAATTTTAAGAATTTAAGAATTTTAAGAATTTTAAGAATTTTAAGAATTTTAAGAATTTTAAGAATTTTAAGAATTTTAAGAATTTTAAAAATTTTAAGAATTTTAAGAATTTTAAGAATTTTAAGAATTTTAAGAATTTTAAGAATTTTAAGAATTTTAAGAATTTTAAGAATTTTAAGAATTTTATGAATTTTAAGAATTTTAAGAATTTTAAGAATTTTAAGAATTTTAAGAATTTTAAGAATTTTAAGAATTTTAAGAATTTTAAGAATTTTAAGAATTTTAAGAATTTTAAAAATTTTAAGAATTTTAAGAATTTTAAGAATTTTAAAAATTTTAAGAATTTTAAGAATTTTAAGAATTTTAAGAATTTTAAGAATTTTAAGAATTTTAAGAATTTTAAGAATTTTAAGAATTTTAAGAATTTTAAGAATTTTAAGAATTTTAAGAATTTTAAGAATTTTAAGAATTTTAAGAATTTTAAGAATTTTAAGAATTTTAAGAATTTTAAGAATTTTAAGAATTTTAAGAATTTTAAGAATTTTAAGAATTTTAAGAATTTTAAGAATTTTAAGAATTTTAAGCATATTAAGAATTTGAGGAATTTTAAGAATTTTAAGAATTTTAAGAATTTTAAGAATTTTAAAAATTTTAAGAATTTTAAGAATTTTAAGAATTTTAAAATTTTTAAGAATTTTAAGAATTTTAAGAATTTTAAGAATTTTAAAATGTTAGAATTTATGAATTTTAAAATTTTAGAATTTATGAATTTTAAAATTTTAGAATTTATGAATTTTAAAATTTTAAATTAAGAATGAATTTTTAACTCAAAAATGAGAATTTGATTTAAGAGCGTTCTTTTATTACGTAACGCAGTTTAGGGGGAGGGGGTCGGAGACCGGTTTACGCTCCATGCATTTCTTTAAAATTTGTATGAAAATTTTGTTACGAGAGGGGGTCAAAACCCGTTTTTTGCGTTTTTAAAATTTTGGAATTTTAGAATTTTAAGTATTTAGAAATCTTAGAATTTTCAAATTTTAGAATTTTAAATTTAGAACGAGCAGGATAGAATGTTTGTTTACAGAAACGAGTAAAAACTCAACACACAAAAAGTTACCTCTTTTGAAATCTGAGAAAAACTTACTCAAAAATGAGTCATTTTGATTTGAGCGTGTACATAAAATTGGGTTGACACCTTTCCCTTCTTGAAACTGTCAAAGTTTGTTATTGTTGTGAACGAAATTGAAAAAGCTCAATCGATTGAAAATATTTTATGATATTTTACTTAAATTTTACCAAAATCGTGCTAATTTGACCAAACATGAACTCCCAATCGACGCTGTACGGCATCCAGAGTACGGCCGGGGCCGTCCCCGTCCGAAACACAAAAGGTACATTAAATTCAACATTTCCCTCTTTGTTCGTTCCCTAACTCGCAATCTCTTCCCTCCCAGGTGAGCTGTCCATGCAAAAGGTAAAGGTCCACCGTTACGTGTCCGGCAAGCGACCCGAGTACGCCCAGTACGCCAGCAGTGACGAGGAAACGGACGAGGATGACTTCATCGACAACCGGCGGACAGCGGCTGCCGCGGCGGAAGAGCAACTGCACCGCGAGGCACGGCGCCGTCACGAGGAATCCGAGGAGGAGGCAGCGGCCGAGGCCGTGGACGATCCGCGGTTGCGTCGCCTGCAGGCGGTCCGTGCCGCCGAAGCCGAGGAGATTGAGCGCGAGCGTCGCGAACGGCACCGCGTGATTCACGAGCCGGAGCTGGTCCAGTCGGAGGAGGAGGAAGGAGAGGGAGAGCAACAGCAGGAGGAGGGGGAAGATTCGCGGCAGCATTTGAGACATCGGCAGCGGCCGGAGGAGTCGGATGACGAGGAGGAGCAGCAGGTTGAGGAGGCTAGGGAGAGTGTGCTGCGGAATCGGCGGATTTCGGTTGGGTCCGAGTCCGGGGAGTCGGAGGCGGAGCTGAGCGATACGGAGATTGAACGGCGCAGACAGTTTCTGAAGATTAAGATGATGATGCAGAAGCGGGAGGAGGAGGTGCTGCAAAAGGAGGAGGAAGGTCACTCGGAAACGTCGGAGGAGGAGAGTTCCGAGTACGAGGAAACCGAGAGCGAGGAAGAGAACGAACCACGGCTGAAGCCGCTGTTTGTGCGCAAGAAAGATCGCACCACGGTTATCGAGAAGGAACGCGAGGCCAACAAGCAGAAGCAGCTCGAGTACGAGGCGAAGAAGGCGGCCAAGGAGCGTCGTCGGCAGACGCTGAAGCTGGTCGAGGACACCATCAAAAAGGACATGGAAAAGATCAAAACGGACAACGAGCCCAACCTGAACGACGTTAACACGGACGACGAGAACGATGAAGTGGAGTACGAAGCTTGGAAGCTGCGCGAGTTGAAGCGCATCAAGCGAGATCGCGAGGAGAAGGAAGCGCTGGAAAAGGAAAAGATCGAAATCGACCGACTGCGCAACATGACGGAGGAGGAACGCCGCCAGGAGTTGCGCCTCAACCCGAAGCAGATCACCAACAAGACGGTCAAGGGCAAGTACAAGTTCCTGCAAAAGTACTACCACCGCGGAGCGTTCTACCTGGACAACGAGGACACGGTCTATAAGCAGGACTTCTCAGCTCCTACTCTCGAGGACCACTTCGACAAGACCATCCTACCCAAGGTCATGCAGGTTAAGAACTTTGGCCGCTGCGGTCGCACCAAGTACACGCATCTGGTCGATCAGGACACGACCCGGTTCGATTCGCCGTGGGCCACCGAAAGCACCAGTAATACCAACTTCAACACGGAACGCGCCGGCGGGATGAAGCAGGTGTTTGAGAAGCCGTCGCTGTCGAAAAATAAACGGGATTAAACTGATCAAACTGTATCTTTTATTAGATTTAAGCTTATATGATATGCAAGAAATACAAAATATTCCTTTCTCCTTAAGTTGTGGCGTTCTTACTCATTCGAAGTTTCGCCGATGAAAATCTGCGTGTTTTTCGCGATCGTCGCCAGCAGGTTGAGGAATTCGAGCTTTTCCTCGTCGGGAAGGTCCTGAAAACAAATTTCCATTTTAAATTTTCTGTGAAATTGCCGCGCTGATTATTTGCACTCAATCGTAATGTTTCAATCGGAATTTCTCAACTCACGGTCATACCTAGAGTTTTTTAAGGTCCTATAAGCTATTGTGTTTCATATTTTTATAGGACATACCCAATCAAAAAAAAAACTAGATATGATTTGTGGATATAAGGTTGAGATAATTCGATCATAATTTCTTGATCTGCGATCGACAAAAAACGACTGAGGATCGAGGAAATCTCGGATTCAAACCGATCATAAAAAATTGCAGGCATAAAAAAGTTTTCAATAATTACCGAAGTCCCTCAAAATTTAAAAAAAAAAACGTTACTTAATCCACCTTTAGGTGGTTGGTGCCTTCCTCACATTCATGAAGTCAATACATTCAGTAAAAATAGCAACATTCCCTTAACATGTTTAACAAATCAACTTTATTACTAATTTCTTTTGATAGCGTTCGTAGACCATTAATTTTTCTGGCTCATCGGCAAAAAAAAACTTATCCAACGATAGTTCGCATGGAAGATTCAGACAATATTTTTATCACAATATCTGAGATCCGGCCTCCAAAAAGTGTATAAATAACACTTAAGTGCCAATAACTTTTGATAGGGTTGTCAGATCCTTGATGTTTTAGGCTCATTTGAAAGGTCTTTCGATTATCTAACTAAAGACAGGTCGCATGATGGACCCGGACATCATGTTTACTAAAATATCTGAGATCCGGCCTCCAAAAAGTGTATAAATAACACTTAAGTGCCAATAACTTTTGATAGGGTTGTCAGATCCTTGATGTTTTAGGCTCATTTGAAAGGTCTTTTGATTATCTAACTAACGATGGGTCGCATGATGGACCCGGACATCATTTTTACTGAAATATCTGAGATCCGGCCTCCAAAAAGTGTATAAATAACACTTAAGTGCCAATAACTTTTGATAGGGTTGTCAGATCCTTGATGTTTTAGACTCATTTGAAAGGTCTTTCGATTATTTAACTAACGACAGGTCACATTATGGACCCGGACACCATTTTTACTGAAATATCTGAGATCCGGCCTCCAAGAAGTGTATGAATAACAGTTAAGTGCTAATAACTTTTGATAGGGTTGTCAGATCCTTGATGTTTTAGGCTCATTTGAAAGGTCTTTTGATTATCTAACTAAAGACAGGTCGCATGATGGACCCGGACATCATTTTTAATAAAATATCTGAGATCCGGCCTCCAAAGAGTGTATAAATAACACTTAAGTGCCAATAACTTTAGATAGGGTTGTCAGATCCTTGATGTTTTAGGCTCATTTGAAAGGTCTTTCGATTATCTAACTAAAGACAGGTCGCATGATGGACCCGGACATCATGTTTACTAAAATATCTGAGATCCGGCCTCCAAAAAGTGTATAAATAACACTTAAGTGCCAATAACTTTTGATAGGGTTGTCAGATCCTTGATGTTTTAGGCTCATTTGAAAGGTCTTTTGATTATCTAACTAACGATGGGTCGCATGATGGTCCCGGACATCATTTTTACTGAAATATCTGAGATCCGGCCTCCAAAAAGTGTATAAATAACACTTAAGTGCCAATAACTTTTGATAGGGTTGTCAGATCCTTGATGTTTTAGACTCATTTGAAAGGTCTTTCGATTATTTAACTAACGACAGGTCACATTATGGACCCGGACACCATTTTTACTGAAATATCTGAGATCCGGCCTCCAAGAAGTGTATGAATAACAGTTAAGTGCTAATAACTTTTGATAGGGTTGTCAGATCCTTGATGTTTTAGGCTCATTTGAAAGGTCTTTTGATTATCTAACTAACGACAGGTCGCATGATGGACCCGGACATCATTTTTACTAAAATATCTGAGATCCGGCCTCCAAAAAGTGTATAAATAACACTTAAGTGCCAATAACTTTTGATAGGGTTGTCAGATCCTTGATGTTTTAGGCTCATTTGAAAGGTCTTTCGATTATCTAACTAACGATGGGTTGCATGATGGACCCGGACATCATTATCATTGAAATATCTGAGATCCGGCCTCCAAAAAGTGTATAAATAACACTTAAGTGCTAATAACTTTTGATAGGGTTGTCAGATCTTCAATGTTTTGGGCACATTGGAAAGGTCTTTTTAATACCTTTCTGAAAATGTATAACATGATAGGGTTTCCTGCAAAAACCACCCTTTTTACAATCTTCCGGACATACGCCAAAATCGTTTTTTTAGCATAACTTTTGAAGTACTTTACTAAACTTCATAATTTTCAATAGGGACTTATGGGACCCCAAGACAAATCGAATGAGACCAAAACGGTCCAAATCGGTTAAGCCAGTGCTGAGATAATCGAGTGCATATTTTTTGGTGCACAGACCCACATCCCTACACACACACACACACACACACAGACATTTGCTCAGAACATGATTCTGAGTCGATAGGTATACGTGAAGTTGGTCTACAAGGTCGAATTAAGAAGTTCATTTTCTGAGTGATTTTATAGCCTTTCCTCAGTAAGGTGAGGAAGGCAAAACGGAGACTCCAACAAATTTAAAACGCTAAAATTTCAAGGGATTGACAAATATTTTCTAAAATTCTTATAATCTCAAAATTCAATTTAAAAAAAAAATCCATGTTCTTGAAATTTCAAAGATCTTAAAAATATTAACAATCTTGGAATTTTTATTAAACTATCAAGTTTATAAAATACCAAAACATGTAATTTTTTTTTATAAAAACAACAGAAAATTATAAAATTACAGGAACAAACATTTTTTTTTAAATCACCAATTAAAAAAAAGCAAATATAGCAAATAAATATTTCTCATAAATTTGAATCTCTTTGAAAATTTTGATTTTTTTTTAATATTTAGAGATTTTAAGAGATGAGCTCTTAAAATCTCTCAATATTGAAAAAAAATCAAAATTTTCAAAAAGATCCAAATTTATAAGAAATATTTATTTTATTTTTTAAGTCACATTTTTTTAGTTATTTTTTTTAAATGCCAAAATTAAGAAGAAAAAAAGATCAAAAAAAAAAAATAAAAAGACAAAAATAAAAGAAAAAAACAGACAAATAATCAAAAATATATAATACTTTAAAAATTTAAAAAAAACTTAGCGATTTTCAATAAAACAAAATCGAAAAAAAATGTTTAAAAATGCATTATACACCTGTCCAGTTGTTTTGCAATCATAATTTTCCAAAATTTCTAAGTGTTGACGAAAATTTTATTTTTGCGGGAAAAAAAAAAAGTTTTTGCAGTGCTGAACATTGTAATTTCATAAAAGTTCAAAATATCTTTAAACTTGCCCAAACAAGCTAAATATGATTATCAATGCAGAAAAAGGCATTTCAGATTGTTTTGAGTTGATTAGACTTCTATTTCCATTAAAATTTTCCAGTTTTATGATTTTTTTTTTGGTTCCCTAATTTTTCGAACCAATTTTGAAGGGGAGGCGACATAAACTTTGCAAAATATTTGCAACGGCCTTATTACGGATTAAAAAATATCTGTTTTTTTTATTTTTCCTTTATGAATTTTATTAATTGTTATATTTTTTTTTTATTTCAAGTTTAAAATGTTATTTTTTTAAATTTGTAAAAATGTTTAAATTTTTAAAAATTTTATTTTTTGTTGTTTTCAATTTTTTTTACATTATTTAATGTTTTGACATTTTGTCAACCTAAAAATCTTCAAAAAACTGTAATGTTAAAAAAAAAAGATTTTTTTACGAAAATATTTTTTTTAATAGTTGAAATTAGCATGTTTTGAACTCAAAAAACGATTTTCAGGAAATTTCATTTAAAAAGAAAATTATGCAATTTTTTTATTATTTTAAGTGATAAAAGATCTTTTAAAGCATTTTCTTTGAAAATTCAAAATCTTTGAAATTTATTGGATTTTATTTTTGAAATTTGTGAAACGTAAACCTAAAAATCTCAACAACAAAAAAATAAAATTTCCCGAACTTTTAAATTTTTTCAAGATTTTATTTTTTTATTATTGATTTAAAAAAAATATATTGAAATTTAAATCTCTGAAAGTAGTAGTTTATGCAACAAGTTGCAAAAAGCGGATTTTTTCAGCACGAGTCGTACATTTATCCAACGAGGTTCACCGAGTTAGATAAATACGACGAGTGCTGAAAACATCAAGTTTTGCAACGAGTTCCATACAACATTTTTTGCAATTCCGAAAAATACCCATTGAGTGAAATTTTAAGTCAAATTTTCATGTATATTGTCAATGATTCGTTTAAATTAAAAAAAATTTTGAAAAGTGTTACTTTTCAAAACAAGTGCTGAAAAGTTCAACTTTTCAGCACCCATTTCAGTGCTGAAAAGTAGAACTTTTCAGCATTTATTTTGAAAAGTGTTGCTATTCGATTCTGTTATTTTTGGTACAGAAAAGTAGGCTATTTCGTCGATCAAGAATGACAAGAAAAGTAAGTAGTTTCACGACGGAATTGCAAAAAATGTTTTTTTTTAAACAGTTAAATTTTTGAAATTAAAATAATAACATCCTTGTTATTTATTATGTTTTTAATTTTAAAAAGTATCTTCTAGTATTTTAATTTTGTTTTAATTTTTAAAAAATTTTGGCATTATAAACCTTAAAAATTTATTAAATTAAAAAAGTTTCTTCTAAAATTCTTAAGATTTTTGATCTTTTTAAAATTGCTTTTTTAATCTTTTGTTTATTCATATCGAAAATTTTAAAATAGGCATGCTAATTTTTCTAATTGACTTTAAATAAAAAACACATGTTTGATTTTTTAGGCTTTTTCCGGAATAAAATTAAATGAAGAGAAAATTTTAGAAAATATAAATCTAGCAAATTTGTAATTTATGTGACTTTGCATTAAATTTAGAAAAAAACTATCGCTGATTTTTTCGCTAACGTAGTAAAGTTTTAAATACTTTTCCGAACTTTAAAATACTTAAATATCAATCTTTTATTAAATTCTTTAAAAGATTCTTGAAATTTTCAAAAAAAAGACAGTTCTTGCAAAGAAAGGAAAATTTAGTGGACACTATAAACTGTATTGTATTTTTTTACATTTTCAATGAATTTTTGCCGTATTTTTTCGCCAGAAAAGTTATTTTCTAGAGTTTTTTTTTTCAAAGGTTCTATAAGCTATTGCCTTTCATATGTTTATAGGACCTATTAAAAAAAACTATAGATTTTTACATATTACAAATTTTGATCTTAATCGAGTGCAATTATCACCAAGTAGGTAAATTATATCAAAAGATAGAATTCTTACCGTAAAGCAGTCCTCCAGGATCAACAGCTTGCAGCCCTGCACCGATAGAAAGCATGCGAAAAACAGCAGATGCAGCAGGGCAGGTTCGTCCAGCAGGGGGTGGCGTCCGCGGCCTTGATCGTCCTCACCGACGAACTTGATCCCGAGGCCAACCGTGTTTTTCAAGCTGAACACGTTCTGTGGATGAAAAGAGATATTTTTTCGAATCTGAAGATTAATTTGAAAAGCAACAAGACGACCACCCTAACCAAACTGCATTTGTTATGCTCCCAGCGCAGTGTTCACGCGATAATGCAGATGAACCCGCATTCTAAAAATAGATTCTCACACACACAAACACAAACGTTCACGTCGCGTCTGCCCCGTAAAAATAAATCCGACATTTCGCCTAACTTAGTCGGGTGGTTTCGGCCGACTCGTTGGCCAACGAATCGACCGACCGGGCAACGGACTTCTGTGGCATCTTGTGTAATAAGCGTCCGGTGGAAAATTGGTTGTCGAAATCGGCCGAAGAAATCTGACAGAATCGGTTATAAAAACAACCGATTTTTACCGATTTAGTCTGTGAATAAAAGAAAAATCTTACCCCTGACGAATCCCGATTAAATAGGCTAACTGGTTGGTTGTTTTTGATTACCCGATTTTGTAGAGCGTTTCGTCAGGTCGAGAACTGTCAATTTTTTTACGGGGTGTGCAACGCCGTCTGTCAACGCACAAAAATTCACCCCATTTCACAACCACCACCGCCGAACCAATCCCGTTCTACCAGGTCAGTTTTGACAGCGAACGGACGTGGACCTCAGTAGGCGCGTCTTTCCTCAGAAATCTTCAAGAAAAGGGCCCGGAATCTTCGTCCAGCAAGCAAGAGGTAAGCGAATCCGACGGAACATTTCGAGTTTTAACAGCTAACGGGAACTGTCTTGTCTTCCCCACACAGTGAAAACCGGTTGACCGGCGCGAAAACAGGTACTTCCTTTCGGCAAAACGCACACACACACTCCAGAAGACTGATTAGAGCAAAAAATGAAGACGTGGTGCGTTTCGGCACTGTTGGCGGTGGCCACCCTGGCCGGTTCCGGCTGGGCCATGTACTCGCCCTCGGACAACGTGGTGGAGCTAACGGACGGCAACTTTGAGCGGTTGGTGGTGAAGAGCGACGAGGTGTGGGTGGTGGAGTTTTACGCCCCGTGGTGCGGCCACTGCCAGCAACTGGCGCCGGAGTACAAGAAGGCGGCCTCGGCGCTGAAGGGGGTGGTGAAGGTGGGGGGAGTGAACTGTGACGAGCAGAAGAGCGTTTGTGGGCAGTATGGGGTGCGGGGGTTCCCGACGATCAAGATCTTCGGGGGGAACAAGCGCTCGCCGGTGGATTATAACGGGCAGCGGGCGGCCAAGGAGATTGCGGAGTCGGCGCTGGCTGAGGTAAAGAAGAAGGTCAAGAGCATTTTGGGGGGTGGGGGTGGTGGTGGTTCGGACGGTGGAAGTTCCGACTCGAAGGACGTCGTCGAGCTGACCGATGCCAACTTTGACAAACTGGTGCTGAACAGCGAGGACATCTGGCTGGTGGAGTTCTACGCGCCGTGGTGCGGTCACTGCAAGAACCTGGCACCGCACTGGGCCAAGGCCGCTTCGGAGCTGAAGGGCAAGGTCAAGCTGGGTGCGCTGGACTCGACGGTTCACACGATTAAGGCTCAACAGTTTGGAATCCAGGGCTATCCGACGATCAAGTTCTTCCCGGGAGGTCCGAAGGATCGCGACACGGCCCAGGATTACGACGGCGGACGCACCTCGGCCGACATTGTCAACTGGGCGCTGGAGAAGTTCAGCGAAAACATCCCCGCGCCGGAGATCGTCCAGCTGACTTCGGAAGAGGTCACCAAGAAGATCTGCCAGGAGAAGCCACTTTGCGTGATTTCGGTTCTGCCGCACATTCTGGACTGCGACGCCGCTTGCCGTAACAAGTTCCTCGCGACCCTCGCCAAGATGGGTGAAAAGTACAAGAAGAAGCTGTGGGGCTGGCTGTGGACCGAGGGCGGCGCTCAGCCGGAGATCGAGGCCACGCTGGACATCGGAGGCTTCGGCTACCCGGCGATGGCCGTCGTCAACGTGAAGAAGATGAAGTACTCACTGCTGCGTGGATCGTTCTCCGAGGAAGGCATCAACGAGTTCCTGCGGGATCTGTCGTACGGCCGGGGTCACACCGCACCGATCAAGGGCGCCGAACTGCCCAAGATCCACACGATCGAAGCCTGGGACGGCAAGGACGGCCAGCTGCCCGAGGAGGAAGACATCGATCTGTCCGACGTCGACTTGGACGAGAAGGACGAACTGTAGACTTAGTCAATTCCCAACCTCGTAGCATGTAAGATTTTAGCTCATAATGAGTTCAGAACAAAATAAAAACTTGTCAAAATCCGATCGAAATAAAAAAAGCTCAAATCACTCACCATATCCGGCGTTCCTTCCTCAACCGGCAAACATTCACGCCGATCGTACTCAAACTCCAGCCGCAAACGTCCTCCCGGCTGCTTCAACAAGCCCGGAACGGCACCGAGCAGCTGCGTCACCAACCGCAACTTCCAAACGCCCAGCTTCTCCACGCACGGCATCATCAGGTTCGTGATGTGGCTCGTCCGGAACTCGCTCGCCAGCCGTTCCCGATCGCGCAGCAACTCCAGCTTCAGCTTGAACCGCTGCAGCTCGGATTCGCTGTACGGCGGCTGAATGTCCGGCGCGTACAACTTCCGCTTCGATTCGTACAGCTTCTGCAGCGTCCCTTGCTTGAAAATCGACTTGCCCGGCTTCATCCCCCGCAATCTCTCCTTAGCTTCAACTCGAAGCTCCCGATAGTGTCGGTCCAACCCCTGCAGACGATCGTTCACGGTCAGCAGCTGGTGGTGCACCTGCAGCGACTCCCGCTCCAGGTGGTCCAGCTCGTCGGACACGGCGTAACGGTCACAGACCTCCAGCTCGTTGCCCACCGTCTCGAGCGCATCGTTCAACTGGTTCTTGTACTCGCGCCAGTAGGTCACCAACAGTTTGTGCAGTTCCAGGTCGAGTCGCGCCTCCCGCAATCCCTCAAACTGAACCAACAGCTCGCGTAGCGACCGCAGGTCGCCTTTCAACTCAACCAGTTGACGATCGAACGCCTTCAGTTCCGCTTGAAACCTCTCCCTGAGAGCTTCGTCCTCACGGCAGTCCGCCACGCCTTCAAACTCCCTCTTGTTAATTCGTTCCAACAGGGTCGTCCACGACGCGACGCGGCTTCGCCGCGCAATCTGCTTCAGCTGCCCGCGGAACAGCCGTTCCAGCGACGAGGGCAACGCTGACCAGGTCAAACGGGAATTCTTGAGCGGTTCAAATCTGCGAAAAAAAATTGAGAGTGAGTCAAAGAGCAAAAAAATACCTCCCCGACGGGGAATCGAACCCCGGTCTCCCGCGTGACAGGCGGGGATACTGACCACTATACTATCGAGGACTTGATAAGAGGGGTGCTAGACGGTTTACCAGCGATGCTCGTTCGTTCTGAGGGTGAATCATCTTGAGTGGATTCAACACACTCCAGGCAGGGACGTGACGTGAAGTTCATTTCAAGATGAACCTCCAGCTGGAGCCAGGATGAATTTTGGAACATCCTTGAACAAGTCCTCGATAGTATAGTGGTCAGTATCCCCGCCTGTCACGCGGGAGACCGGGGTTCGATTCCCCGTCGGGGAGGTACTTTTTTAATTTTCGGTCGTTTCATCCAATTTGCTATTTTGTCACTATTTATCTAACAAAATGTTATGCAAAACTTTTAATGAAAACTTGCTTAAAAAAACTTGAACTTTCTAAGGTGATTTGTATGGAAACTATGAGGGCACTAAATCTCAGTAATAGGGCACTAAATAGCACCTCATGAGCACTTAATTTTAGCCCGAAAAAATATTCATGTGTAATCAATTTGTATGGAAACTTAAAGGGCACTAAATAGCACTAAATTAGCACAAAATTTGAGCCCAAAAAAAATCAAAATGGCGACATGTGTATTCTAGCATGTATAGACCAATATTAGGGTCTTAGGTCCTAGACTAGATAGAATTAGATTTAGTTCTCCTTTACAGGCTAAAGGCCATGGGATTAGCCCTTAAGGTAGCTGAGAAATTCCTTTGAAGCAGATTTTTTTTTTCATAAAATTATTTTTATTAGGTCCTTTTCGGTACTGAGACCTGGTTAGGACCGAGTCGGCTTTTGTAATTCCATTTTACTTAATAATTTTTTTTTTTTCTTCATAACTTATTTTTATTAGGTTCTTTTAGGTGCTGTGACCAGGTTAGGACCGAGGATCAAAAGTACAACAAATAATAAATAATAAAAAAAAAACCGTAACTGAATTAGATGATCATTTTCTCGTGCCATGTGTCAGCAAGTGTGCGATCACGTCAATCTGTTCCTCGGGTGTCTTGCACTGCCTCAAGCGAACTCTGTATTCTCGGTAAATGGCCCACAGCTCCGACTCACTGTACAGCGTCCGTTCACCTTGTTGCTCCTTCGGGGTTGAACCGGCGTCGGCGCCAGTATTTCCTTGACTTCTTCCTGCGGGACGAGGATGTTTATCTTCCGGTACCGCTCCAGGTAGCGGAGGAAAATCCGCCGCGGTAAACACGGCTCCTGCAGGAGTCTGTTTGTCCTTCTTCCATGCTGGCGGCTTCGGCTTGGACGCCTGCTGCCTCGACTGGATGAACTGCGCACGTTTGGGACAGCTGCGGTCCAGACCCTTTTTTTTTTTTTTTTCATAAAATTATTTTTATTAGGTCCTTTTCGGTACTGGGACCTGGTTAGGACCGAGTCGGCTTTTGTAATTACATTTGACTTAATAATTACAGAGGATCTTGTGTGTAAATGTTAGTGGGAGGGGAGCCGATTACCCGCGGCCTACTCGGGGTTAGTAGGGAAGGGATTGATGTTAAAGACAAGGCGTAGGAAGGGAAGGGGGATTGTGTAGGGGTCTTGGTTGGCTCTTCTGGCCTTTGCGTTTTGTCCTCAGCCGCAACTCGGTGTCCAGCTGCTGGGGCGTTCTTGCTTTGCTTCCGGTGCAAACCAGAAACGACGGCTTTGTGTGAAGGCGAGTTATACTAACTGAAGGAAAACTAACTGAAGAAAAACTAAATGGATATTTTGGAATCTAAGAGGAACTGATAGATCGGATAGAGAACATCAAGGTCTAGTTGAGATAACGCGTCTCGCATCGGGATTTCTGGTGGTCTTCCTCGGGCCCTGAGGGTATCTTTTAACTTAATTCTGTGAACATGGTGATCTGGACACGCCCATACGAGATGGTCGATGTCCTGATAACCCTGCCCACAGTCGCAAAGGTTCGTATCACTCATGTTGATACGATAAAGATGAGCCTTGGACGAGTAATGGTTCGACATAAGGCGGGACATCGTTCTGATGAATCCACGCGTCAAGTCCATCCCCTTGAACCAGGCTTTTCTTTGCACCTTAGGTCGTATGGAATACATCCAACGTCCCTTGGTGTCGTCGTCCCATTGTTTTTGCCAATCCAGAAGCGCACGCTGCCTCGGAAAACCGTAACATTCGTGTAAGCTAATTGGCCTTTCAAAAATGTCTCCACTCTCAGCACCCTTCTTGGCGAGCAAGTCCGCTTTTTCATTACCCGGAATCGAGCAATGAGCGCGGACCCACACCACCGTGATGCTGAAGGACTGAGCCGCCAGGTTGTTTAAAGTCTTGCGTATTTCCGTGAGGAAAAACGTAGACTCCCTGGTCGGCTTCAGAGACCGGATAGCCTCAACAGAGCTAAAGCTATCGGTGAAGATGAAGTAGTGGTCAGGTGGCATGGTCTCGATGATTCGCAGTGCGCAGTAAACCGCGGCTAACTCTGCGACATAAACCGAACTCGGGTCCTTCAACTTAAAGAACAGCTGATAAGATTCATGATAAACACCGAAGCCCGTACAGCCGTCAAGCTTGGAGCCATCGGTGAAGAATCTGTTGTTTGGAGGAACATGGTTGTACTTTGATGCGAAGATCGACGGTACAACCCCCCGCAGAAGATGGTTTGGGATACCGCGAGTATCGGCTTTCATGGACGTGTCGAAGCCAATCAGGGTGCTGCTGGTTAACGGAGGCGTGCGCTGTGCCGTTGTGTTCGGGCTCCACTCCCACGATGACATAAAGTCATAATATAGAAGCATGCGCCGAGACTCAACGTGAAGGTTCAGCAACGTTTCAAAGTTGTCAATTACCAGTTTATTCCTGTAATCACACCGGATCAGGAACCGGTAAGACAGTTCGTAGTAACGAGTTCGCAGAGGCAACACTCCCGCCAAGACCTCGAGGGTCATGTTGTGAGTTGAATGCATGCATCCCAAGACAATGCGAAGACTTCGGTACTGTATCCGCTGGAGAACCAACAAGCGTGATTTTGCAGCTATTTGGAAGCAGAAACTGCCATATTCCAGCACCGAGAGTATCGTTGTCTTGTACAGTCGAAGCAGGTCAGAAGGATGAGCACCCCACCGGTTGCCAGAGACGCTGCGCAGAAAATTAGTTCTTTGCAGGCACTTTTGCTTCAGGTAGTTAATGTGCTTCCCCCATGTTCCCTTCTGATCAAAGATGGTACCCATGTACATGAAGTGGTCCGACTGCTCGATAGTCTTTCCCGAGAGAGAAAGATTGAGCTGCGGCGGTTCATGCTTCCCCGTAAAAACGACCAGTTCCGTCTTCTCCGGAGAGAATTCAATACCCTTTCCAACTGCCCAATGGGCCAAGTTGTTCAGGGTTTCTTGCAAGGGTTCTAGCAGATCGACTTCTTTCTTGGCAGCGATTGAGACCACTGCGTCATCTGCGTACTGTATAAGGGTGCAGTCTCCGGTCAAGCAATCATCGATGTCGCTGACGTAGAAGTTATACATGGATGGGCTAAGGCGTGAGCCTTGTGCCAAACCCATGTAACTTATCCGGGTGATTGCCAGATCACCTTGCACAAAGTGCATGTGTTTTTCTGACAACAGGTTGATGAGGAAGTTGCACATCGTCGGATTGAGACCGCTCCGCCGCAGCTTTACTCCCAACACCTCGATGGAGACTGAATCGAATGCACCCTTGATGTCTAGAAAGACAGAAGCCATTTGCTGTTTTTTACCACGGGCTATGTCGATTCCTGTGGCCAGCAAGGCTAGACAGTCGCTTGTTCCCTTGCCTCTCCGGAAGCCATACTGCGTGTCTGACAGCAAGTGCTCTCGTTCCATCCATGGTTCGAGGCGGTCGAGGATCATCTTCTCCAGCAACTTGCGTAGACACGACAGCAAGCTGATTGGACGATACGAGTTGTGATCGGACGCCGGCTTACCGGGCTTTTGAATGGCAACCACCCGGACCTGTCGCCATTCGTGTGGAATTACGTTCTGCTCCACGAGCGTGTTGAACAGATTCAACAGACGCTGCTTGGCGACGTCCGGAAGATTCTTCAGCAAGCTGAACTTGATCTTGTCCGGACCAGGAGCAGTGTTGTTGCCCGTCAATAGTGCTATGGAGAGCTCTACCATCGAGAAGGGAGGATTAGAATCGCTCCCATCAACAACGTCGAATGATGGTTGTGTCGGCACCGAGTCCGGGCACACCTTCTTGGCGAAATCCAATATCCACTTGTCCGATTTTTCCACACTCTCGTTCGGAACGGAACCTCTACGCATGGCCCTCGCAACGCGCCACAGAGTGCTCATGGACGTATCTGCTGGTAGTCCTTCAACGAACTCCCGCCAGTACATTCGCTTCTTCCGCTTCAAAGTATTACTGTACCTGCGATCAAGAGCTCTGTACTTTTGGAAGTTCGCTCGGATTCCACACTTGCAGAAGTCCACATAAGCTACAGACCTGGCCGCCGAGAGATCGGTACACTCCTTGTCCCACCAGGGAAGTGGAGGGCGCGTTCGGATGTACGGTCCCGGGACGGGTTTCGTCTGAGCTTGTATCGCACTGTCATAGATCAAATTAGCCAAAAACGCATATTCTTCAAGCGGTGCCAACCCTGCTCGCAACTCAACTCCAATGGAGACTGCCTCCGCGTACTGTTTCCAGTCGATATTTCGCGTCAGATCGTAAGGCATCTCCACCGTTGTCGATTGCTGTGGGCCATGGCTAACCAGAATAGCGATCGGCAAATGATCACTGCCACGAGGATCTTGAAGCACGTTCCAGTCACAAAGAACTGCCAGACTGTTGGAACAGAGCGACAAGTCGATGGCACTCGCCTTCGTACCGGACGAAGTTGGCGTTGGTGGTGTTGCAATCCGCGTAACTTGCTTGTCCCTGTTTAGGAGGGTCATCTGGAAGTCGTCGCACAGTTCATGAATCAGATATGCTTGAGGGTCTGTCTTGTGACTTCCCCACTCGGTGCTGTGAAGATTAAAGTCACCCAGAACCAGTCGCGGTGCCTGCAACAGCTCAAGCATACCCCACAACTTTTGTCGAGTTAACGACACCTGTGGAGGAACGTAGACGGACACAATGCAAATGTCCAGTCCTCTGATGCTGGCCTGTACTGCGACTGCTTCGATTCCTCCTAGCTTCGGGAGCGTGACCTTTCTAAAAGTGTGGCATTTCCTGACGCCAATCAGTACGCCTCCACCTCTATTTGGCCCTGCCCTGCTCTCTGTGATGATGTTGTACCCCCGGAAAGCTGGCGTCTCATCTCCGATAAGAAACGTTTCGCTCAGCGCAAACACATCACAGTCCCGTTCGAATGCGAATTGTTGAAAATCGTTTAACTTGGGGGTTAAACTTCTACAATTCCATTGTAGAAAGGAGATGCCGTTTTTCGTTTTTGGTGTATTACCCATCAAAGGAAATGAACGACAAGAGGGGCATCGTGCTAGCAAGCTGTTTCCCGATGTGTCTAGCGAGAGGCTCAAACCGCTTTATGATTAAACGCGTCGGTTCACTCACAAAAGAGCACAGCCATTCCACGAT